>NC_136073.1:129340222-129921222 GCF_964261635.1 Lissotriton helveticus | reverse complement strand
CTGAAGTGCACATGCTTCTTCCCTAATCATGTGTGTAATTGGAGTATACCTGACTGACAGATTTAATTGACTTGAAAGCCCCTTGTAAAGTGGTATACCATATACCCAGGGACTGATTGTGCTGCCCAAAGAAGTAGCATTTCAAACCTGTCTCAAGCCTGCTACTGCAGTGCCTGTGCTGCTGTGTACTGCCACTTCGACTTGCCATTTAAAACTACTTGCCAAGCCTTAAGCTCCAATTTTATTACATATAATTAACCCCTAAGGTAGGCCCTAGGTAGTCCTAGGGGCATCATGCTATGTAAGTAAAAGGTAAGACATGTACTGTGGTAGTTTGCATGTCCTGGTAGTACCAAGCAGTCTATTACATTTTTTACTACTGTGAGGTCTGCCCCTCTCATAGGTTAGCATTGGGTATTCCCTTATACTTTTTGGGGGGTAATTCCATATCAGAGAGGAGAAGCTTTATTTATTTATTGATAAATCCTATTTACTGGTGAGGTTGGATTTAACTTTACTATTTTATAAATGCCATTTTTAGAGAGTGAGCATTTCTCTGCACTTACTGCTCTATTTGCCGGAAAACCTGTCTCCAATTGACATCTGGATTGGGCTGCGAGACAGCTACATTTGTGCATTCCCTCTAGACAGCCACAACACAGGTCACTCAACTGCAACTGCATTCTGATTGGCATGGGGGAGAGCTCCATTCCCCCCACCGCAAATAGGTTCAAGAACGATAATTTATGTCAGTAGGTACAATATAGCTACATCTTATAATCATGTGTGTTTAAATAATTTGTCGTTAGATCGTTTAAATATTTTAAAGGATCTGTTTTAATAGACATTTTACAAAAACAACTGGTACATTTGGTAATTCTGTAAAAGAAAATCCCAACTGCTGTGACATTGCCAACCACAATGCCGTGACTCGGATTCGAACCGAGGTTGCTGCGGCCACAACGCAGAGTACCAACCACTATACGATCACGGCGAGCTACTTGGGCTCAATAACATACAGTGACATGGAGAATTTATAATTCGGAACACTCAGGGAACTCCTGTGATAGGCTGAATGTGTTCATTGCTTCCTCATTTCTTATACAAAGGCTTTGTCTCCTCAGTGGTTGATAGGCTGAAACTGTTTCCTGGCCGCCTGCTTGTGAACTGCCAGGAGTCAAAGATCACACATACACTTGTGGGCCTGTGATGGGACACCAATGCAGAGAAACACACCTGGCGCAGATCTTCTATTCTGTCTAGTAGACCTGCATCTCCCCTGTACCTCCTCAAGCCATCTGTATGTGAAGCAAGAAAGAGTTAAGGAGCGGTCCATCTACACTTTTATAGGGAGGATGCTGCTGTGAGCTCCTCCCAGCTAATCACACAAACAGCAGTAAAGCAAGATAACTACACAGTTACGGGGGACTGCATGGTTAGGTTTTTGAGGAATTATTGAAACTGACCTCAGTGACCCATGATCAGAGCTGTGGCTAATGACTGCGTGCCCAATTATGATGAAGCAAGCACCATGGCTCGTAGGGGCCCCACAACACGCTTTTCTTAGCTCATTGAATTAAAGTATAAACCTCTGCCATGTATGAGTGGTAAAGGCTTGTTAATTTGGTTGCTTTTCCAATTCACGTCTGACAACAAGATGAAGGAACATTGGGGCATCAGAAGCTTTGGAAAGTAGCCACCAACCTCAGAGAAAGAGAGAAAGAGGGAAAAGGCAGTATGAGGTGTGGAGAAAACAGCAGCAGGTACAAGGATCTCAAATGAGATTAATGGCGCCTAAATAGAGCACATAAAGGAACAGTTACAAATCTAAGAAAAGGGAAAGAAAGACTAGGAAAAAAACACGGAAAAAGCCTGTAGATAAAATTCTCTTCCTGGGACAGCAGGCTAAGAGAAATTACACAGGGAGCAGTTAAGCTTGTAACACGGGGAGAATAGAAAAGAAAATGCAGTTTTATGAAGTGTGTTAGCCTAATCCAGCAAGCACTTTTGTTTTAGTTTTCTATTTGCTTCTTTTATTGGTAAAGTAAGTTTCAAGTGCATGAATGGTATGACTGAGAGAGCCAGGGTATAATAATTTGAAGTGTTTGCACCAGCGCTAATGTAGGACGAGAGTTATAGCAAAGATATGAAAGGGGTAGCGATAATAAATATGTGAAAGGGCAATAGTGACACCAAAATAAGCCATCTATTTATAAAACTGACATGGAAGAAATTCTAAAGGTTAACTTCTGAAATTGTAGCCGATATTAAAAAGTTTCTCGTTGTTGGCAGGATTCGAACCTGCGCGGGGAGACCCCGATGGATTTCTAGTCCATCGCCTTAACCACTCGGCCACAACAACTGACTGTAAAATTTGTGCAAATAATCTGTATGAAAGTTTTCAAGGTGTCCCACAGCAAATTCCTGGTATTCTGCAATGCACTTTTTAAAAATAATGGTTTTTTCAGCAGGCACATTCTCTCCTAAAAACAAAAATTGCATGAGTATATCTCTAGTTTGGAAAAGGATAGGCTTTCATGCATACTCTCATGTGGCACTCAAGTTTTTGGGACCCTATTGCACTCTGTTTTCGTGCTGCTTTTAGTCTATGGCCCATATTACAGAAGTCTACCATCTTTGAGTATTTGAGGCTCCTTTGTAAGTGCTTTATCTTTTTTACTTGAAGAGCTATATAATAAAGTGGTCAGGGAAAGATTGCATTTATGGAAGATAAAAGAAGGCACACTTGTCTCACCAAATGCCGTAGAGAAACCTGATGTTTTACTCATGTTATTCTTAGTTTGTTTTTGTTAGACCTTGCATTCTTAAGGTGGCCTCAACCCTACCTTATTGCTTTTCACCTACGCATTTTGCTGTATCTTTTTGTTGGCCTTAGGACTCTGATCACTTTATCGCTACTAATCAGTGCTGAAGTGCACGTGCTTCTTCCCTAATCATGTGTGTAATTGGAGTATACCTGACTGACAGCTTTAATTGACTTGAAAGCCCCTTGTAAAGTGGTATACCATATACCCAGGGACTGATTGTGCCGCCCAAAGAAGTAGCATTTCAAACCTGTCTCAAGCCTGCTACTGCAGTGCCTGTGCTGCCGTGTACTGCCACTTCGACGTGCCATTTAAAACTACTTGCCAAGCCTTAAACTCCAATTGTATTACATATAGTTAACCCCTAAGGTAGGCCCTAGGTAGTTCTAGGGGCATCATGCTATGTAAGTAAAAGGTAAGACATTTACTGTGGTAGTTTGCATGTCCTGGTAGTACCAAACAGTCTATTACATTTTTCACTACAGTGAGGTCTACCCCTCTCATAGGTTAGCATTGGGTATTCCCTTATACTTTTTGGGGGGTAATTCCATATCAGAAAGGAGAAGCTTTATTTATTTATTGATAAATCCAATTTACTGGTGAGGTTGGATTTAACTTTACTATTTTATATATGCCATTTTTAGTGAGTGAGCATTTCTCTGCACTTACTGCTCTATTTGCCTGAAAACCTGTCTCCAATTGACGTCTGGATTGGGCTGCGAGACAGCTACATTTGTGCATTCCCTCTAGACAGCCACAACACAGGTCACTCAACTGCAACTGCATTCTGATTGGCATGGGGGAGAGCTCCATTCCCCCCACCGCAAATAGGTTCAAGAACGATAATTTATGTCAGTAGGTACAATATAGCTACATCTTATAATCATGTGTGTTTAAATAATTTGTCGTTAGATCGTTTAAATATTTTAAAGGATCTGTTTTAATAGACATTTTACAAAAACAACTGGTACATTTGGTAATTCTGTAAAAGAAAAAACCAACTGCCGTGACATTGCCAACCACAATGCCATGACTCGGATTCGAACCGAGGTTGCTGCGGCCACAACGCAGAGTACCAACCACTATACGATCACGGCAAGCTACTTGGGCTCAATAACATACAGTGACATGGAGAATTTATAATTCGGAACACTCAGGGAACTCCTGTGATAGGCTGAATGAGTTCATTGCTTCCTCATTTCTTATACAAAGGCTTTGTCTCCTCAGTGGTTGATAGGCTGAAACTGTTTCCTGGCCGCCTGCTTGTGAACTGCCAGGAGTCAAAGATCACACATACACTTGTGGGCCTGTGATGGGACACCAATGCAGAGAAACACACCTGGCGCAGATCTTCTATTCTGTCTAGTAGACCTGCATCTCCCCTGTACCTCCTCAAGCCATCTGTATGTGAAGCAAGAAAGAGTTAAGGAGCGGTCCATCTACACTTTTATAGGGAGGATGCTGCTGTGAGCTCCTCCCAGCTAATCACACAAACAGCAGTAAAGCAAGATAACTACACAGTTAGGGGGGACTGCATGGTTAGGTTTTTGAGGAATTATTGAAACTGACCTCAGTGACCCATGATCAGAGCTGTGGCTAATGACTGCGTGCCCAATTATGATGAAGCAAGCACCATGGCTCGTAGGGGCCCCACAACACGCTTTTCTTAGCTCATTGAATTAAAGTATAAACCTCTGCCATGTATGAGTGGTAAAGGCTTGTTAATTTGGTTGCTTTTCCAATTCACGTCTGACAACAAGATGAAGGAACATTGGGGCATCAGAAGCTTTGGAAAGTAGCCACCAACCTCAGAGAAAGAGAGAAAGAGGGAAAAGGCAGTATGAGGTGTGGAGAAAACAGCAGCAGGTACAAGGATCTCAAATGAGATTAATGGCGCCTAAATAGAGCACATAAAGGAACAGTTACAAATCTAAGAAAAGGGAAAGAAAGACTAGGAAAAAAACACGGAAAGAGCCTGTAGATAAAATTCTCTTCCTGGGACAGCAGGCTAAGAGAAATTACACAGGGAGCAGTTAAGCTTGTAACACGGGGAGAATAGAAAAGAAAATGCAGTTTTATGAAGTGTGTTAGCCTAATCCTGCAAGCACTTTTGTTTTATTTTTCTATTTGCTTCTTTTAGTAATAAATGTTTTTTATTGAAGAAATCAACACGATACAGGTATCAACACACACGGGTGCTTGTCAATCAGGTCAGTAGAGCTAGGGTGCGAGTGCCTCAGAGGGTAGGGTATGCAGTATATAGAAATTGTAGTTATACACAGCAAGCCGCCTACAACCCAACCGGGCCGGCCGCGTTTAAAAAAAAAAATGCAACGATAATGAGGGCAGCTCCAACTCCTGTCTTCAGCCCGCACCCTCTGATGGTGACCTAAAATATGGCTTATGCCCATCGCACAACTGTGCCATTGGTCAACACACTATAAAACTATCATCCCCCGTCCCTAGACCCCCTCAACCCGTCCCATCCCGTAACCAGTCCCCCCCTCGCCCAGAAACTCCAACCCCAACAAACCCAAACCCCAACCCCACTGCTCCCCCCTCCAACCCCCCCCACCCCCGGTGAACCATGGTCTCGTTCCGGCTAGTCATACTTCATCCCGTTCCAGATTTGAGGGCAGGCATGGCGTTCCCCTCCGTTGGGGCAATCTCAGTCAACCTTAGCAATCGAAGATACCTCGGACAGGTGACTTCCACAAACTCCGAGGACAGAAGAGCTAGAAACGGCTGTCAGAGTTCCGCGTACCTCGCTCCTTCCCCAGCTTTATACAGAGAAAGTCTTTCCATACCCAGGACCAGCCACAGGCGGTGGAGCCACCCTTGATATGTGGGGACGTGGGTCGTGCGCCAGTGGGTTACAATGTTCTGTAGCGCCGAGCCCAGAGCAATGGCTATCAAGCGCCCCCTTCGTGAGTGTAGGGGGTAGGTCAGTGCATTTGGGAGCCCTAGAATGACGTAGGATGGGAAACGCGGGATTTCAGTGTCAAAGTGTTTGTCCACATCATCCAGAACCTGACGCCAGTACTCCTGCAATAGGCTGCAGTCCCAAAGAATGTGCGTGAGGGTGCCTAGCTGTCCGCAGCCTCGCCAACACAGGGGGTCTTTGGTACTATCCATTTCATATAGGCGTTCTGGGATGTAGTACCAGTAGGTCACCACCTTCGTTAGAGTGTCCGTGAGCCCCATATGGTATGCCGAATGTCGAGCCCTGTAGTATATACCCTCCCACTCTTTATGAGTAAATGTCCTCCCCATCTCCCTCTCTCACCGTGCTCTACTCGCGCTGTATGTGTGCTGGTGTTTGAGTGTGAGCATTTTATATAAGTCAGAGATTAGCTGCTTGTCCGACTTGCGGGTGATCAACCAATATTCGAAATTCGTCAGTCTCCGATCTGCGTCTGGTTTTACCGTCTTACCGAGGGCCCAATGCCTAACTTGAAAGTAATGGAGTCGTTCGGTCTCCGGGAGGCCAAAGTCCTGGCGTAGTTGCGGAAATGGAATTATCCCTTCTGGACCGTATATCTGGCAAAGGGAGCGACAGCCGGCCGACTTCCATCGTTCGAAGGCCTTTCCGTCCAGCCCCGGTTGAAAGTCAGGGTTATCAAGAATGGGGGTGAGGGGAGAGGGGGCGGTTGTGAGACCGAGGTCCACTCCCACCCGATCCCAGATCTCCAGCGGGACTCGCGTAATGTGGGAGGCGTACAAGTTGCGGGGCCTATGTATTTTGCGCATAAACGGGATCTCTTGTAATGTGCGCCCCGCTACTGCCTGGTCTTGAAATAACCAGTGTTTCCCGGACTCCCATTGGACCCACTCCGCCAAGAAGCGTAGTTGTGCCACCTGGAAGTAAGCGGCCAAGTTTGGAATCCCGATCCCCCCTTGTTCTGGCGCAAGCATCGCTATTTGGGCTTTTAGGCGCGGTTTCCTTCTGTTCCAAACAAATTGGGAAAGATCAGACTGCACCAGCTTAATCCATCCTGTTGGGGGGGTGAGAGGTATAGTGCGAAAAACATACAGAATCTGGGGTAGGACCGTCATCTTGATCGCCGCAACCCTGCCCAACCAGGACAACGGGTAGTGTTTCCACTGCCCCAGCTCCTGCCGAACCTTCTGCCGGAGGCGGGTGTAGTTAACGTCCACTGTGGTCTGAAGGGAGGCCGCCAGGTTGATCCCCAGATAGGGAACCGTCTCCGTGGCCCATCGCAGAGGGAACCGGGCCTGCAGCGTGGTGCGTGTGTCTGCGGCAAGGGTTAGGTCAAGGGCCACCAATTTCGTCCAGTTGACCTTGAAGCCCGACACGCCTCCGAACCTGTCTAGGGCGGTCATGCAGGCAGGGAGAGAGCCCCGGGGGTCCGCAAGTGACAACAAGACGTCGTCAGCGTATAGATTGATGACGTGGACGTCTGCCCCGAATTTGATGCCTCTAATTTCCGGGTCAGTACGGATGAGCTGTGCCAGCGGCTCCATATAGAGGGCGAACAGGAGAGGAGACAGCGGGCACCCCTGCCTGGTGCCTCTCTCAATCTGGAAACGTGGGGAGGACAAGCCATTGACTCTAACGGAGGCCGAGGGAAATTTGTAGCAATTAAGTACTCTGGCCCGGAATTTGGGACCCATTCCCGCTTTTAGAAGGACCTTCTCGAGATATGGCCAATGGACCCTATCAAAGGCCTTCTCTGCGTCGATGGCTAGCATCATATATTCGCCCTGCGTACGGGACGCCTTCTCAATGAGATGGAGGGCCCGCTTGGTGTTGTCAGAAGTCTGGCGCTCGGGGATGAAGCCAGACTGATCCGGCTGAATAAGGCCTCCCATGTAGGGGCCCAACCTAGAAGCGAGGACGCTTGTGTATAATTTGAGATCGACGTTTAAAAGGGAAATGGGCCGGTAAGCCCCACAGTCAGTCGGATCTTTGTCTGGCTTGGGTATGACCGCGATGGCTGCTTCGAGCAAGTCCCGGGAGATCGCCCCGTCCTCTGCGAATGATGTAAAGAGTGCGAGTTGAATACAAAAGGTCTTGTAGAAGCACGCCGGGAAGCCATCCGGCCCCGGCGCCTTCCCGAGTTTGAGCCGAGAGATTGCCGAGATAACATCCTCCGGGCGGATGTCTCTCTCCAAATTATCCACCTGTTCCTGGGTCAGGGCTGGCAACGGTACCTCCTCGAGAAAGGCCAATTCTGCCTCTGGGTTAGGCGGATCCGCCTCATAGAGAGTGGCATAGAAGTCACTGAAAGCCTCCGCGATTGCACGGTCACCGGTGACTCTGGTGCCATCGGGCCCCTTCAGTTCCTTAACCTCACGTTTCTGGGCTACCGTACGTAATTTGTGTGCCAGGAGGCGCCCACATCTATCCCCTCCAGTGTAGTAGGCATGTTTCAGCCGTAAAGCTGCGTATTCCGCCCTGTCAATGTCAAGTGCAGCCAGTTGTTGACGGGCAGTCCGTAATTGTCTCCAAATTCTCGGAGCTCCCGTCCTTCTGTGAATTTGCTCAAGCTCTCTGGTCTTTTGGGTGAGTTCGTCCCGTTTGACCTGGCGCTCCTTATTTTCCGCGGAGGAAAGCAAGATAAATTCACCTCTCAGCACAGCCTTGAGAGCAGCCCACTGCGTCGTAAGTGTCGTATCCTCGTATTGTTGTGGGACAGATAGTCCTTTATGGCGGCCTGGACTCTAGTAACCACGTCTTTCCTATAAAGCAAGGAGTCCCGGAGTCTCCACACCCTGCCTAAACGTGGCTCTCGTGGCCCTGTCAGGGTGACCGTGACCGGCACGTGATCAGATAGCGACGCTGTTCCGATTTCTGCATTGGTGACAAGTGGGCGAGCCGCAGTGGAGACAAGCAGGTAATCTAGACGCGCATAGGTCCTACGCGCTGCTGAGAAGTGCGTGTAGTCTGTTTCGCCAGGATGAAGCTCGCGCCATGCATCCACAAGCCCAAGATCCCTCAAGCGAGCCAAACCTGGCGGAGACAAGGCGCCCACCTGGCTAACGCGCTGACAGGAGCGACCTAGCAAGTTGTCTAAGACCAAGTTCAAATCACCCCCCAGCAAAATGTGACGGTCTACCGTGTCAGTCGCCTCTGTAAGCGCGGAGTGTATGAACTTTTCTTGGCCTTCATTTGGACCGTAAATCGAACCAATCGTGTAGTTTAGGTTTCCTAACGCAAACCTGTAAACCAGCAACCGGCCTTTAATTTCTGCCATCTTACCCAAAACCATACCCCTGAATGTGCGTGCCACCAGGATTGCTACTCCGGCCTTTTTCTCTGTGCAGGAGGAGAAAAATTGCAGTGGAAATTTGTTAGAATGGAGGCGGTGGCAGTCCCTAGCTTGGAGGTGTGTCTTTTGCAATAGGCAGATGTCAGCCTTGGAACGCTCTAGAAGCAAGAGTAGCGCCTTACGATTCACTGGATTGTTCAAACCTCTCACATTGAGAGTGAGTACAACCAAGTCACCCATTGTTGTTCAACGAAGTAGTGACTAGTAGCATATCATCAGTCCGGCGCCCCAAACCCGCACTCGCAGACCCACCCACCTCCCAGCATTGCCGCCCTTTCCACCCCTGCTGCCTCATCTCTTCATTCAGCCCGTCGACCATGAACCACGAGTCCCCCCCTCCCCTTCGCCCATCCCCAAAGAACTCACCCAACCCCCAAGGATCCACCCCCCTCCCCCCCAACTGCCAACTATCATGGAGTGTCCAAAAGAAAGTCACAGTCTCTCATCCAGGGATGAAAAGTAGTAAAAGGAAATAAAGTAAGGTAGTCTTACTGGATTGTCCGGGAGCCTCTGTCCCGCCAACGGCCAGAAGGCCAGAGCGGACAAGTGAATCAGACGATGTCCTGAGACGGTCATCCCGTGGGGCCCGAACTACCATCTGTGGCCACTGCGTCCACCGCGGCACGCTGACCCGCTGCAATTTCCGTCGCCGGAGGTTTCTTGACTCGTCTCCTGCGTCGCTGTTGGCTCCATTGTGGCCTCCTCCCCTCGGTCTGCGGCATGGGCCCCTGGGCCTCCGTATCCTCTGTCGGTGTCTCGATGCCAAGCAGAGAGCAAGCTTCAGCCACCGATCAGGGTTGTATTGCTTATTGTCCAGTCTGAAGATTAGACGGAAGGGGTGGCCTCAACTGTACAGAATACCCTTCTGCTGTAGGAAGGAGGTAACCGGCTTGAAGAGCCGGCGTTTGTGCAGCGTAAGCGCCGCCAAGTCCTGAAACAGCAATGGCGACGTGCCCTGAAATGCTATCGGATGTGACTGGCGCGCTTTGTGAAGAATTTCCTCCTTAGTGCGGTAATCCTGGACACACACCAGGATGTCGGGTGGTGGGGCCATTGCGGCGCAGGGCGGGCCAGTCCAGTGGGCCCTGTCAAGCTGCAGGGGTGAGTCTAATGGCCTCCCCAGCTCGTGGTTGAAAAGTTCCTTGGCATAGCGAAATACATCTTGAGTAGCGTCAGATGTGGCCACATTGCGAATGCGTATGTTATGCCGCCTAGAGCGGTTTTCCAGGTCTTCCAGATGAAGCTGCAGATCCACCTGTTGATCGTGTAGGCGAATGATCTCCTGTTGCTGAGTTGAGAGTTCCGTTTCCCGCTCGTCGTCCTTGGTCTCCAAATCCGCCACCCGTTCGCCTATGCCGTCCATTTCGCGTCGCACCTCTCGAATCTCACTGGAGAACTCAGTCTTAAGGGTTTGGATGTCGTCTCTCAGGGTGGCGAAGAGGGACTCCAGGAAGGCCTTCGTAATGGGTTCCGCACCCTCCTCCAGGGCCTGTTCCGCCTTCTTCGGTGCGAGGGCCGTGGCGTCCTTCAGCTGAGGGGAGTGCGATTTAGCAAACATCTCCTTCACTGTCTTGCCTCGGGGCGGCCTACTCGTGGACATTCCTCCGTTGCGGGGGCCCAGGCGCCCCTTCCCCCACGGCCCCCTGTCTGGTCGGTGTTCACTAGTCGCGGCGAGCTTGCCACCAACCGTTGGGCCCCCCGTGGGCTATTCTCTCTCAAAGACCCCTCCTCAAATCGTGGCGCAGGATCGTGGCACGTCTTTCCCGTCTCCCGCTCGGCTCCCAGCGGCAAGCCAGACGTAGAGCCCAAGCTGTGGGATCAGGACCCTCGAGGAGGAAGAAAGTTCAGGCCGCCTGGGAAGCTGGGTGCCACTTTTATCCACCGAGGGTCAGGGGCCGCTGGTTCCAGGACATGTGCCCCCCGGGCGCTGCCTAGGGCCAAACAGCTCCAGGTGAGGGCCCCTGACACGCTCAACAGGCTTCCCCAATGAAGATCCTCGGGAGGCTCCGCTCGGTGCACAGGGAGGGAGGGGATGCCCCGGGACTGGGGCCCTCACGGGGGCCCAAACAGTTCAATATAGGCAGGGCCCAGCAGACCCCGGGCCGAAATGCCCGCCGGGAGGCTCGCTGCCCCACACACCCCCACAATGCTCCAGGGCCACCTCGGCGCCCCCCGCCTGTCGTGCGCAGGGGCCACGCTCACCTCCGTGGTCCTTGCGTGCTGCCGCCGCCATCCTCCGCTGTCTGCAGGGCTGACGCACTCGTCCTGTCGCCAGGGCAGTTTCTCCCCCTCGTCCGTTCCCCCGGCAGCACCCGCAGGAGGCTCCGCACCTGGAACAGTAGCTTGCGGATGGGCCCCGTCTCAGGCTCGGCTGGGTACCTCCGCTCGGCTGCGCCTTCCGTTGTTTTTCGGCCTCGCTTTCAGGACGGAGGGGGGGATGGGCTCTCCACTCCTCCGGGCCGTTGTTCTGTGGCGCTTCCGTCCACGGCGCCCCACGAAGCTGCTTGCTGGTCTGCTCCGGTGCTAGAACGGCTCCGGCAGCCCAGACCAGTGAGTTCGGTCAGAAAAGGTGCCGGAACCGGTGCCTAATTCAGGCCGTTGGCAGGAGCTGTAGCGAGACGCGTCCGCTCACTCCGCCATCTTGGCCACGCCTATTTGCTTCTTTTATTGGTAAAGTAAGTTTCAAGTGCATGAATGGTATGACTGAGAGAGCCAGGGTATAATAATTTGAAGTGTTTGCACCAGCGCTAATGTAGGACGAGAGTTATAGCAAAGATATGAAAGGGGTAGCGATAATAAATATGTGAAAGGGCAATAGTGACACCAAAATAAGCCACCTATTTATAAAACTGACATGGAAGAAATTCTAAAGGTTAACTTCTGAAATTGTAGCCGATGTTAAAATGTTTCTTGTTGTTGGCAGGATTCGAACCTGCACGGTGAGACCTCAATGGATTTCTAGTCCATCGCCTTAACGACTTGGCCACAACAACTGACTGTAAGTTTCGTGCAAATAATCTGTATGAAAGTTTTCAAGGTGTCCCATAGCAAATTCCTGGTATTCTGCAATGCACTTTTCAAAAATAATGTTTTTTTCAGCAGGCACATTCTCTCCTAAAAACAAAAATTGCATGAGTATATCTCTAGTTTGGAAAAGGATAGGCTTTCATGCATACTCTCATGTGGCACTCAAGTTTTTGGGACCCCATTGCTCTGTTTTCGTGCTGCTTTTAGTCTATGGCCCATATTACAGAAGTCTACCATCTTTGAGTATTTGAGGCTCCTTTGTAAGTGCTTTATCTTTTTTACTTGAAGAGCTCTATAATAAAGGGGTCAGGGAAAGATTGAATTTATGGAAGATAAAAGAAGGCACACTTGTCTCACCAAATGCCGTGGAGAAACCTGATGTTTTACTCATGTTATCCTTAGTTTGTTTTTGTTAGACCTTGCATTCTTAAGGTGGCCTCAACCCTACCTTATTGCTTTTCACCTACTCATTTTGCTGTATCTTTTTGTTGGCCTTAGGACTCTGATCACTTTATCGCTACTAATTAGTGCTGAAGTGCATGTGCTTCTTCCCTAATCATGTGTGTAATTGGAGTATACCTGACTGACAGATTTAATTGACTTGAAAGCCCCTTGTAAAGTGGTATACCATATACCCAGGGACTGATTGTGCCGCCCAAAGAAGTAGCATTTCAAACCTGTCTCAAGCCTGCTACTGCAGTGCCTGTGCTGCAGTGTACTGCCACTTCGACTTGCCATTTAAAACTACTTGCCAAGCCTTAAACTCCAATTTTATTACATATAATTAACCCCTAAGGTAGGCCCTAGGTAGTCCTAGGGGCATCATGCTATGTAAGTAAAAGGTAAGACATGTACTGTGGTAGTTTGCATGTCCTGGTAGTACCAAACAGTCTATTACATTTTTCACTACAGTGAGGTCTACCCCTCTCATAGGTTAGCATTGGGTATTGCCTTATACTTTTTGGGGGTAATTCCATATCAGAGAGGAGAAGCTTTATTTATTTATTGATAAATCCAATTTACTGGTGAGGTTGGATTTAACTTTACTATTTTATAAATGCCATTTTTAGAGAGTGAGCATTTCTCTGCACTTACTGCTCTATTTGCCTGAAAACCTGTCTCCAATTGACGTCTGGATTGGGCTGCGAGACAGCTACATTTGTGCATTCCCTCTAGACAGCCACAACACAGGTCACTCAACTGCAACTGCATTCTGATTGGCATTGGGGAGAGCTCCATTCCCCCCACCGCAAATAGGTTCAAGAACGATAATTTATGTCAGTAGGTACAATATAGCTACATCTTATAATCATGTGTGTTTCAATAATTTGTCGTTAGATCGTTTAAATATTTTAAAGGATCTGTTTTTAATAGACATTTTACAAAAACAACTGGTACATTTGGTAATTCTGTAAAAGAAAAACCCAACTGCCGTGACATTGCCAACCACAATGCCGTGACTCGGATTCGAACCGAGGTTGCTGCGGCCACAATGCAGAGTACTAACCACTATACGATCACAGCGAGCTACTTGGGCTCAATAACACACAGTGACATGGAGAATTTATAATTCGGAACACTCAGGGAACTCCTGTGATAGGCTGAATGTGTTCATTGCTTCCTCATTCCTTATACAAAGGCTTTGTCTCCTCAGTGGTTGATAGGCTGAAACCGTTTCCTGGCCGCCTGCTTGTGAACTGCCAGGAGTCAAAGATCACACATACACTTGTGGGCCTGTGATGGGACACCAATGCAGAGAAACACACCTGGCGCAGATCTTCTATTCTGTCTAGTAGACCTGCATCTCCCCTGTACCTCCTCAAGCCATCTGTATGTGAAGCAAGAAAAAGTTAAGGAGCGGTCCATCTACACTTTTATAGGGAGGATGCTGCCGTGAGCTCCTCCCAGCTAATCACACAAACAGCAGTAAAGCAAGATAACTACACAGTTATGGGGGACTGCATGGTTAGGTTTTTGAGAAATTATTGAAACTGACCTCAGTGACCCATGATCAGAGCTGCGGCTAATGACTGCGTGCCTAATTATGATGAAGCAAGCACCATGGCTCGTAGGGGCCCCACAACACGCTTTTCTTAGCTCATTGAATTAAAGTATAAACCTCTGCCATGTATGAGTGGTAAAGGCTTGTTAATTTGGTTGCTTTTCCAATTCACGTCTGACAACAAGATGAAGGAACATTAGGGCATCAGAAGCTTTGGAAAGTAGCTACCAACCTCAGAGAAAGAGAGAAAGAGGGAAAAGGCAGTATGAGGTGTGGAGAAAACAGCAGCAGGTACAAGGAGCTCAAATGAGATTAATGGCGCCTAAATAGAGCACGTAAAGAAACAGTTACAAATCTAAGAAAAGGGAAAGAAAGACTAGGAAAAAAACACGGAAAGAGACTGTAGATAAAATTCTCTTCCTGGGACAGCAGGCTAAGAGAAATTACACAGGGAGCAGTTAAGCTTGTAACACGGGGAGAATAGAAAAGAAAACGCAGTTTTATGAAGTGTGTTTGCCTAATCCAGCAAGCACTTTGTTTTATTTTTCTATTTGCTTCTTTTATTGGTAAAGTAAGTTTCAAGTGCATGAATGGTATGACTGAGAGAGCCAGGGTATAATAATTTGAAGTGTTTGCACCAGCGCTAATGTAGGACGAGAGTTATAGCAAAGATATGAAAGGGGTAGCGATAATAAATATGTGAAAGGGCAATAGTGACACCAAAATAAGCCACCTATTTATAAAACTAACATGGAAGAAATTCTAAAGGTTAACTTCTGAAATTGTAGCCGATGTAAAAAAGTTTCTCGTTGTTGGCAGGATTCGAACCTGCATGGGGAGACTCCAATGGATTTCTAGTCCATCGCCTCAACCACTCCGCCAAACTGACTGTAAGTTTTGTGCAAATAATCTGTATGAAAGTTTTCAAGCTGTCCCACAGCAAATTCCTGATTTTCTGCAATGCACTTTTTAAAAATAATGTTTTTTTCAGCAGGCACATCTCTCCTAAAAACAAAAATTTCATGAGTATATCTCTAGTTTGGAAAAGGATAGGCTTTCATGCATACTCTCATGTGGCACTCAAGTTTTTGGGACCCTATTGCACTCTGTTTTCGTGCTGCTTTTAGTTTATTGCCCATATTACAGAAGTCTACCATCTTTGAGTATTTGAGGCTCCTTTGTAAGTGCTTTATCTTTTTTACTTGAAGAGCTATATAATAAATGGGTCAGGGAAAGATTGCATTTATGGAAGATAAAAGAAGGCACACTTGTCTCACCAAATGCCATAGAGAAACCTGATGTTTTACTCATGTTATTCTTAGTTTGTTTTTGTTAGACCTTGCATTCTTAAGGTGGCCTCAACCCTACCTTATTGCTTTTCACCTACGCATTTTGCTGTATCTTTTTGTTGGCCTCAGGACTCTGATCACTTTATCGCTACTAATCAGTGCTGAAGTGCACGTGCTTCTTCCCTAATCATGTGTGTAATTGGAGTATACCTGACTGACAGCTTTAATTGACTTGAAAGCCCCTTGTAAAGTGGTATACCATATACCCAGGGACTGATTGTGCCGCCCAAAGAAGTAGCATTTCAAACCTGTCTCAAGCCTGCTACTGCAGTGCCTGTGCTGCAGTGTACTGCCACTTCGACTTGCCATTTAAAACTACTTGCCAAGCCTTAAACTCCAATTTTATTACATATAATTAACCCCTAAGGTAGGCCCTAGGTAGTCCTAGGGGCATCATGCTATGTAAGTAAAAGGTAAGATATGTACTGTGGTAGTTTGCATGTCCTGGTAGTACCAAACAGTCTATTACATTTTTCACTACAGTGAGGTCTACTCCTCTCATAGGTTAGCATTGGGTATTCCCTTATACTTTTTGGGGGGTAATTCCATATCAGAGAGGAGAAGCTTTATTTATTTATTGATAAATCCTATTTACTGGTGAGGTTGGATTTAACTTTACTATTTTATAAATGCCATTTTTAGAGAGTGAGCATTTCTCTGCACTTACTGCTCTATTTGCCTGAAAACCTGTCTCCAATTGACGTCTGGATTGGGCTGCGAGACAGCTACATTTGTGCATTCCCTCTAGACAGCCACAACACAGGTCACTCAACTGCAACTGCATTCTGATTGGCATGGGGGAGAGCTCCATTCCCCTCACCGCAAATAGGTTCAAGAACGTTAATTTATGTCAGTAGGTACAATATAGCTACATCTTATAATCATGTGTGTTTCAATAATTTGTCGTTAGATCGTTTAAATATTTTAAAGGATCTGTTTTTAATAGACATTTCACAAAAACAACTGGTACATTTGGTAATTCTGTAAAAGAAAAACCCAACTGCCGTGACATTGCCAACCACAATGCCGTGACTCGGATTCGAACCGAGGTTGCTGCAGCCACAACGCAGAGTACTAACCACTATACGATCACGGCGAGCTACTTGGGCTCAATAACATATGGTGACATGGAGAATTTATAATTCGGAACACTCAGGGAACTCCTGTGATAGGCTGAATGTGTTCATTGCTTCCTCATTCCTTATACAAAGGCTTTGTCTCCTCAGTGGTTGATAGGCTGAAACCGTTTCCTGGCCGCCTGCTTGTGAACTGCCAGGAGTCAAAGATCACACATACACTTGTGGGCCTGTGATGGGACACCAATGCAGAGAAACACACCTGGCGCAGATCTTCTATTCTGTCTAGTAGACCTGCATCTCCCCTGTACCTCCTCAAGCCATCTGTATGTGAAGCAAGAAAGAGTTAAGGAGCGGTCCATCTACACTTTTATAGGGAGGATGCTGCCGTGAGCTCCTCCCAGCTAATCACACAAACAGCAGTAAAGCAAGATAACTACACAGTTAGGGGAGACTGCATGGTTAGGTTTTTGAGGAATTATTGAAACTGACCTCAGTGACCCATGATCAGAGCTGTGGCTAATGACTGCGTGCCTAATTATGATGAAGCAAGCACCATGGCTCGTAGGGGCCCCACAACACGCTTTTCTTAGCTCATTGAATTAAAGTATAAACCTCTGCCATGTATGAGTGGTAAAGGCTTGTTAATTTGGTTGCTTTTCCAATTCACGTCTGACAACAAGATGAAGGAACATTGGGGCATCAGAAGCTTTGGAAAGTAGCCACCAACCTCAGAGAAAGAGAGAAAGAGGGAAAAGGCAGTATGAGGTGTGGAGAAAACAGCAGCAGGTACAAGGAACTCAAATTAGATTAATGGCGCCTAAATAGAGCACATAAAGGAACAGTTACAAATCTAAGAAAAGGAAAAGAAAGACTAGGAAAAAAACACGGAAAGAGCCTGTAGATAAAATTCTCTTCCTGGGACAGCAGGCTAAGAGAAATTACACAGGGAGCAGTTAAGCTTGTAACACAGGGAGAATAGAAAAGAAAATGCAGTTTTATGAAGTGTGTTTGCCTAATCCAGCAAGCACTTTTGTTTTATTTTTCTATTTGCTTCTTTTAGTAATAAATGTTTTTTATTGAAGAAATCAACACGATACAGGTATCAACACACACGGGTGCTTGTCAATCAGGTCAGTAGAGCTAGGGTGCGAGTGCCTCAGAGGGTAGGGTATGCAGTATATAGAAATTGTAGTTATACACAGCAAGCCGCCTACAACCCAACCGGGCCGCCGCGTTTCAAAAAAAAAAATGCAACGATAATGAGGGCAGCTCCAACTCCTGTCTTCAGCCCGCACCCTCTGATGGTGACCTAAAATATGGCTTATGCCCATCGCACAACCGTGCCATTGGTCAACACACTATAAAACTATCATCCCCCGTCCCTAGACCCCCCCAACCTGTCCCATCCCGTAACCAGTTCCCCCCCTCGCCCAGAAACTCCAACCCCAACAAACCCAAACCCCAACCCCACTGCTCCCCCCTCCAACCCCCCTCCCCCCCCGGTGATCCATGGTCTCGTTCCGGCTAGTCATACTTCATCCCATTCCCGATTTGAGGGCAGGCATGGCGTTCCCCTCCGTTGGGGCAATCTCAGTCAACCTTAGCAATCGAAGATACCTCGGACAGGTGACTTCCACAAACTCCGAGGACAGAAGAGCTAGAAACGGCTGCCAGAGTTCCGCGTACCTCGCCCCTTCCCCAGCTTTATACAGAGAAAGTCTTTCCATACCCAGGACTAGCCACAGGCGGTGGAGCCACCCTTGATATGTGGGGACGTGGGTCGTGCGCCAGTGGGTTACAATGTTCTGTAGGGCCGAGCCCAGAGCAATGGCTATCAAGCCCCCCCTTCGTGAGCGTAGGGGGTAGGTCAGTGCATTTGGGAGCCTTAGAATGACGTAGGATGGGAAACGTGGGATTTCAGTGTCAAAGTGTTTGTCCACATCATCCAGAACCTGACGCCAGTACCTCTGCAATAGGCTGCAGTCCCAAAGAATGTGCATGAGGGTGCCTAGCTGTCCGCAGCCTCGCCAACACAGGGGGTCTTTGGTACTATCCATTTCATATAGGCGTTCTGGGGTGTAGTACCAGTAGGTCACCACCTTCGTTAGAGTGTCCGTGAGCCCCATATGGTATGCCGAATGTCGAGCCCTGTAGTATATACCCTACCTCTCTTTATGAGTAAATGTCCTCCCCATCTCCCTCTCCCACCATGCTCTACTCGCGCTGTATGTGTGCTGGTGTTTGAGTGTGAGCATTTTATATAAGTCAGAGATTAGCTGCTTGTCCGACTTGCGGGTGATCAACCAATATTCGAAATTCGTCAGTCTCCGATCTGCGTCTGGTCTTACCGTCTTACCGAGGGCCCAATGCCTAACTTGAAAGTAATGGAGTCGTTCGGTCTCCGGGAGGCCAAAGTCCTGGCGTAGTTGCGGAAATGGAATTATCCCTTCCGGACCGTATATCTGGCAAAGGGAGCGACAGCCGGCCGACTTCCATCGTTCGACGGCCTTTCCGTCCAGCCCCGGTTGAAAGTCAGGGTTATCAAGAATGAGGGTGAGGGGAGAGGGGGCGGTTGTGAGACCGAGGTCCACTCCCACCCGATCCCAGATCTCCAGCGGGACTCGCGTAATGTGGGAGGCGTACAAGTTACGGGGCCTATGTATTTTGCGCATAAACGGGATCTCTTGTAATGTGCGCCCCGCTACTGCCTGGTCTTGAAATAACCAGTGTTTCCCGGACTCCCATTGGACCCACTCCGCCAAGAAGCGTAGTTGTGCCGCCTGGAAGTAAGCGGCAAAGTTCGGAATCCCGATCCCCCCTTGTTCTGGCGCGAGCATCGCTATTTGGGCTTTTAGGCGCGGTTTCCTTCCGTTCCAAACAAATTGGGAAAGATCAGACTGCACCAGCTTAATCCATCCTGTTGGGGGGCGAGAGGTATAGTGCGAAAAACATACAGAATCTGGGGTAGGACCATCATCTTGATCGCCGCAACCCTGCCCAACCAGGACAACGGGTAGTGTTTCCACTGCCCCAGCTCCTGCCGAACCTTCTGCCGGAGGCGGGTGTAGTTAACGTCCACTGTGGTCTGAAGGGAGGCCGCCAGGTTGATCCCCAGATAGGGAACCGTCTCCGTGGCCCATCGCAGAGGGAACCGGGCCTGCAGCGTGGCGCGTCTGTCTGCGGCAAGGGTTAGGTCAAGGGCCACCGATTTCGTCCAGTTGACCTTGAAGCCCGACACGCCTCCGAACCTGTCTAGGGCGGTCATGCAGGGAGGGAGAGAACCCCGGGGGTCCGCAAGTGACAACAAGACGTCGTCAGCGTATAGATTGATGACGTGGACGTCTGCCCCGAATTTGATGCCTTTAATTTCCGGGTCAGTTCGGATGAGCTGTGCCAGCGGCTCCATATAGAGGGCGAACAGGAGAGGAGACAGCGTGCACCCCTGCCTGGTGCCTCTCTCAATCTGGAAACGCGGGGAGGACAAGCCATTGACTCTAACGGAGGCCGAGGGAAATTTGTAGCAATTAAGTACTATGGCCCGGAATTTGGGACCCATTCCCGCTTTTAGAAGGACCTTCTCGAGATATGGCCAATGGACCCTATCAAAGGCCTTCTCTGTGTCGATGGCTAGCATCATATATTCGCCCTGCGTACGGGACGCCTTCTCAATGAGATGGAGGGCCCGCTTGGTGTTGTCAGAAGTCTGGCGCTCGGGGATGAAGCCAGACTGATCCGGCTGAATAAGGCCTCCCATGTAGGGGCACAACCTAGAAGCGAGGACGCTTGTGTATAATTTGAGATCGACGTTTAAAAGGGAAATGGGCCGGTAAGCCCCACAGTCAGTCGGATCTTTGTCTGGCTTGGGTATGACCGCAATGGCTGCTTCGAGCAAGTCCCGGGAGATCGCCCCGTCCTCTGCGAATGATGTAAAGAGTCTGGCCAAGAGGGGTGCGAGTTGAATACAAAAGGTCTTGTAGAAGCACGCCGGGAAGCCATCCGGCCCTGGCGCCTTCCCAAGTTTGAGCCGAGAGATTGCCGAGATAACATCCTCCGGGCGGATGTCCCTCTCCAAATTATCCACCTGTTCCTGGGTCAGGGCTGGCAACGGTACCTCCTCGAGAAAGGCCAATTCTGCCTCTGGGTTAGGCGGATCCGCCTCATGGAGAGTGGCATAGAAGTCACTGAAAGCCTCCGCGATTGCACGGTCACCGGTGACTCTGGTGCCATCGGGCCCCTTCAGTTCCTTAACCTCACGTTTCTGGGCTACCGTACATAATTTGTGTGCCAGGAGACACCCACATCTATCCCCTCCAGTGTAGTAGGCATGTTTCAGCCGTAAAGCTGCGTACTCCGCCCTGTCAATGTCAAGTGCAGCCAGTTGTTGACGGGCAGTCCGTAATTGTCTCCAAATTCTCGGAGCTCCCGTCCTTCTGTGAATTTGCTCAAGCGCTCTGGTCTTTTGGGTGAGTTCGTCCCGTTTGACCTGGCGCTCCTTATTTTCCGCGGAGGAAAGCGAGATAAATTCACCTCTCAGCACAGCCTTGAGAGCAGCCCACTGCGTTGTAAGCGTCGTATCCTCGTTATTGTTGTGGGACAGATAGTCCTTTATGGCGGCCTGGATTCTAGTAACTACGTCTTTCCTATAAAACAAGGAGTCCCGGAGTCTCCACACCCTGCCTAAACGTGGCTCTCGTGGCCCTGTCAGGGTGACCGTGACCGGCGCGTGATCAGATAGCGACGCTGTTCCGATTTCTGCATTAGTGACAAGTGGGCGAGCCGCAGTGGAGACAAGCAGGTAATCTAGACGCACATAGGTCCTACGCGCTGCTGAGAAGTGCGTGCAGTCTGTTTCGCCAGGATGAAGCTCGCGCCATGCATCCACAATCCCAAGATCCCTCAAGCGAGCCAAACCTGACGGAGACAAGGCGCCCACCTGGCTAACGCGCTGACAGGAGCGATCTAGCAAGTTGTCTAGGACCAAGTTCAAATCACCCCCCAGCAAAATGTGACGGTCTACCATGTCAGTCGCCTCTGTAAGCGCGGAGTGTATGAACTTTTCTTGGCCTTCATTTGGACCGTAAATCGAACCAATCGTGTAGTTTAGGTTTCCTAACGCAAACCTGTAAACCACCAACCGGCCTTTAATTTCTGCCATCTTACCCAAAAACGTACCCCTGAATGTGCGTGCCACCAGGATTGCTACTCCGGCCTTTTTCTCTGTGCAGGAGGAGAAAAATTGCAGTGGAAATTTGTTAGAATGGAGGCGGTGGCAGTCCCTAGCTAGGAGGTGTGTCTCTTGCAATAGGCAGATGTCAGCCTTGGAACGCTCTAGAAGCAAGAGTACCGCCTTACGTTTCACTGGATTGTTCAAACCTCTCACATTGAGAGTGAGTACAACCAAGTCACCCATTGTTGTTCAACGAAGTAGTGACTAGTAGCATATCATCAGTCCGGCGCCCCAAACCCGCACTCGCAGACCCACCCACCTCCCAGCATTGCCGCCCTTTCCACCCCTGCTGCCTCATCTCTTCATTCAGCCCGTCGACCATGAACCACGAGTCCCCCCCTCCCCTTCGCCCAACCCCAAAGAACTCACCCAACCCCCAAGGATCCACCCCCCTACCCCCCAACTGCCAACTATTATGGAGTGTCCAAAAGAAAGTCATAGTCTCTCATCCAGGGATGAAAAGTAGTAAAAGGAAATAAAGTAAGGTAGTCTTACTGGATTGTCCGGGAGCCTCTCTCCCGCCAACGGCCAGAAGGCCAGAGCGGACAAGTGAATCAGACGATGTCCTGAGGCGGTCATCCCGTGGGGCCCGAACTACCATCTGTGGCCACTGCGTCCACCGCGGCACGCTGACCCGCTGCAATTTCCGTCGCCGGAGGTTTCTTGACTCGTCTCCTGCGTCGCTGTTGGCTCCATTGTGGCCTCATCCCCATGGTCTCCGGCATGGGCCCCTGGGCCTCCGTATCCTCTGTCGGTGTCTCGATGCCAAGCAGAGAGCAAGCTTCAGCCACCGATCAGAGTTGGTATTGCTTATTGTCCAGTCTGAAGATTAGACGGAAGGGGTGGCCCCAACTGTACAGAATACCCTTCTGCTGTAGGAAGGAGGTAACCGGCTTGAAGAGCCGGCGTTTGTGCAGCGTAAGCGCCGCCAAGTCCTGAAACAGCAATGGCGACGTGCCCTGAAATGCTATCGGATGTGACTGGCGCGCTTTGTGAAGAATTTCCTCCTTAGTGCGGTAATCCTGGACACACACCAGGATGTCGGGCGGTGGGGCCATTGCCGCACGGGGCGGGCCAGTCCTGTGGGCCCTGTCAAGCTGCAGGGGTGAGTCTAATGGCCTCCCCAGCACGTGGTTGAAGAGTTCCTTGGCATAGCGAAATACATCTTGAGTAGCGTCAGATGTGGCCACATTGCGAATGCGTATGTTATGCCGCCTAGAGCGTTTTTCCAGGTCTTCCAGGTGAAGCTGCAGATCCACCTGTTGATCGTGTAGGCGAATGATCTCCTGTTGCTGAGTTGAGAGTTCCGTTTCCCGCTCGTCGCCCTTGGTCTCCAAATCCGCCACCCGTTCGCCTATGCCGTCCATTTCGCGTCGCACCTCTCGAATCTCACTGGAGAACTCAGTCTTAAGGGTTTGGATGTCGTCTCTCAGGGTGGCGAAGAGGGACTCCAGGAAGGCCTTCGTAATGGGTTCCGCACCCTCCTCCAGGGCCTGTTCCGCCTTCTTCGGTGCGAGGGCCGTGGCGTCCTTCAGCTGATGGGAGTGCGATTTAGAAAACATCTCCTTCACTGTCTTGCCTCGGGGCGGCCTACTCGTGGACATTCCTCCGTTGCGGGGGCCCAGGCGCCCCTTCCTCCGCGGCCCCCTGTCTAGTCGCTGTTCACTAGTCGCGGCGAGCTTGCCACCAACCGTTGGGTCCCCCGCGGGCTATTCTCTCTCAAAGACCCCTCCTCAAATCGTGGCGCAGGATCGTGGCACGTCTTTCCCGTCTCCCGCTCGGCTCCCAGCGGCAAGCCAGACGTAGAGCCTAAGCTGTGGGATCAGGACCCTCGAAGAAGAAGAAAGTTCGGGCCGCCTGGGAAGCTGGGTGCCGCTTTTATCCACCGAGGGTCAGGGGCCGCTGGTTCAATGACATGTGCCCCCCGGGCGGTGCCTAGGGCCAAACAGCTCCAGGTGAGGGCCCCTGACGCGCTCAACAGGCTTCCCCAATGAAGATCCTCGGGGGGCTCCACTCGGTGCACAGGGAGGCAGGGGATGCCCCGGGACTGGGGCCCTCACGGGGGCCCAAACAGTTCAATATAGGCAGGGCCCAGCAGACCCCGGGCCGAAATGCCCGCGGGGAGGCTCGCTGCCCCACACACCCCCACACTGCTCCAGGGCCGCCTCGGCACCCCCCGCCTGTCGTGCGCAGGGGACGCGCTCACCTCCGTGGTCCTTGCGTGCTGCCGCTGCTGTCCTCCGCTGTCTGCAGGGCTGTCGCACTCGTCCTGTCGCCAGGGCAGTTTCTCCCCCTCATCCGTTCCCCCGGCAGCACCCGCAGGAGGCTCCGCACCTGGAACAGTAGCTTGCGGATGGGCCCAGTCTCAGGCCCGGCTGGGTACCTCCGCTCGACTGCGCCTTCCGTTGTACTTCGGCCACGCTTTTAGGACGGAGGGGGGGATGGGCTCTCCACTCCTCCGGGCCGTTGTTCCGTGGCGCTTCCGTCCACGGCGCCCCACGAAGCTGCTCGCTGCTCCGCTCCGGTGCTAGAGCGGCTCCGGCAGCCCATACCAGTGAGTTCGGTCAGAAAAGGTGCCGGAACCGGTGCCTAATTCAGGCCGTTGGCAGGAGCTGTAGCGAGACGCGTCCGCTCACTCCGCCATCTTGGCCACGCCTATTTGCTTCTTTTATTGGTAAAGTAAGTTTCAAGTGCATGAATGGTATGACTGAGAGAGCCAGGGTATAATAATTTGAAGTGTTTGCACCAGTGCTAACGTAGGACGAGAGTTATAGCAAAGATATGAAAGGGGGAGCGATAATAAATATGTGAAAGGGCAATAGTGACACCAAAATAAGCCACCTATTTATAAAACTGACATGGAAGAAATTCTAAAGGTTAACCTCTGAAATTGTAGCCGATGTTAAAATGCTTCTCGTTTTTGGCAGGATTTGAACCTGCGCGGGGAGACCCAAATGGATTTCTACTCCATCGCCTTAACCACTCGGCCACAACAACTGACTGTAAGTTTTGTGCAAATAATCTGTATGAAAGTTTTCAAGGTGTCCCACAGCAAATTCCTGGTATTCTGCAATGCACTTTTTAAAAATAATGTTTTTTTCAGCAGGCACATTCTCTCCTAAAAACAGAAATTGCATGAGTATATCTCTAGTTTGGAAAAGGATAGGCTTTAATGCATACTCTCATGTGGCACTCAAGTTTTTGGGACCCTATTGCACTCTGTTTTCGTGCTGCTTTTAGTCTATGGCCCATATTACAGAAGTCTACCATCTTTGAGTATTTGAGGCTCCTTTGTAAGTGCTTTATCTTTTTTACTTGAAGAGCTATATAATAAAGGGGTCAGGGAAAGATTGCATTTATGGAAGATAAAAGAAGGCACACTTGTCTCACCAAATGCCGTAGAGAAACCTGATGTTTTACTCATGTTATTCTTAGTTTGTTTTTGTTAGACCTTGCATTCTTAAGGTGGCCTCAACCCTACCTTATTGCTTTTCACCTACGCATTTTGCTGTATCTTTTTGTTGGCCTTAGGACTCTGATCACTTTATCGCTACTAATCAGTGCTGAAGTGCACGTGCTTCTTCCCTAATCATGTGTGTAATTGGAGTATACCTGACTGACAGATTTAATTTACTTGAAAGCCCCTTGTAAAGTGGTATACCATATACCCAGGGACTGATTGTGCCGCCCAAAGAAGTAGCATTTCAAACCTGTCTCAAGCCTGCTACTGCAGTGCCTGTGCTGCCGTGTACTGCCACTTCGACTTGCCATTTAAAACTACTTGCCAAGCCTTAAACTCCAATTTTATTACATATAGTTAACCCCTAAGGTAGGCCCTAGGTAGTCCTAGGGGCATCATGCTATGTAAGTAAAAGGTAAGACATGTACTGTGGTAGTTTGCATGTCCTGGTAGTACCAAACAGTCTATTACATTTTTCACTATAGTGAGGTCTGCCCCTCTCGTAGGTTAGCATTGGGTATTCCCTTATACTTTTTGGGGGGTAATTCCATATCAGAGAGGAGAAGCTTTATTTATTTATTGATAAATCCTATTTACTGGTGAGGTTGGATTTAACTTTACTATTTTATACATGCCATTTTTAGAGAGTGAGCATTTCTCTGCACTTACTGCTCTATTTGCCTGAAAACCTGTCTCCAATTGACGTCTGGATTGGGCTGCGAGACAGCTACATTTGTGCATTCCCTCTAGACAGCCACAACACAGGTCACTCAACTGCAACTGCATTCTGATTGGCATGGGGGAGAGCTCCATTCCCCCCACCGCGAATAGGTTCAAGAACGTTAATTTATGTCAGTAGGTACAATATAGCTACATCTTATAATCATGTGTGTTTAAATAATTTGTCGTTAGATCGTTTAAATATTTTAAAGGATCTGTTTTTAATAGACATTTCACAAAAACAACTGGTACATTTGGTAATTCTGTAAAAGAAAAACCCAACTGCCGTGACATTGCCAACCACAATGCCGTGACTCGGATTCAAACCGAGGTTGCTGCGGCCACAACGCAGAGTACTAACCACTATACGATCACGGCGAGCTACTTGGGCTCTATAACATACAGTGACATGGAGAATTTATAATTCGGAACACTCAGGGAACTCCTGTGATAGGCTGAATGTGTTCATTGCTTCCTCATTCCTTATACAAAGGCTTTGTCTCCTCAGTGGTTGATAGGCTGAAACCGTTTCCTGGCCGCCTGCTTGTGAACTGCCAGGAGTCAAAAATCACACATACACTTGTGGGCCTGTGATGGGACACCAATGCAGAGAAACACACCTGGCGCAGATCTTCTATTCTGTCTAGTAGACCTGCATCTCCCCTGTACCTCCTCAAGCCATCTGTATGTGAAGCAAGAAAGAGTTAAGGAGCGTCCATCTACACTTTTATAGGGAGGATGCTGCCGTGAGCTCCTCGCAGCTAATCACACAAACAGCAGTAAAGCAAGATAACTACACAGTTAGGGGGGACTGCATGGTTAGGTTTTTGAGGAATTATTGAAACTGACCTCAGTGACCCATGATCAGAGCTGTGGCTAATGACTGCGTGCCTAATTATGATGAAGCAAGCACCATGGCTCGTAGGGGCCCCACAACACGCTTTTCTTAGCTCATTGAATTAAAGTATAAACCTCTGCCATGTATGAGTGGTAAAGGCTTGTTAATTTGGTTGCTTTTCCAATTCACGTCTGACAACAAGATGAAGGAACATTGGGGCATCAGAAGCTTTGGAAAGTAGCCACCAACCTCAGAGAAAGAGAGAAAGAGGGAAAAGGCAGTATGAGGTGTGGAAAAAACAGCAGCAGGTACAAGGAGCTCAAATGAGATTAATGGCGCCTAAATAGAGCACGTAAAGGAACAGTTACAAATCTCAGAAAAGGGAAAGAAAGACTAGGAAAAAAACACAGAATGAGCCTGTAGATAAAATTCTCTTCCTGGGACAGCAGGCTAAGAGAAATTACACAGGGAGCAGTTAAGCTTGTAACACGGGGAGAATAGAAAAGGAAATGCAGTTTTATGAAGTGTGTTTGCCTAATCCAGCAAGCACTTTTATTTTATTTTTCTATTTGCTTCTTTTATTGGTAAAGTAAGTTTCAAGTGCATGAATGGTATGACTGAGAGAGCCAGGGTATAATAATTTGAAGTGTTTGCACCAGCGCTAATGTAGGACGAGAGTTATAGCAAAGATATGAAAGGGGTAGCGATAATAAATATGTGAAAGGGCAATAGTGACACCAAAATAAGCCACCTATTTATAAAACTAACATGGAAGAAATTCTAAAGGTTAACTTCTGAAATTGTATCCGATGTAAAAATGTTTCTCGTTGTTGGCAGGATTCGAACCTGTGCGGGGAGACCCCAATGGATTTCTAGTCCATCGCCTTAACCACTCAGCCAAACTGACTGTAAGTTTTGTGCAAATAATCTGTATGAAAGTTTTCAAGGTGTCCCACAGCAAATTCCTGATATTCTGCAATGCACTTTTTAAAAATAATGTTTTTTTCAGCAGGCACATTCTCTCCTAAAAACAAAAATAAGGCTACATCTTATAATCATGTGTGTTTAAATAATTTGTCATTAGATCGTTTAAATATTTTAAAGGGAGGAGGAGCCAAGCCGGCGTCGAAGATGGCCACCCAGTCCCCCGGCTCCGTGTACCATCTCCTCCCGAGGGCGCCTTCTGCCTGATATCCTGATTCGAAAGGGCACACACGGGCGCAGGAGCTGCTCCGGTACTCGATGGCGCGTCCCCGAGGTTTGTACCACCTCCACACGGGGAGAAACGGACAGCGACGTTTGCGGCCCGAGGCAGCTTGAAGACCGGGGACTCGTCTGGACTGCAGGACCGGCCATCAATTGCACAACAACGGCCACCAGCTGCAGTGAGGGGCCGGTCGGCTCCGGATCGAATCGGACCGGCCGATTTTCGGATCGCTCGCTCAGCTGATTGGGGGCATGAGTTAGAGATCGACCCTTCATGGTTCCCCTGAGTCGTTTGTGCTTTTTTGGGAACTTTGCTTGCTTGCCGCCGGGGACCGTGGTGAGACCCGTCCCGCTAATTGCGGGAGAATCCCGAATTTGAGCCCGGCCGCGTTTAATAGCGCGGACTCCCTCGGCGGCTGTGTTTTGGCTACGACTCCACTGTTTGGGTGCCCTGCTGGTGATACCATGACGCCTGATGCCCTGCTGCGCGTGCCCCGGCCCCGATCTATGATTGTGCTTCCTCGGAACGTAGCGAGGGGAGCAGAGTGCTGCATCCGTGAAACCGAGTCCCGACCTGATTTTTATCCTATGGAGGAAGGGAGCTTGACAAAAAGGGGGCACGGAGCAGAACTACATCTTGGCGATCCACTTGCTGCCCTAGCTGACCTTCGCGATACCTTGGAGCAGGATGCCCGTTCACTGGGTGATAAGCTGGATGATGTTGTCTTTGTGGCGGAACTAATGAGCCCGGGTGGTTCGTGGGCGCACAGTGGGATGCTTCACTTCTTACCCAGACGCGACAATATGGCGCCGGCTACTGATATCCCAGAATCCGGGACACGGGCTCTCGAGCCATCTCCAGTTGGTGACATTCGTGATCTAGAACTATCCGTGGGCTCCTGCTTGGAACCGAGCGATGGACTTTCTTTCCACGCCATGCTGTTGGTATCTCTGGTTCTGCTCCAACCACGTTTTGACAATGTGACGATCTTTCCCTGCTCTGCTTTGCCGATTGCGATGTGGCAGTCATGTTATTGCGTCAGGTTGGGTCCATCACGTTGGCAGGAAACGGGCTCGGATGAGGTCCGATCGCATCGCAGCACTACAGAATTGCTGCTGTCTGGGTTTGCTCTGATATTCCTATTCCTTACGATTGCGGATTTGGAGTGCGACAATTTGGTGGGCCATCGTGGTATGCGCAGGACAGGACAAGGATAAATGATGTTTCCTCCGTCTCGATACTTCCTGCTTGCGGGTTTATGGGGGATGTGTGGCATATTGTCTTATTTGTTGCCATGCTGGGCTGATCCTGTGCCTAGTGCACTGTTCTATTGTACTGCTTTTAGCGGAGGTGTTTTACGTCCTGTCCGCATACGTTATTTGCAGAGGGAGAGGCCGAGGGACTGCTGGAGGGCTCCCCTCCGTTTTTCATTTCTTTCTTTTCCTTCCCTCGCTTGGGTTCCTCTTTTAGTCTAGGTGGGTGGTAGTTTCTTTTCTCTCTCTTCTAAATCTCGGGTTTCATAAAATGGGCGACAGGCACTCTGCTGAGGGGGAGGCCGTAGCCGGAGGCAGGGGTGCAGGGTGGGGGGTATTCTCTGTTTTTCTTTCCCTTTTTCAGTCTCTAGGGCCTCTTTTTCTCTCTTGCTCTGCTTGGCTTTTTCTTTCCTTTCTTTCTTTTTCTTATCTTTGGGATTCCGAGTAGTAGGGGGCTTGCCGGATGTTCTTATGTCTCAAGCCAGTATGGGGGATGTTATAATAGTTCCTTTTTAGGTACGGCGGGCGTGTGCTGCATTGGGGGGCGTAATGTACTATTTGTTGTCTATCCTGTTTAGTGCACGTTAGTGCCTGCGCCCCTCCTGCAGTGGTCCCGAATGTGCATATCCTGATTTGTGATGTCCCCTACCTCTGGTGTTACTAGATTGTATGACATCGGATCCTGTTCTATCTCTGAACTTTAAAAAAAAACAAAAAACCTCTCTTATCCTGGTACCACTATGGTGCGACAGTATCCTGGGTGTTGATGTGGAATTGAGGAGGCGGGATGTATGTGTTTTGACTTATTGATTTGCATTGACCGTCTCTGTGATAATGGCCTGCTGTGCTCTTGCTGGCCTGCAATTGTATTTGCCTTATGTCACAATAAAGGTTTTCAAAAAAAAAAAACAAAAAAAAACAACAATATTTTAAAGGATCTGTTTTTAATAGACATTTTACAAAAACAACTGGTACATTTGGTAATTCTGTAAAAGAAACACCCAACTGCCGTGACATTGCCAACCACAATGCCGTGACTTGGATTCGAACCGAGGTTGCTGCGGCCACAACGCAGAGTACTAACCACTATACGATCACGGCGAGCTACTTGGGCTCAATAGCATACAGTGACATGGAGAATTTATAATTCGGAACACTCAGGGAACTCCTGTGATAGGCTGAATGTGTTCATTGCTTCCTCATTCCTTATACAAAGGCTTTGTCTCCTCAGTGGTTGAAAGGCTGAAACCGTTTCCTGGCCGCCTGCTTGTGAACTGCCAGAAGTCAAAGATCACACATACACTTGTGGGCCTGTGATGGGACACCAATGCAGAGAAACACACCTGGCGCAGATCTTCTATTCTGTTTATTAGACCTGCATCTCCCCTGTACCTTCTCAAGCCATCTGTATGTGAAGCAAGAAAAAGTTAAGGAGCGGTCCATCTACACTTTTATAGGGAGGATTCTGCCGTGAGCTCCTCCCAGCTAATCACACAAACAGCAGTAAAGCAAGATAACTACACAGTTAGGGGGGACTGCATGGTTAGGTTTTTGAGGAATTATTGAAACTGACCTCAGTGACCCATGATAAGAGCTGTGGCTAATGACTGCGTGCCTAATTATGATGAAGCAAGCACCATGGCTCGTAGGGGCCCCACAACACGCTTTTCTTAGCTCATTGAATTAAAGTATAAACCTCTGCCATGTATGAGTGGTAAAGGCTTGTTAATTTGGTTGCTTTTCCAATTCACGTCTGACAACAAGATGAAGGAACATTGGGGCATCAGAAGCTTTGGAAAGTAGCCACCAACCTCAGAGAAAGAGAGAAAGAGGGAAAAGGCAGTATGAGGTGTGGAGAAAACAGCAGCAGGTACAAGGAACTCAAATGAGATTAATGGCGCCTAAATAGAGCACATAAAGGAACAGTTACAAATCTAAGAAAAGGAAAAGAAAGACTAGGAAAAAAACACGGAAAGAGCCTGTAGATAAAATTCTCTTCCTGGGACAGCAGGCTAAGAGAAATTACACAGGGAGCAGTTAAGCTTGTAACACGGGGAGAATAGAAAAGAAAATGCAGTTTTATGAAGTGTGTTTGCCTAATCCAGCAAGCACTTTTGTTTTATTTTTCTATTTGCTTCTTTTAGTAATAAATGTTTTTTATTGAAGAAATCAACACGATACAGGTATCAACACACACGGGTGCTTGTCAATCAGGTCAGTAGAGCTAGGGTGCGAGTGCCTCAGAGGGTAGGGTATGCAGTATATAGAAATTGTAGTTATACACAGCAAGCCGCCTACAACCCAACCGGGCCGCCGCGTTTCCCAAAAAAAATGCAACGATAATGAGGGCAGCTCCAACTCCTGTCTTCAGCCCGCACCCTCTGATGGTGACCTAAAATATGGCTTATGCCCATCGCACAACCGTGCCATTGGTCAACACACTATAAAACTATCATCCCCCGTCCCTAGACCCCCCCAACCTGTCCCATCCCGTAACCAGTCCCCCCCTCGCCCAGAAACTCCAACCCCAACAAACCCAAACCCCAACCCCACTGCTCCCCCCTTGAACCCCCCTCCCCCCCCGGTGATCCATGGTCTCGTTCCGGCTAGTCATACTTCATCCCGTTCCCGATTTGAGGGCAGGCATGGCGTTCCCCTCCGTTGGGGCAATCTCAGTCAACCTTAGCAATCGAAGATACCTCGGACAGGTGACTTCCACAAACTCCGAGGACAGAAGAGCTAGAAACGGCTGCCAGAGTTCCGCGTACCTCGCCCCTTCCCCAGCTTTATACAGAGAAAGTCTTTCCATACCCAGGACTAGCCACAGGCGGTGGAGCCACGCTTGATATGTGGGGACGTGGGTCGTGCGCCAGTGGGTTACAATGTTCTGTAGGGCCGAGCCCAGAGGAATGGCTACCAAGCCCCCCCTTCGTGAGCGTAGGGGGTAGGTCAGTGCATTTGGGAGCCTTAGAATGACGTAGGATGGGAAACGCGGGATTTCAGTGTCAAAGTGTTTGTCCACATCATCCAGAACCTGACGCCAGTACCTCTGCAATAGGCTGCAGTCCCAAAGAATGTGCGTGAGGGTGCCTAGCTGTCCGCAGCCTCGCCAACACAGGGGGTCTTTGGTACTATCCATTTCATATAGGCGTTCTGGGGTGTAGTACCAGTAGGTCACCACCTTCGTTAGAGTGTCCGTGAGCCCCATATGGTATGCCGAATGTCGAGCCCTGTAGTATATACCCTCCCACTCTTTATGAGTAAATGTCCTCCCCATCTCCCTCTCCCACCATGCTCTACTCGCGCTGTATGTGTGCTGGTGTTTGAGTGTGAGCATTTTATATAAGTCAGAGATTAGCTGCTTGTCCGACTTGCGGGTGATCAACCAATATTCGAAATTCGTCAGTCTCCGATCTGCGTCTGGTCTTACCGTCTTACCGAGGGCCCAATGCCTAACTTGAAAGTAATGGAGTCGTTCGGTCTCCGGGAGGCCAAAGTCCTGGCGTAGTTGCGGAAATGGAATTATCCCTTCCGGACCGTATATCTGGCAAAGGGAGCGACAGCCGGCTGACTTCCATCGTTCGACGGCCTTTCCGTCCAGCCCCGGTTGAAAGTCAGGGTTATCAAGAATGAGGGTGAGGGGAGAGGGGGCGGTTGTGAGACCGAGGTCCACTCCCACCCGATCCCAGATCTCCAGCGGGACTCGCGTAATGTGGGAGGCGTACAAGTTACGGGGCCTATGTATTTTGCGCATAAACGGGATCTCTTGTAATGTGCGCCCCGCTACTGCCTGGTCTTGAAATAACCAGTGTTTCCCGGACTCCCATTGGACCCACTCTGCCAAGAAGCGTAGTTGTGCCGCCTGGAAGTAAGCGGCAAAGTTCGGAATCCCGATCCCCCCTTGTTCTGGCGCGAGCATCGCTATTTGGGCTTTTAGGCGCGGTTTCCTTCCGTTCCAAACAAATTGGGAAAGATCAGACTGCACCAGCTTAATCCATCCTGTTGGGGGGGCGAGAGGTATAGTGCGAAAAACATACAGAATCTGGGGTAGGACCGTCATCTTGATCGCCGCAACCCTGCCCAACCAGGACAACGGGTAGTGTTTCCACTGCCCCAGCTCCTGCCGAACCTTCTACCGGAGGCGGGTGTAGTTAACGTCCACTGTGGTCTGAAGGGAGGCCGCCAGGTTGATCCCCAGATAGGGAACCGTCTCCGTGGCCCATCGCAGAGGGAACCGGGCCTGCAGCGTGGCGCGTGTGTCTGCGGCAAGGGTTAGGTCAAGGGCCACCGATTTCGTCCAGTTGACCTTGAAGCCCGACACGCCTCTGAACCTGTCTAGGGCGGTCATGCAGGCAGGGAGAGAGCCCCGGGGGTCCGCAAGTGACAACAAGACGTCGTCAGCGTATAGACTGATGACGTGGACGTCTGCCCCGAATTTGATGCCTCTAATTTCCGGGTCAGTTCGGATGAGCTGTGCCAGCGGCTCCATATAGAGGGCGAACAGGAGAGGAGACAGCGTGCACCCCTGCCTGGTGCCTCTCTCAATCTGGAAACGCGGGGAGGACAAGCCATTGACTCTAACGGAGGCCAAGGGAAATTTGTAGCAATTAAGTACTATGGCCCGGAATTTGGGACCCATTCCCGCTTTTAGAAGGACCTTCTCGAGATATGGTCAATGGACCCTATCAAAGGCCTTCTCTGCGTCGATGGCTAGCATCATATATTCGCCCTGCGTACGGGACGCCTTCTCAATGAGATGGAGGGCCCGCTTGGTGTTGTCAGAAGTCTGGCGCTCGGGGATGAAGCCAGACTTATCCGGCTGAATAAGGCCTCCCATGTAGGGGCACAACCTAGAAGCGAGGACGCTTGTGTATAATTTGAGATCGACGTTTAAAAGGGAAATGGGCCGGTAAGCCCCACAGTCAGTCGGATCTTTGTCTGGCTTGGGTATGACCGCGATGGCTGCTTCGAGCAAGTCCCGGGAGATCGCCCCGTCCTCTGCGAATGATGTAAAGAGTCTGGCCAAGAGGGGTGCGAGTTGAATACAAAAGGTCTTGTAGAAGCACGCCGGGAAGCCATCCGGCCCCGGCGCCTTCCCGAGTTTGAGCCGAGAGATTGCCGAGATAACATCCTCCGGGCGGATGTCTCTCTCCAAATTATCCACCTGTTCCTAGGTCAGGGCTGGCAACGGTACCTCCTCGAGAAAGGCCAATTCTGCCTCTGGGTTAGGCGGATCCGCCTCATAGAGAGTGGCATAGAAGTCACTGAAAGCCTCCGCGATTGCACGGTCACCGGTGACTCTGGTGCCATCGGGCCCCTTCAGTTCCTTAACCTCACGTTTCTGGGCTACCGTACGTAATTTGTGTGCCAGGAGACGCCCACATCTATCCCCTCCAGTGTAGTAGGCATGTTTCAGCCGTAAAGCTGCGTACTCCGCCCTGTCAATGTCAAGTGCAGCCAGTTGTTGACGGGCAGTCCGTAATTGTCTCCAAATTCTCGGAGCTCCCGTCCTTCTGTGAATTTGCTCAAGCTCTCTGGTATTTTGGGTGAGTTCGTCCCGTTTGACCTGGCGCTCCTTATTTTCTGCGGAGGAAAGCAAGATAAATTCACCTCTCAGCACAGCCTTGAGAGCAGCCCACTGCGTTGTAAGCGTCGTATCCTCGTTATTGTTGTGGGACAGATAGTCCTTTATGGCGGCCTGGATTCTAGTAACCACGTCTTTCCTATAAAGCAAGGAGTCCCGGAGTCTCCACACCCTGCCTAAACGTGGCTCTCGTGGCCCTGTCAGGGTGACCGTGACCGGCGCGTGATCAGATAGCGACGCTGTTCCGATTTCTGCATTAGTGACAAGTGGGCGAGCCGCAGTGGAGACAAGCAGGTAATCTAGACGCGCATAGGTCCTACGCGCTGCTGAGAAGTGCGTGTAGTCTGTTTCGCCAGGATGAAGCTCGCGCCATGCATCCACAAGCCCAAGATCCCTCTAGCGAGCCAAACCTGACGGAGACAAGGCGCCCACCTGGCTAACGCGCTGACAGGAGCGATCTAGCAAGTTGTCTAGGACCAAGTTCAAATCACCCCCCAGAAAAATGTGACGGTCTACCATGTCAGTCGCCTCTGTAAGCGCGGAGTGTATGAACTTTTCTTGGCCTTCATTTGGACCGTAAATCGAACCAATCGTGTAGTTTAGGTTTCCTAACGCAAACCTGTAAACCACCAACCGGCCTTTAATTTCTGCCATCTTACCCAAAAACGTACCCCTGAATGTGCGTGCCACCAGGATTGCTACTCCGGCCTTTTTCTCTGTGCAGGAGGAGAAAAATTGCAGTGGAAATTTGTTAGAATGGAGGCGGTGGCAGTCCCTAGCTAGGAGGTGTGTCTCTTGCAATAGGCAGATGTCAGCCTTGGAACGCTCTAGAAGCAAGAGTACCGCCTTACGTTTCACTGGATTGTTCAAACCTCTCACATTGAGAGTGAGTACAACCAAGTCACCCATTGTTATTCAACGAAGTAGTGACTAGTAGCATATCATCAGTCCGGTGCCCCAAACCCGCACTGGCAGACCCACCCACCTCCCAGCATTGCCGCCCTTTCCACCCCTGCTGCCTCATCTCTTCATTCAGCCCGTCGACCATGAACCACGAGTCCCCCCCTCCCCTTCGCCCAACCCCAAAGAACTCACCCAACCCCCAAGGATCCACCCCCCTCCCCCCCAACTGCCAACTATCATGGAGTGTCCAAAAGAAAGTCATAGTCTCTCATCCAGGGATGAAAAGTAGTAAAAGGAAATAAAGTAAGGTAGTCTTACTGGATTGTCCGGGAGCCTCTCTCCCGCCAACGGCCAGAAGGCCAGAGCGGACAAGTGAATCAGACGATGTCCTGAGGCGGTCATCCCGTGGGGCCCGAACTACCATCTGTGGCCACTGCGTCCACCGCGGCACGCTGACCCGCTGCAATTTCCGTCGCCGGAGGTTTCTTGACTCGTCTCCTGCGTCACTGTTGGCTCCATTGTGGCCTCGTCCCCTTGGTCTCCGGCATGGGCCCCTGGGCCTCCGCATCCTCTGTCGGTGTCTCGATGCCAAGCAGAGAGCAAGCTTCAGCCACCGATCAGAGTTGGTATTGCTTATTGTCCAGTCTGAAGATTAGACGGAAGGGGTGGCCCCAACTGTACAGAAAACCCTTCTGCTGTAGGAAGGAGGTATCCGGCTTGAAGAGCCGGCGTTTGTGCAGCGTAAGCGCCGCCAAGTCCTGAAACAGCAATGGCGACGTGCCCTGAAATGCTATCGGATGTGACTGGCGCGCTTTGTGAAGAATTTCCTCCTTAGTGCGGTAATCCTGGACACACACCAGGATGTCGGGCGGTGGGGCCATTGCCGCACGGGGCGGGCCAGTCCTGTGGGCCCTGTCAAGCTGCAGGGGTGAGTCTAATGGCCTCCCCAGCACGTGGTTGAAGAGTTCCTTGGCATAGCGAAATACATCTTGAGTAGCGTCAGATGTGGCCACATTGCGAATGCGTATGTTATGCCGCCTAGAGCGGTTTTCCAGGTCTTCCAGGTGAAGCTGCAGATCCACCTGTTGATCGTGTAGGCGAATGATCTCCTGTTGCTGAGTTGAGAGTTCCGTTTCCCGCTCGTCGCCCTTGGTCTCCAAATCCGCCACCCGTTCGCCTATGCCGTCCATTTCGCGTCGCACCTCTCGAATCTCACTGGAGAACTCAGTCTTAAGGGTTTGGATGTCGTCTCTCAGGGTGGCGAAGAGGGACTCCAGGAAGGCCTTCGTAATGGGTTCCGCACCCTCCTCCAGGGCCTGTTCCGCCTTCTTCGGTGCGAGGGCCGTGGCGTCCTTCAGCTGATGGGAGTGCGATTTAGAAAACATCTCCTTCACTGTCTTGCCTCGGGGCGGCCTACTCGTGGACATTCCTCCGTTGCGGGGGCCCAGGCGCCCCTTCCTCCGCGGCCCCTTGTCTGGTCGCTGTTTACTAGTCGCGGCGAGCTTGCCACCAACCGTTGGGCCCCCCGCGGGCTATTCTCTCTCAAAGACCCCTCCTCAAATCGTGGCGCAGGATCGTGGCACGTCTTTCCCGTCTCCCGCTCGGCTCCCAGCGGCAAGCCAGACGTAGAGCCCAAGCTGTGGGATCAGGACCCTCGAAGAAGAAGAAAGTTCGGGCCGCCTGGGAAGCTGGGTGCCGCTTTTATCCGCCGAGGGTCAGGGGCCGCTGGTTCAAGGACATGTGCCCCCCGGGCGGTGCCTAGGGCCAAACAGCTCCAGGTGAGGGCCCCTGACGTGCTCAACAGGCTTCCCCAATGAAGATCCTCGGGAGGCTCCGCTCGGTGCACAGGGAGGCAGGGGATGCCCCGGGACTGGGGCCCTCACGGGGGCCCAAACAGTTCAATATAGGCAGGGCCCAGCAGATCCCGGGCCGAAATGCCCGCGGGGAGGCTCGCTGCCCCACACACCCCCAAACTGCTCCAGGGCCGCCTCGGCACCCCCCGCCTGTCGTGCGCAGGGGCCGCGCTCACCTCCGTGGTCCTTGCGTGCTGCCGCTGCCGTCCTCCGCTGTCTGCAGGGCTGTCGCACTCGTCCTGTCGCCAGGGCAGTTTCTCCCCCTCATCCGTTCCCCCGGCAGCACCCGCAGGAGGCTCCGCACCTGGAACAGTAGCTTGCGGATGGGCCCAGTCTCAGGCCCGGCTGGGTACCTCCGCTCGGCTGCGCCTTCCGTTGTACTTCGGCCTCGCTTTCAGGACGGAGGGGGGGATGGGCTCTCCACTCCTCCGGGCCGTTGTTCCGTGGCGCTTCCGTCCACAGCGCCCCACGAAGCTGCTTGCTGCTCCGCTCCGGTGCTAGAACGCATCCGGCAGCCCAGACCAGTGAGTTCGGTCAGAAAAGGTGCCGGAACCGGTGCCTAATTCAGGCAGTTGGCAGGAGCTGTAGCGAGACGCGTCCGCTCACTCCGCCATCTTGGCCACGCCTATTTGCTTCTTTTATTGGTAAAGTAAGTTTCAAGTGCATGAAAGGTATGACTGAGAGAGCCAGGGTATAATAATTTGAAGTGTTTGCGCTAACGTAGGACGAGAGTTATAGCAAAGATATGAAAGGGGGAGCGATAATAAATATGTGAAAGGGCAATAGTGACACCAAAATAAGCCACCTATTTATAAAACTGACATGGAAGAAATTCTAAAGGTTAACTTCTGAAATTGTAGCCGATGTTAAAATGCTTCTCGTTTTTGGCAGGATTCGAACCTGCGCGGGGAGACCCCAATGGATTTTTACTCCATCGCCTTAACGACTCGGCCACAACAACCGACTGTAAGTTTTGTGCAAATAATCTGTATGAAAGTTTTCAAGGTGTCCCACAGCAAATTCCTGGTATTCTGCAATGCACTTTTTAAAAATAATGTTTTTTTCAGCAGGCACATTCTCTCCTAAAAACAGAAATTGCATGAGTATATCTCTAGTTTGGAAAAGGATAGGCTTTCATGCATACTCTCATGTGGCACTCAAGTTTTTGGGACCCTATTGCACTCTGTTTTCGTGCTGCTTTTAGTCTATGGCCCATATTACAGAAGTCTACCATCTTTGAGTATTTGAGGCTCCTTTGTAAGTGCTTTATCTTTTTTACTTGAAGAGCTATATAATAAAGGGGTCAGGGAAAGATTGCATTTATGGAAGATAAAAGAAGGCACACTTGTCTCACCAAATGCCGTAGAGAAACCTGATGTTTTACTCATGTTATCCTTAGTTTGTTTTTGTTAGACCTTGCATTCTTAAGGTGGCCTCAACCCTACCTTATTGCTTTTCATCTAGGCATTTTGCTGTATCTTTTTGTTGGCCTTAGGACTCTGATCACTTTATCGCTACTAATCAGTGCTGAAGTGCACGTGCTTCTTCCCTAATCATTTGTGTAATTGGAGTATACCTGACTGACAGATTTAATTTACTTGAAAGCCCCTTGTAAAGTGGTATACCATATACCCAGGGACTGATTGTGCTGCCCAAAGAAGTAGCATTTCAAGCCTGTCTAAAGCCTGCTACTGCAGTGCCTGTGCTGCAGTGTACTGCCACTTCGACTTGGCATTTAAAACTACTTGCCAAGCCTTAAACTCCAATTTTATTACATATAATTAACCCCTAAGGTAGGCTCTAGGTAGTCCTAGGGGCATCGTGCTATGTAAGTAAAAGGTAAGACATGTACTGTGGTAGTTTGCATGTCCTGGTAGTACCAAACAGTCTATTACATTTTTCACTACTGTGAGGTCTGCCCCTCAAATAGGTTAGCATAGGGTATTCCCTTATACTTTTTGGGGGGTAATTCCATATCAGAGAGGAGAAGCTTTATTTAGTTATTGATAAATCCTATTTACTGGTGAGGTTGGATTTAACTTTACTATTTTATAAATGCCATTTTTAGAGAGTGAGCATTTCTCTGCACTTACTGCTCTATTTGCCTGAAAACCTGTCTCCAATTGACGTCTGGATTGGGCTGCGAGACAGCTACATTTGTGCATTCCCTCTAGACAGCCACAACACAGGTCACTCAACTGCAACTGCATTCATCTGCATTCTGATTGGCATGGGGAGAGCTCCGTTCCCCCCACCGCAAATAGGTTCAAGAACGATAATTTATGTCAGTAAGTACAATATAGCTACATCTTATAATCATGTGTGTTTAAATAATTTGTCGTTAAATCGTTTAAATTTGTAAAAGGATCTGTTTTTAATAGACATTTTACAAAAACAACTGGTACATTTGATAATTCTGTAAAAAAAAAAAACAACTGCCGTGACATTGCCAACCACAATGCCGTGAATCGGATTCGAACCGAGGTTGCTGCGGCCACAACGCAGAGTAATAACCACTATACGATCACGGCGAGCTACTTGGGCTCAATAACGTATAGTGACATGGAGAATTTATAATTCCGAACACTCAGGGCTACTCCTGTGATAGGCTGAATGTGTTCATTGCTTCCTCAATCCTTATACAAAGGCTTTGTCTCCTCAGTGGTTAATAGGCTGAAACCGTTTCCTGGCCGCCTGCTTGTGAACTGCCAGGAGTCAAAGATCACACATACACTTGTGGGCCTGTGATGGGATACCAATGCAGAGAAAAGCACCTGGCGCAGATCTTCTATTCTGTCTATTAGACCTGCATCTCCCCTGTACCTCCTCAAGCCATCTGTATGTGAAGCAAGAAAGAGTTAAGGAGCGGTCCATCTACACTTTTATAGGGAGGATGCTGCCGTGAGCTCCTCCCAGCTAATCACACAGATAGCAGTAAAGCAAGATAACTACACAGTTAGGCGGGACTGCATGGTTAGGTTTTTGAGGAATTATTGAAACTGACCTCAGTGACCCATGATCAGAGTTGTGGCTAATGACTGCGTGCCTAATCATGATGAAGCAAGCACCATGGCTCGTAGGGGCCCCACAAAATGCTTTTCTTAGGTCATTGAATTAAAATATAAACTTCTGCCATGTGTGAGTGGTAAAGGCTTGTTAATTTGGTTGCTTTTCCAACTCACGTCTGACAACAAGATGAAGGAACATTGGGGCATCAGAAGCTTTGGAAAGTAGCCACCAACCGCAGAGAAAGAGAGAAAGAGGGAAAAGGCAGTATGAGGTGTGAAGAAAACAGAAGCAGGTACAAGGAGCTCAAATGAGATTAATCTCGCCTAAATAGAGCACGTAAAGGAACAGTTACAAATCTAAGAAAAGGGAAAGAAAGACTAGGAAAGAAACACAGAAAGAGCCTGTAGATAAAAGTCTCTTCATGGGACAGCAGGCTAAGAGAAATTACACAGGGAGCAGTTCAGCTTGTAACATGGGGAGAAAAGAAAAGAAAATGCAGTTTTATGAAGTGTGTTTGCCTCATCAAGCAAGCACTTTTGCTTTATTTCTCTATTTGCTTCTTTTATTGGTAAAGTAAGTTTCAAGTGCATGCACAGGTATGACTGAGAGAGCCAGGGTATAATGATTTGAAGCGTTTGCACTAGCGCTAATGTAGGACGAGAGTTATAGCAAAGATATGAAAGGGGTAGCGATAATAAATATGTGAAAGGGCAATAGTGACACCAAAATAAGCAACCTATTTATAAAACTGACATGGAAGAAATACTAAAGGTTAACTTCTGAAATTGTAGCTGGTGTTAAAAAGATTCTCGTTGTCGGCAGAATGCAAACCTGCGCGGGGAGAGCCCAATGGATTTCTAGTCTATCGCCTTAACCACTCGGCCACAACAACTGCCTGTAAGTTTTGTGCAAATAATCTGTATGAAAGTTTTCAAGGTGTCCCACAGCAAATTCCTGATATTCTGCAATGCACTTTTTAAAAATAATGTTTTTTTCAGCAGTTACATTCTCTCCTAAAACAAAAATTGCATGAGTATATCTCTAGTTTTGAAAAGGGTAGGCTTTCATGCATACTCTCATGTGGCACTCAAGTTTTTTGGACCCTATTGCACTCAGTTTTCGTGCTGCTTTTAGTCCACGGCCCATATTACAGAAGACTACCATCTTTGAGTATTTGAGGCTCCTTTGTAAGTGCTTTATCTTTTTTCCTTGAAGAGCTATCTAATAAAGGGGTCCGGGAATGATTGCCTTTATGGAAGATAAAAGAAGGCCCACTTGTCTCACCAAATGCCATAGAGAAACCTGATGTTTTACTCTTGTTATCCTTAGTTCGTTTTTGTTAGACCTTGCATTCTGAAGGTGGTCTCAAGCCTACCTTATTGCTTTTCACCTCCGCATTTTGCTGTATCTTTTTGTTGGCCTTAGGACTCTGATCACTTTATCGCTACTAATCAGTGCTGAAGTGCACGTGCTTCTTCCCTAATCATGTGTGCAATTGGAGTATACCTGACTGACAGATTTAATTTACTTGAAAGCCCCTTGTAAAGTGGTATACCATATACCCAGGGACTGATTGTGCCGCCCAAAGAAGTAGCATTTCAAACCTGTCTCAAGCCTGCTACTGCAGTGCCTGTGTTGCAGTGTACTGCCACTTCGACTTGGCATTTAAAACTACTTGCCAAGCCTTAAACTCCAATTTTATTACATATAATTAACCCCTAAGGTAGGCTCTAGGTCATGGGTACTCACAAACTTTCTGTCGGGGGCCAAAATTACAGTGTGGGTTGTGGCTGAGGGCCGCACCAGTAGGGGCGGGGTCAGTGGGGGCAGTGTCAGTGGGGGCAGGGTTAGTGGGGGCGGGCCTAGAGTAAAAAAAATCAAACCTGTTTAAAAACATTAGACAATGTGACAATGCTATATTTCAAAAGCAGATGTAAGTACAAAGAGCACATTTTGACAATATATTCATATTAGCAGATAATAGCAATCTTAAGAGGCATCGCATAGCTCCATACACACTTTGACCCCAATTCCATCAGTCTCTCTCTCTTTGTCAGTGTCTCTCTCTCTCAGCCAGTAAGTCTCTCTGTCAGTCAGTCTCTCTCTCTCAGTTTCTCTCTGTCAGTCTCTCTCTCTCTCTCAACCAGTAAGTCTCTGCGTCAGTCAGTCTCTCTCTCTCAGTAAGTCGCTCTCTCTCAGTAAGTCGCTCTGTCAGTCAGTCGCTCTCTCTGTCAGTCTCTCTCGTAGTCAGTCAGTCTCTATCTCTTTAAATAGCAGTATTTCTCTACTATTAACAGACGCAACAGAACCTAAAAATAGATTTTTAGATCAAACTACGGCGATATTAACACATAACTGACATGGATTGCCTGGTTACAGGGCTTTTAGTGGGATGAAAAACCTGAGGGTTCTCTCAAAGAGCAATGACCGATAAAATTAAGGTGTTGGCTTAAAAAAATTAAGGTGTTGGCTTAAAAATATGTAAACAAAAATCTTTGTTTAGCATAGTGGTATGTTGCTGTTTGTCATTGGATCCAGATAATCAGATACTACAACCAGTAACATTATACCTGCAACAAGTCAGGACTATTCGTTTTGCCAATAGTTGTTAGTTGCATGAGATAAATAAGCAACAACTATGGCTTTGTTGTATATAAATTATAATATTGAAAATGCGTCAGATCTGAAAAGATGAGACTGTGAAAGAAGTAAAATCAGTCTATTTGAGGAGGGCGTGTTCTTCTCCATTTTTAAAAGGAAGTAGTTGCCTCTGCTCAATGCAACAAAGCATGCAAGTTATTTAGGGGCGTGGTAGTTTATTCTAGGGTGCTCTGTAGTAATTTAGGTAAGAGGGGTATCTAATGTGACCAATGGAGTTGGATAAGAAGGGGGCTGCCCAGAAGCATTGGAACTCCGATAGATGCAAGAGTGCTGTAAGCAGTCCAAGTCACGCATCTCATTTGTGTTTAGTACTCTTTAAGTGTGACACACTGAAATCTGCATGGCCTTTTGCACTGTGTTAGCTACTGGCAAAGTGTGTTGGTGCTACTAATATTTCATGTTGGGACAAGGACCCTGGATTATTCGGTCTTACAGTGTGTATGACTTAGGGAAGACGACTCCTGCAGGATTTTTGGATAAACAACCAAGCAGGACAGACACAGTGATGAAAAACTCCCCAATGAAGATTTTACCACTGAGTGTTTCGGTTAAAAAACGACCAATGCTAGCAGCCTGGAATATAGTGACATGGTTGATCTTTACCATTCAGGGGAGCTCAGGGTGAGGAATATAGGCTACATAACCCCACATTCCTATCTTCCTGTTGCATAAGATAAATAAAACTATGACTTTGTTGTACATAATATAGAAAATACTTCAGGTCTGAAATAACGAGACTGAAAGAATGAAAACGTGTCTATTTGAACTGACAAAGGCTTTCTTAGCAGCCCTGCTACCGAGTTAATATATATAGATATATTTTTTCCACCCTGAAGGCAAAAATGGAGCCCCCGATAGCTACCCGTCTAAGCATCTGCTTTGAAGCACCTGGCCCACTAAAAGCCCTGCCAGTTAACTCATTGAGAACAAACATGCATAAAAAGTAAATTTCGCTGATGATTACCTCACAATTGATCACAACAGCGCCATCTACTGTCGCATTCATGTAAATTAATCTGCAAAATCACTCGCAATAAATAAGGGCAGATAAAGAAAGGCAGCAACTTGCGTGCCTTTTTTTAAAATCCTCACCGTGACCCAAGCCTATGACCTCACAGGGGCAGATGAGGGCGGGGGCCGCAGGTGAGCATGCGAGACACTACTTGTCAGCGCATGCCCTTTGACCTCTTCTCAGCAAATGCGGCCCCCGAGGAATCACAACAGCAGTACTGGCGCAGAGTCCCCAACTGCTGTTGTTTTCCATGGGGGCCGCAAGGGAAGGTCTGGCGGGCCGCAAATGGCCCGCGGGCCGTACTATGAGTACCGCCGCTCTAGGTAGTCCTAGGGGCATCATGCTATGTAGTAAAAGGTAAGACTCTTAGGACTCTGATCACTTTATCGCTACTAATCAGTGCTGAAGTGCACGTGCTTCTTCCCTAATCATGTGTGTAATTGGAGTATACCTGACTGACAGATTTAATTTACTTGAAAGCCCCTTGTAAAGTGGCATACCATATACCCAGGGACTGATTGTGCCGCCCAAAGAAGTAGCATTTCAAACCTGTCTCAAGCCTGCTACTGCAGTGCCTGTGCTGCAGTGTACTGCCACTTCGACTTGGCATTTAAAACTACTTGCCAAGCCTTAAACTCCAATTTTATTACATATAATTAACCCCTAAGGTAGGCTCTAGGTAGTCCTAGGGGCATCATGCTATGTAGTAAAAGGTAAGACATGTCCTGTGGTAGTTTGCATGTCCTGGTAGTACCAGTCTATTACATTTTTCACTACTGTGAGGTCTGCCCCTCAAATAGGTTAGCATTGGATATTCCCGTATACTTTTTGGGGGGTAATTCCATATCAGAGAGAAGAAGCTTTATTTATTTATTGATAAATCCTATTTACTGGTGAGGTTGGATTTAACTTTACTATTTTATAAATGCCATTCTTAGAGAGTGAGCATTTCTCTGCACTTACTGCTCTATTTGCCTGAAAACCTGTCTCCAATTGAGGTCTGGATTGGGCTGCGAGACAGCTACATTTGTGCATTCCCTCTAGACTGCCACAACACAGGTCACTCAACTGCAACTGCATTCATCTGCATTCTGATTGGCATGGGGAGAGCTCCGTTCCCCCCACCGCAAATAGGTTCAAGAACGATAATTTATGTCAGTAAGTACAATATAGCTACATCTTATAATCATGTGTGTTTAAATAATTTGTCGTTTGATCGTTTAAATATTTAAAAGGATCTGTTTTTAATAGACATTTTACAAAAACAACTGGTACATTTGATAATTCTGTAAAAGAAAAACTCAACTGCCGTGACATTGCCAACCACAATGCCGTGACTCGGATTCGAACCGAGGTTGCTGCGGCCACAACGCAGAGTACTAACCACTATACGATCACGGCGAGCTACTTGGGCTCAATAATGTACAGTGACATGGAGAATTTATAATTCTGAACACTCATGGCTACTCCTGTGATAGGCTGAATGTGTTCATTGCTTTCTCATTCCTTATACAAAGGCTTTATCTCCTCCGTGGTTAATAGGCTGAAACCGTTTACTGGCCGCCTGCTTGTGAACTGCCAGGAATCAAAGATCACACATACACTTGTGGGCCTGTGATGGGACACCAATGCAGAGAAACACACCTGGCGCAGATCTTCTATTCTGTCTATTAGACCTGCATCTCCCCTGTACCTCCTCAAGCCATCTGTATGTGAAGCAAGAAAGAGTTAAGGAGCGGTCCATCTACACTTTTATAGGGAGGATGCTGCCGTGAGCTCCTCCCAGCTAATCACACAAATAGCAGTAAAGCAAGATAACTACACAGTTAGGGGGGACTGCATGGTTAGGTTTTTGAGGAATTATTGAAACTGACCTCAGTAACCCATGATCAGAGCTGTGGCTAATGACTGCGTGCCTAATTATGATGAAGCAAGCACCATGGCTCGTAGGGGCCCCACAACACGCTTTTCTTAGCTCATTGAATTAAAATATAAACTTCTGCCATGTGTGAGTGGTAAAGGCTTGTTAATTTGGTTGCTTTTCCAAATCACGTCTGACAACAAGATGAAGGAACATTGGGGCATCAGAAGCTTTGGAAAGTAGCCACCAACCTCAGAGAAAGAGAGAAAGAGGGAAAAGGCAGTATGAGGTGTGAAGAAAACAGCAGCAGGTACAAGGAGCTCAAATGAGATTAATCTCGCCTAAATAGAGCACGTAACGGAACAGTTACAAATCTAAGAAAAGAGAAAGAAAGACTAGGAGAAAAACACGGAAAGAGCCTGTAGATAAAATTCTCTTCATGGGAGAGCAGGCTAAGAGAAATTACACAGGGAGCAGTTAAGCTTGTAACACGGGGAGAATAGAAAAGAAAATGCAGTTTTATGAAGTGTGTTTGCCTAATCCAGCAAGCACTTTTGCTTTATTTCTCTATTTGCTTCTTTTATTGGTAAAGTAAGTTTCAAGTGCATGAATGGTATGACTGAGAGAGCCAGGGTATAATAATTTGAAGTGTTTGCACCAGCGCTAATGTAGGACGAGAGTTATAGCAAAGTTATGAAAGGGGTAGCGATAATAAATATGTGAAAGGGCAATAGTGACACCAAAATAAGCCATCTATTTATAAAACTGACATGGAAGAAATTCTAAAGGTTAACTTCTGAAATTGTAGCTGATGTTAAAAATATTCTTGTTGATGGCAGGATTCGAACCTGCGTGGGTAGACCCCAATGGATTTCTAGTCCATCGCCTTAACCACTCGGCCACGACAACTGCCTGTAAGTTTAGTACAAATAATCTGTATTAAAGTTTTCAAGGTGTCCCACAGCAAATTCCTGATATTCTGCAATGCACTTTTTAAAAATAATGTTTTTTTCAGCAGGCACATTCTCTCCTAAAACAAAAATTGCATGAGTATATCTCTAGTTTGGAAAAGGATAGGCTTGCATGCATACTCTCATGTGCCACTCAAGTTTTTTGGACCCTATTGCACTCTGTTTTCGTGCTGCTTTTAGTCTACGTCCCATATTACAGAAGTCTACCATCTTTGAGTATTTGAGGCTCCTTTGTAAGTGCTTTATCTTTTTTCCTTGAAGAGCTATCTAATAAAGGGGTCCGGGAATGATTGCCTTTATGGAAGATAAAAGAAGGCCCACTTGTCTCACCAAATGCCGTAGAGAAACCTGATGTTTTACTCATGTTATCCTTAGTTCGTTTTTGTTAGACCTTGCATTCTTAAGGTGGTCTCAAGCCTACCTCATTGCTTTTCACCTCCGCATTTTGCTGTATCTTTTTGTTGGCCTTAGGACTCTGATCACTTTATCGCTACTAATCAGTGCTGAAGTGCACGTGCTTCTTCCCTAATCATGTGTGTAATTGGAGTATACCTGACTGACAGATTTAATTTACTTGAAAGCCCCTTGTAAAGTGGTATACCATATCCCCAGGGACTGATTGTGCCGCCCAAAGAAGTAGCCTTTCAAACCTGTCTCAAGTCTGCTACTGCAGTGCCTGTCCTGCGGTGTACTGCCACTTCGACTTGGCATTCAAAACTACTTGCCAAGCCTTAAACTCCAATTTTATTACATACTAGCAGCCCGTCCCGACGTTGTCCGGGTATGAATTGCTGCCGGCCAGTAGTATATTGTTTTGTAGGATTTCATTTCAATAGCATTTCTTATCTGTGACAGGCCTGTGAAACGCTCCGATTCACAGTGCACTGCTGATGCACTTAAGAGTGCGCGTTCAGTAGTGTGTGAACTCGAGTTTCCCTACTTTATTTTTCCTTGCAACATTATATAGCGTGAACTTGACTACATGGGATGAGCACAATTTACATTACAGAAGAACACATTCATTTGTGGTAGGCACGGGGAGACAAAGCGATTTGCCTGGAATGACAGGATGTTGAGCTGATGCAGAGATTCGAACGTAGCTCCCCAGCTCTAAAGTTCGCAATTCTAGAACTTGTGGCGGGAGGTGTGTCTAAAAGTGTATGTCGGTGCTGGCCATCAATGAGAGAGACCTGTGCATTTTTCAAATGGGTGGTGAAAAAATATGAGTATGTTGCTGGAGATGTGGGACGCCGTGCCACCAATGTACTTACGGGGGGAGGGTAAACACCCATTATCCCGCATCTTTCTTTCCGCATACCATCACTCCGCATACTTTCATTACGAAAGTATCATGACTCCGCAATGCCAATACAACGCATGGCATTACATTTTATATGCTTTTACCACGCATACATTTACAACGAAATTCGTTGTAAATGCATGAATGGTAAAAGCATGTTTTAAAAAAAATGTTTGGATAATGTAAGTGGGGGTATAGGGGTATATGTTTTGGGGTACTGAGGTATATGTTTTGGGGTGTTTGGGTATTTTAAGGGTTCATATATAGTTTTGGGTTATGGGGTACAGGGGTCGTTTTAGGGTTTAGGGATAGGAATGGGTTTTGGGGTACAGGGGAAGTTTTAGGGTTCAGGGCTAGGTTTGGGTTTTGGGGTATAGGGGTATTTTTAGGGTTCGCGGTAGGTTTGGGTTTTGGGGTACAGGGGTATTTTAAGGGTTCAGGGCGAGGTTTGGGTTTTGGGGTACAGGGGTATTTTTAGGGTTCAGGGCTAGGTTTGGGTTTTGGGGTACAGGGTATTTTAGGGTTCAGGGGTAGGTTTGGGTTTTGGGGTACAGGGTTATTTTTAGGGTTCAGGTCTAGGTTTGGGTTTTGGGGTACAGGGTTATTTTTAGGGTTCACGGTAGGTTTGGGTTTGGGGTACAGGGGAATTTTAAGGGTTCAGGGCTAGGTTTGGGTTTTGGGGTACAGAGGTATTTTAGGGTTCAGGAGTAGGTTTGGGTTTTGGGGTACAGGGGTATTTTTAGGGTTCAGGGCTAGGTTTGGGTTTGGGGGTACAGGGGTATTTTTAAGGTTCAGGGGTAGGTTTGGTTTTTGAGGTACAGGGTATTTATAGGGTTCAGGGCTAGGTTTGGGTTTTGGGGTACAGGGGTATTTTTAGGGTTTAGGGATACGTTTGGGTTTTGGGGTACATGGTATATTTATAGGGTTAAGATGGGTTAGTGTTTAAGGGTGTTGGGGTGTTTTAAGGAGTAAGGATGGGTTATGATTATGGGGTGCAGGGGTATTTAAAGGGAGCAGGGTGGGATTAGTTTTAGGGTGTAAAGGGTAATAAAATAAAACAAATAAAAATAATATAAATAATGCAATTTAAAAGAATAAATGTTTTAATTAAATAAAAAAATTTGTGTGTGTATATATATATATATATATATATATATATATATATATATATGCATACTAATATAATAAAGATGAAAATGAAATGAAATATTGGGCACAACGCTCGCTTATTTTTCCCGTAATCCCGCGCCCCGCACATGCCCACGCCCCCAGCACACGCCCACAGCACACAATATGAGACATGGCATGAAGGGCGGAACGTACCACACACCCCCCCAACGTTTGTCACGCCCCGAGCACACGCCCACACCACAACGCAGACAGGCCCACAAGGGACTACTTTGCTGGCACGGTTCTTTTACCTTTTAAATGTATACGGTAGGCGTCTGCATAGCCTATGTCCTTCTGCTGCAACTGCCCTTTCCAACGCTGTATTGGGTGTTGTGATTGGTGCTGTGGTTCCTGAGATTACCCGCCTCAAAGGTTTGGGCTCTCTCTTTATTATATTAGTATAGATAAGTAACCACTAGGGCAGGCCCTATGTAGTCCTAGGGGCATCATGCTATGTAAGTAAAAGGTAAGACATGTACTGTGGTAGTTTGCATGTCCTGGTAGTACCAAACAGTCTATTACATTTTTCACTACTGTGAGGTCTGCCCCTCTCACAGGTTAGCATTGGGTATTCCCTTATACTTTTTTGGGGGTAATTCCATATCAGAGAGGAGAAGCTTTATTTATTTATTGATAAATCCTATTTACTGGTGAGGTTGGATTTAACTTTACTATTTTATAAATGCCATTTTTAGAGAGTGAGCATTTCTCTGCACTTACTGCTCTATTTGCCTGAAAACCTGTCTCCAATTGACATCTGGATTGGGCTGCGAGACAGCTACATTTGTGCATTCCCTCTAGACAGCCACAACACAGGTCACTCAACTGCAACTGCATTCATCTGCATTCTGATTGGCATGGGGGAGAGCTCCGTTCCCCCACCGCAAATAGGTTTAAGAACAATAATTTATGTCAGTAAGTACAATATAGCTACATCGCATAATCATGTGTGTTTAAATAATTTGTCGTTAGATCGCTTAAATATTTAAAAAGATCTGTTTTTAATAGACATTTTACAAAAACAACTGGTCCATTTGGTAATTCTGTAAAAGCAAAACCCAACTGCCCTGACATTGCCAACCACAATTCCAAGATTCGAATCGAGGTTGCTGCAGCCACAACGAAGAGTACTAACCACTATACGATCACAGCGAGCTACTTGGGCTCAATAACGTACAGTGAAAGGGAGAATTTATCATTCGGAACACTCAGGGCTACTCCTGTGATAGGCTGAATGGGTTCATTGCTTCCTCATTCCTTATACAAAGGCTTTATTTCCTCAGAAGTTGATAGGCTGAGACCGTTTCCTGGACGCCTGCTTGTGAACTGCCAGGAGTCAAAGATCACAAATACACTTGTGGGCCTGTGATGGGACACCAATGCAGAGAAACACACCTGGCACATATCTTATAGTCGGTCTGTTAGACCTGCATCTCCCATGTACCTTTCAAGCCATCTGTATGTGAAGCAAGAAAAAGTTAAGGAGCGGTCCACCTACACTTTTATAGGGAGGATGCTGCCGTGAGCTCCTCCCAGCTAATCACACAAACAGCAGTAAAGCAAGATAACTACACAGTTAGGGGGATGGCATGGTTATGTTTTTGAGTAATTATTGAAACTGACCTCAGTGACCCATGATCAGAGCAGTGGCTAATAACTGCGTGCCTAATTATGATGAAGCAAGCACCATCGCTCGTAGGGGCCCCACAACACGCTTTTCTTAGCTCATTGAATCTATACTAATATAATAAAGAGAGAGCCCAAACCTTTGAGGCGGGTAATCTCAGGAACCACAGCACCAATCACAACACCCAATACAGCGTTGGAAAGGGCAGTTGCAGCAGAAGGACATAGGCTATGCAGACGCCTACCGAATACATTTAAAAAATAAAAGAACCGTGCCAGCAAAGTAGTCCCTTGTGGGCCTGTCTGCGTTGTGGTGTGGGCGTGTGCTGGGGGCGTGACAAACGTTGGGGGGGTGTGGTACATTCCGCCCTTCATGCCATATCTCATATTGTGTGCTGTGGGCGTGTGCTGGGGGCGTGGGCATGTGCGGGGCGCGGGATTACGGGAAAAAAAAGCGAGCGTTGTGCCCAATATTTCATTTCATTTTCATCTTCATTATATTAGTATATATATATATATATATATATATATATATATATATATATATATATATATATATATTACCTACTGGCGGTCGCCAGTAGGTATATATAGTTAGGATTTTTTCTCTATGGGACTTTTGAAAATTCTATGTCTAATAACTTTGGCGTTTGTGGACGGAATTGGCTGAAATTTTCTGGAAAATGGAACATTTTGTTTCTGAGCAGCCCCTGGAAATTTGGGGGGGGGTTCGTCAAGGGGGGGCTGAGAAAAAAGGGGGGTCCCTAAACGTGTTTTTAACATTAAGTTTTCCATAGGGCGGTTGGCCTCACTTTTAGCCCGAACGGCTGAATGGATTTGCACGAAACTTGGCAAAATTGTAGGGACTGGTAGCCCGATGTGCCTTTTGTAGGTCTCAATATATGTGCTTCAGTGGATTTTGAGAAATTAACGCTTAAAAAAAGATATATATCTGTAATAGCGGACCGGGAAGCGCTCCGGTTCGCGGACTTTTCGCACAACGGAGCTTTGTGAAGCGAAGCTGATTGGTTCTCCGGCGTCTGTAAACATTCCAAACAGTCCGTAGCGGCCGCCATCTTGTCTCTCGGTAGGATCGAGAGACAAGAGGAGGCCAAAGCGAAGGGGCAAATGACCATAAGGGGGCATAGTAGATCCTCGCTGACCCCCTAGGTTTGATGTGGAGGTTTTAAAAGGGCCCCGCGGGGCAAAAAAAATAAATAATAATAATAATCGAACGGCTGAATGGATTTGCACGAAACTTGGCAAAATTGTAGGGACTGGTAGCCCGATGTGCCTTTGCTAGGTCTCAATATATGTGCTCCAGTGGATTTTGAGAAATTAACGTTCAAAAAAAGATATATATCTGTAACAGCGCTCCGCTTCGCGTAACGGAGGTTTGCGAAGCTGATTGGTTCTCCGGCGTCTGTAAACATTGCAAACAGTCCGTAGAGGCCGCCATCTTGTCTCTCGGTAGGATCGAGAGACAAGAGGAGGCCAAAGCGAAGGGGCAAATGACCATAAGGGGGCATAGTAGATCCTCGCTGACCCTCTAGGTTTGATGTGGAGGTTTTAAAAGGGTCCCGCGGGGCAAAAAAAAAAAATAATAATAATAATCGAACGGCTGAATGGATTTGCACGAAACTTGGTAAAATATTAGGGACTGGTAGCCCGATGTGCCTTTGTTAGGTCTCAATATATGTGCTCCAGTGGATTTTGAGAAATTAACGTTCAAAAAAAGATATATATCTGTAACAGCGCTCCGCTTCGCGTAACGGAGGTTTGCGAAGCTGATTGGTTCTCCGGCGTCTGTAAACATTGCAAACAGTCCGTAGCGGCCGCCATCTTGTCTCTCGGTAGGATCGAGAGACAAGAGGAGGCCAAAGCGAAGGGGCAAATGACCATAAGGGGGCATAGTAGATCCTCCTTGACCTCTTAGGTTTGATGTGGAGGTTTTAAAAGGGCCCCGCGGGGCAAAAAAAAAATAATAATAATAATCGAACGGCTGAATGGATTTGCACGAAACTTGGCAAAATTGTAGGGACTGGTAGCTCGATGTGCCTTTGCTAGGTCTCAATATATGTGCTTCAGTGGATTTTGAGAAATTAACGTTCAAAAACAAGATATATATCTGTAACAGCGCTCCGCTTCGCGGAGATAAAATTATATCTGTATTACCTAGCTGTTGCTAACACCAGTTAGCGACGGCTAGTAGGAGATAGCGACCATCTTGGGCCCCACTTTGCATGTGAGTGATATTTATCACTAATGACATGCAAAGTGAGCGTGCCAAGATGTTAGCGACTGGAAACAGTCGCTAACATCGCTATCTCCTACTATCAACTTTTGGAAATATTCGAGATAAGCGCGAATATCTCCAAAAAGTAGCACCTGCCCTGAGCAGTTCTTAGCCATGTTATCCAATGGGAGGTGGATAACATGGCTAAGAGCATTAGCTCGGTAATGCATGAATATCGCTGAGTTTTCAGCGATATTAATGCATTGCGGTCGTTTATTATCGTATTTGCGATAAACCTTGATAATAGCAAGGTTTATCTGCGATAATTTCTGACGATGCTTAGCGGTAAAAAAATCGTTGCTAAGCATCGTTAGGGATAAATATCGCTTAACTTTGGTAATATGCCCCAACGTCTGTTAACGTTCGATTCGAAGGAAATCAGGAAGTGTTGAAAAACATTGTCTGCGCCATCTTGTCTTTTTTCAAATGCCACACTTTTGTCGTGCACGGCAGCCATTTTAGATGCCTTGACCAGACCCACTCTCTGCACGCTGTCGATCCTTAGCATGGCTCCCCACCCTCGCAAGCATCTCCCCCAGGCAGTGGTCACCCCCGCTTTCTGTCTTATGCATGGGTAATAAACCTCCCCCCATCTGCGCTGCTCTTCCCTGAGAATCACACCCTGTGCCCGCCCGACACCTCCCTTTCGCCCTATTCACTACCGCACCCTCTGACACTCCTCTTCCTCTGTGTCCGATTGTCCAGGCCGGTCCTAGGCTATCAGCTAGCCCTGCAGATATAGTTTATGGCCCCAGCTGTAAAGAATCACCCCTCTTCAAAGGAGTTATAGTAGATCAAGGCCCACACTCGATGAGATTCGTCACAGCAGAAGCGTTCCTATTATCTGAAAACCATCCTGTATTGTGATTGGGGAGGGGACCGAGCCTGAAGCGGAAGATTCCAGGGATGACTCTTTGTACATCAAAGTTTTTACAATTATGTGTCACATAAAAAATATATAGCACTCCGACAAAGTAGTAAGATTATAAAACTTTAATAATTTATAAATATATACAAGAAAACAAAAATAGTAATAACATATAAAAATTTTTAGGGAAAAACAACGAAGTAGCGGTCGGCTGTGCGAATAGTCCCAACGCAGCACAACGTCCAGATTTCCGGCGTGGGGCGTCGCGGGGGTGGGTCATCAGTAGCAAACTGTTGTGCGAATAGTTCCAAGGCAGCAGAACGCGCTGAAATCTAGATGACACGAAAGTGATGTCTAGTAAGTTGCCACCCAGCAAATAACGGCGTGGGGCGTCACGGGGGGTGGGTCATCAGTAGCAAACTGTTGTGCGAATAGTTCCAAGGCAGCAGAACGATGGCACCAAGGTGATGTCCAGTAAGTTGCCGCACTGGTTTTGGTATCCTACAATGCTGCTCCGAATAACGGCGTGGGGCGCCCCGGGGGAGGCGGCGTGAACGGGCCTCTCCAGGTGGAGTGTCATCTGTTGTAGTGGGGCGCCCCTTTACCGTTTCAGTTGCCATTCCGTCCGTTTTTGGTCGACTGTGTCAAAAGCCGCAATTCAGCTGAGTTGCGCCCACTCTTGCGGTGCAGCGATAGGCGGCTGTCACAGGACTCTCAAAATGGCGGCAGGCTCTTTCCTTTTTGGGCCTGGTCCACTGAAATGGCCCTGGGACACCTTGGAAATCGGACGCTTGTCTGCTAGGTCTTGGACCCCATTCTCGAAAGCGTCCCCTCCGCCTTGAGGATTTATCAAAAGTTTTGGGGGCCCCCGACTCCTGTAGGCTTCTGGTGGGGAGCGGTTGCCATGATTGCTCGCGGAATGACCACGACGGAGCTACGAGATGGTGGTGCTCTCATGCTGACGCCAGCTTCAGTCTGAAACATCCAGAAACAAGGTGGGGCTTTCATCGTTTGGGAAAAAAAAAAAGTTTTCATCCAATGAAAAGTGTTGTTTTTAGGTCATATGATCAAGCCTTCCATCATGAGGAAACCAAAAGTAAAATGAACCAATGAAAAGTTTTATAAACAAGTCACATGACCTGTTAAGCGGCATAGGGTATAAAATGCGGAGAAAATACGTTGGCACGTGAGGCGGCGTCAGTAGCGGACCGATGTGCGAATAGGCCGAAGGCAACACAACGCGCCAAGATCCGGATGGCACCGAGGTGGTGTCCAGCAAGTTGCAGCACTGGTGTGGCCATCCTATAATGCTGAAAGTCGGCGTGGGGCGCCCCGTTGGCCTGTGAGTTTGCGTCAGTAGCGGACCGATGTGCGAATAGGCCGAAGGCAGCACAACGCGCCAAGATCCGGATGGCACCGAGGTGATGTCTAGTAAGTTGCCGCACTGGTGTGGCCATCCTACAATGTTGAAAGTCGGCTTGGGGCGCCCTGTTGGCCTGTGAGATGGTGTCAGTAGCGGACTGATGTGCGAATGGGGCCAAAGGCAGCGCAACAATATTTTCTGAAGAGAATACACCACAAGGCGCTGAGATGCCAAGATCCGGATGGCACCGAGGTGATGTCTAAGTTGCGGACCGATGTGCGAATGGGGTCAAAGGCAGCGCAACAATATTTTCTGTATGGAAGATACCACTAGGCGTTGAGATGCCAAGATCCGGATGGTACCGAGGTGATGTCTAGCAAGTTGCTGTACTGGTGTGGTCATCCTACAATGCTGAAACTCGGCGTGGGGCGCCCTATTAGCCTGTGAGATGGCGTCAGTAGCGGACCGATGTGTGAATGGGGCAAAGGTAGCGCAAGAATATTTTCTGAATAGAAGACACCACAAGGCGCTGAGATGCCCAGATCCGGATGGCACCGAGGTGGTGTCTAGTAAGGTGCACTGGTGTGGTCATCCTACAATGCTGAAACTCGGCGTGGGGCGCCCGATTAGTCTGTGAGATGGCGTCAGTAGCGGACCGATGTGCGAATAGGCCGAAGGCAGCACAACGCGCCAAGATCCGGATGTCACCGTGGTGGTTTCATAGTTGAGATGCACTTCATCTGCAGTGGGGCGCCGAGATCCGGATGGCACCGAGGTGATGTCTAGCAAGTTGCTGTACTGGTGTGGCCATCCTACAATGCTGATAGTCGGCGTGGGGTGCTCCGTTGGCCTGTGAGATGGCGTCAGTAGCGGACCGATGTGCGAATGGGGCCAAAGGCAGCGCAACAATATATTCTGAATTGAAGACACCACAAGGCGCTGAGATGCCAAGTTCCAGATGGCACCGAGGTGGTGTCTAGCAAGTTGTGGCACTGGTGTGGCCATCCTACAATGGTAAAAGTCGGCGTGGGGCGCCCTGTTGGCCTGTGAGATGGTGTCAGTAGTGGACCGATGTGCGAATGGGGACAAAGGCAGCGCAACAATATTTTCTGACTGACACCACAAGGCGCTGAGATGCCAAGATCCGGATGGCACCGAGGTGATGTCTAGCAAGTTGCTGTACTGGTGTGGCCATCCTACAATGGTAAAAGTCGGCGTGGGGTGCCCTGTTGGCCTGTGAGATGGTGTCAGTTGCAGACCGATGTGCGAATGGGGCCAAAGGCAGCGCAACAATATTTTCTACAATATTTTCGGAATAGAAGACACCACAAGGCGCTGAGATGCCAAGATCCGGATGGCACCGAGGTGATGTCTAGCAAGTTGCTGTACTGGTGTGGCCATCCTACAATGGTAAAAGTCGGCGTGGGGCGCCCTGTTGGCCTGTGAGATGGTGTCAGTTGCGGACCGATGTGCGAATGGGGCCAAAGGCAGCGAAACAATATTTTCTGTATGGAAGATACCACTAGGCGTTGAGATGCCAAGATCCAGATGGCACCGAGGTGATGTCTAGCAAGTTGCTGTACTGGTGTGGTCATCCTACAATGCTGAAACTCGGCGTGGGGCGCCCCATTAGCCTGTGAGATGGCGTCAGTAGCGGACCGATGTGTGAATGGGGCAAAGGTAGCGCAAGAATATTTTCTGAAGAGGAGACACTACAAGGGGCTGAGATTCGGTTACCACCGAGGTGATGTCTAGCAAGTTGCCGCACTGGTGTGGCCATCCTACAATACTGCTCCGAAGAACGGCGTGGGGTGCCCGAAGGGGGGGGGGGAGGCGGCGTGAACGGGCCTTCCCAGGTGGAGGCTCGTCTGCTGTAGTGGGGCGCCCCTTTACCGTTTCAGTTGCCATTCAGCTGAGTTTTGGCTGCTCTTGATGCTACAGCGACAGGCGGCTGCAACAGGACTCTCAAAATGGCGGCCTGTTCTTTGGATTTGGGCCTGGTCCACTAAAATGGCCCTGGGACACCTTAGAACTCGGACGCTCGATTTTTTTTTCCTTTCCTGTACATGCAAAAAAAGGTAAATGTCCGGTACGTTAGACGCTTCATCTGCCACGATGAACTCTCCAGAGGAACCGAAAAAAAATATAGTTATGGTAACTATACCATGCATCGTCATATGGAGAGGTGGCACCAATTAATTATAGTGCTGCATAAAAGAGAGATTTGGAGGAGAACCCCTGACCTGCTAGTACATTCATCAAAGAAGTGGCACTGACAGCATCAGAGGCAAGGGAAACGGTCCCAAATATTTAGAAGAACTTTGGAAAGATTAAAATGACATGTTTAGATTGTGGCAAATTAATTTCATGTGGACAGATGAGTTATGTTATGTTATGTTACCTGTTTTGTAGAGCGCAACAGCTGCCCCAGCGACGGGGCGTCCCGGCGCTAGAACCGTAACACAATCTACTGGATGCAAGAGAGGGACCTACGGGGCGGGAAATAGATGGGTTTTAATCGCTCTTCGGAAGGCTAGCAGATCATCCATGCAGCGGATGTGGAGAGGGAGGGAGTTCCACAGCTTGGCCCACAGAAGTTTGAAAGAGCGACCTCCGATGCGACAGAATTTCGTCTGGGGTATCAGAGCTAGATGTTGCCCCATAGACCGGAGGTTCCGTTTGGGTTTATAGGGGGTCAGCAGAGGACGGAGAAGCTCTGGGCCTTCATTCTTCAAGATTTTAAAGGCAAATAAGAGGGCCTTGAACTGGATACGGGCTTCTATGGGCAGCCAGTGAAGTCTGTACATAGTCGCTCTTACTGAGCACCTTCTTGGAAGGCCTACTATCGCTCTAGCCACCGAGTTCTGAGTTTATTAGAGTGTTACTCTAATAAATACAGCATATGAACATCATCATAGTCGAGGGTTGGTAGAGACATTTTGACTATATCCTGGACCTGCCCGTCCTCGCCCAAAATGGCGCCGGAATAAATGGGACTCGTAACTCCTTGTTGTGTACTGGTTGCAGAATCTTGAAATCACGAGATACGTATGCAGTTTTGAAGCACATGGCGGGCGGGGACGAGAATTGATTGAATATTTCGACATCCCTATTGATATTAAGTTCTGATGTGTTATTGATTACTGTACTTTTGAAAGTTCGTATTAACGTCACCCATGGTACTTGCCCGCAAATGTATATGTAGATAATTTTATTGTAACTGGCCCTGTCGTATTTTAATTATAAAATGTACGTCCACCGATTCCGTAACTGTTAGACACCTTAGTTCTTGCAACCTAATGGCCCGCCCGTTACGTTCCTCTACAGTGTAAATGTCTACTCATCATATACGATTACAGTTTGCTCCGTGGCCGGCCCACGTGGTTAAAGGCTCGTATTTGTATAATGAAATTTTCACAATAAAGGTTTTTAAAAGAAAACATGGTAGTAGTATATACATTGGTAAAGTTTTTAATAATAGTCACTGTTTTAGAATCATTAAAAGGCAAGTGAAATAAAGCAGACCAATTACATGAAGGGTAAAAGGTATAATACGAAGGAACGCAGTAAAGATAAATGGTCAAGGGCTGTTGTGTTTTCTACTCCTGCAACATAAAGTGATCGATAAGAATCTCATATTCAGGCGTATCGGCGACTTAGACAGCAGGTCGACCCTCTTTTGCTCAACGGCTCCGTCATGGGACGAAGAAACGCTCTTTTTCTCGAAAAAAGAATATATTTTACTTGCAGGACAGTTGTAAATTTTCCGGGAAAGTACATTAGCCTGGAACATTATAACATATATTTAAGAAAAAATAATGTTCGGAAGTAATAAAAAGCGTAATTTTTAGGTCATATGACCAAGCCTTTCATCATTAGAATAAGAAAAGTAAAATGAACCAATGAAAAGTTTTATTAACAAGTCATATGACTTGTTATGCTTACGTTACGCGCTGCGCGCCCCGGATGACTTCCGGATGCGCTAACGCGGCGCGTCATATGACGCATTACGCGACAACGCAGGTCCAGAATATAGTCAAAATGTCTCCACCAACCAGCGGTCGGAACACAACCCCTTTCAGCAGGCTAAATAGTTCTGTTAAATGACAACAGAAGGGACAGGCAACAAGAACCATCAGTCAAAGAGGGGAGGGCTAGTTCTTCTCTACCGGGTTACATTGGGGCGCTACCGGAACTGATTGAATTGGTAGTCTACAGTGTTTCTGGATGTTTCAGACTGAAGGTGGGGTTAGCATGAGAGCAGCACCATTTCGTAGCTCCGTCGTGGCCATTCTGCAACCAATCATGGCAGCCGCTCTTTATCGTTATTTTGGGCGGGGTGGGTGGCGGAGCCGAGCTGTTTTGCAGCCATCATTGTGTGGAGTTCAGTTCATCTCACTAGTTTTGTATTTGTCATGAGGGGTTGTTCCTAATGTTTCTATTTTAGCGAGGTCAAAAAGAGATCCCATTAGTGGCCTACTGATTTTGCTCGATTCCTTTTCTTTTTTTTTTACACGATTTTTCGTTATCTGCAAAGACTAAACAGAGTATTGTGACTCTGTGTTTGTTTGTAAATAGAGAATGAACCAAAGAGAACCAATTCTAAAACAGTAAATACTTGGATAACAATCAATCAAATGGAGAGAGAAGCAGGCACGACGTATTACAACGGGGGCAAAGGCCTGAGTTAACTACTCTTCACTATGTGCAAAGAGAGAGTACTCCTAATAGAAATGAGGGGGGGGGGGCACCATTCAAAGCAGATCAGTGTGCATAAACACGAAAATGTTTTCACTTACCACGTACTTGACATTCGACAGCTTATGATATTTGCTATTAAAAAACCATTGAAATTCACTGAAAAAACCATAGGTTATAGACCATATATAGTTAGGAATTAGCATTTACAAAACCTTGAAAATTCACTGAAAAAACCATAGGTTATAGACCATATATAGTTAGGAATTAGCATTTAAAAAACCTTATTTTACTCACACAAAACCATTGAAATTCCATATATAGTTAGTTGCACTAACTATATATCGCGCACCCGCAATCCACTGCTGATCATGTCACATATTACATCATTCATGACATGGTCAGTGACATCACTGATGACATCACTGATGACATCTCAAATGACATCACTGATGACATCACTGATGACATCTCAAATGACATCACTGATGACATCACTGATGACATCTCAAAGGACATCACTGATGACATCTCATTTGACATTACTGATCACATCACTGATGACATCATTCATGTGATAATACGATGAACCTCTTCAGACTCTAATATAACCTTAGATACACTCAGTGTAAACAGACACTCATAGACTATCACTCATCCATGGAGTTACTCAGACACTTAGTCAGTCATGCAAAGAATCAATCACACCTCCATTTCCTCAACTATACAGTTATACACACCTTACTTATTCAAACATATACTAAAACATATTTACTCACTTATACAATCCTGGATACAAGTTCACAATGATCCATACAGCCACTCACACATTCACTGGCTCTTATGCACAGTTATTTATATATGTCAACTCTCACATGTACTGTGTTTTACATATGTACTTACTTTGACATGTAGCACTGAGATATCCATTCACTCACCAATACACTCATGCACACAGTCAACCGCCCATACAGCTGTTTCAACATGCACTTTTGAACCCATACATCTAGTCAATCAACTGCTCACACATCTATGCAGAGAGTCATACACCTCCCAGCCACCCACACACACACTCAGTCTCCCATACAAATGCTTGGGCAACCAATCAATAACCCATACAGTTAATCATATAGCTAATGATCAACACATGCAGCAGTTTACAGAACAACAGACATAATGATGCACAAATTAAGACAGTTTAGTCACTAACCCATGCACTCAGTGAGACACATTTAATCAGTCACTCATACAGTCAGCCATGCCCCTACTAAATCCTTCATCAAGACACTTATACATCCACTCATTCTTCAATATGTAAGACAAATTTTAACTTTACAGAATTATACAGTCACTGGATGTAGTCATCAGTGATGTCATTTGAGATGTCATCAGTGATGTCATCAGTGATGTCATTTGAGATGTCATCAGTGATGTCATCAGTGATGTCACTGACCATGTCATGAATGATGTAATATGTGACATGATCAGCAGTGGATTGCGGGTGCGCGATATATAGTTAGTGCAACTAACTATATATGGAATTTCAATGGTTTTGTGTGAGTAAAATAAGGTTTTTTAAATGCTAATTCCTAACTATATATGGTCTATAACCTATGGTTTTTTCAGTGAATTTTCAAGGTTTTGTAAATGCTAATTCCTAACTATATATGGTCTATAACCTATGGTTTTTTCAGTGAATATATATATATATATATTCACTGAAAAAACCATAGGTTTCAGGCCTTATATAGTTAGGAATTAGCATTTACAAAACCTTGAAAATTCACTGAAAAAACCATAGGTTATAGACCATATATAGTTAGGAATTAGCATTTAAAAAACCTTATTTTACTCACACAAAACCATTGAAATTCCATATATAGTTAGTTGCACTAACTATATATCGCGCACCCGCAATCCACTGCTGATCATGTCACATATTACATCATTCATGACATGGTCAGTGACATCACTGATGACATCACTGATGACATCTCAAATGACATCACTGATGAGATCACTGATGACATCTCATTTGACATCAATGACCACATCACTGATGATATCATTCATGTGACAATACAATGCATCTCCTCACATTTTAATATAACCTCTGTTTCACCCAGTGTTAAATACAGAGTATAATTTTTGAAACCATTGACACACCAATACTAGTTACTACATACGTACTCACTGATTCCTACGTCTACACACACATTCACTCATTCACCCATACAATCATTCATACATACAATCACTCATCTTTACAACACTATCATATGCACTCATACACCTATACAGACACTCACACTCTGCCACTCATCCATGGAGTTACTCACACACCTAGTCAGTCCTGTAAAGAATCAATCACACTTCCATTTTCTTGTCTATACAGTTAAACATAGAGCACCTTACATTTTCAAACATATACTAACACATACTTACTTTCTTATACAATCATTGATAAAAGTACACATTGATCTGCACAAAGTCACACACCTCCCAGCCAGCCACACACACACTCAGTCTCCCATACAAATACTTGGACAATCAATCAATAACCCATATAGTTAATCATATAGCTACTGATCAACACATGCAGCAGTTTACAGAACAACAGACATAATGATGCACAAATTAAGACAGTTTAGTCACTAACCCATGCACTCAGTGAGACACATTTAATCAGTCACTCATACAGTCAGCCATGCCCCTACTAAATCCTTCATCAAGACACTTATACATCCACTCATTCTTCAATATGTAAGACATATTTTAACTTTACAGAATTATACAGTCACTGGATGTAGTCATCAGTGATGTCATTTGAGATGTCATCAGTGATGTCATCAGTGATGTCATTTGAGATGTCATCAGTGATGTCATCAGTGATGTCACTGACCATGTCATGAATGATGTAATATGTGACATGATCAGCAGTGGATTGCGGGTGCGCGATATATAGTTAGTGCAACTAACTATATATGGAATTTCAATGGTTTTGTGTGAGTAAAATAAGGTTTTTTAAATGCTAATTCCTAACTATATATGGTCTATAACCTATGGTTTTTTCAGTGAATTTTCAAGGTTTTGTAAATGCTAATTCCTAACTATATATGGTCTATAACCTATGGTTTTTTCAGTGAATATATATATATATTCACTGAAAAAACCATAGGTTTCAGGCCTTATATAGTTAGGAATTAGCATTTAAAAAAACCTTTGAAATTCACTGAAAAACCATAGGTTTCAGGAGTTATATAGTTAGGAATTCGTTTTTAAAAAACCTTTGAAATTCACTCAAAAAACTATAAGTTTTAGTGGTGTTATAGTTAGCTGGACATTTTACTCATACAAAACCAATGAAATTGCTCCTATATAGTTAGTTGTACTAACTATATTTCGCGCACCCGCAATCCACTGCTGATGATGTCACATATTAGATCATTCATGACATGGTCAGTGACATCACTGATGACATCTCAAATGACATCACTGATGACATCACTGATTACATCATCCAGTGAATGTGGTTTGCTTCGTTATTTAAATATGCATTATATATAGCAATTTACATTGAAGAATGAGTGGATATATATAAATAAATATTTGGATGGAGGATTTAGTAGCAGTGTAATTGACTGTTTACTTGACCAATTTATAATGTCTCACTAAATATAGTGGATAGTGACTAAACTGTGTGAATATCTGTATCACTTTGTCAGTTGTTGGGTAAACTGATTCTACAGTTGGTTACTAGCTATGTGAAAGTCTATATTAGTTATTGATTAGTTAACTGAGTATTTGTATGGGAGTGTGAAAGTGTGTGTGGTTCGGTGGGGGGTGTGTGACTGTCCAAAGATGTGTGAATAGTTGATTCAGTAGATATATGAAGTTAAAACTACATGTTCTAACAGTTTGGGTGAGGGAATCTCTTTATGGGTGTGGTGATGAGCAAATATATTTCTCAAAGGTACAGGTCCAACAAACTAGACAAATAAAAGGCAGTGTATGTGTCAGTTGTTGTATATAAATAAGTATACATAAGACACAATGATTGTGTGAGTGACTGTATGGATAACTGTATACTTGTAATAATGATTTTATAATTCACTAAGTATGACTTACTATCTAAATGAATAGAAGAAGTGGTGTTTGTATAAGTGTTTTGCTAAGTAAATATGTAAGTATGATCCATTGTTTGCATAAGTGAGTAGGATGACTTCATATGTGAATAGGATGCGTGCTGTTGTTTAATGTCGATATAGATGTATAAGTATTTTTGATAGTGTTCTATTGTTCATTGACAGCATGTATGAGTGAATCCATAGGTAAGTGATTAGATGTGTGTATACATCTATGAATCACTGAGTGGATTTTTAGATACTTGTATTGCTGTGACAATGGATTTAAATATGATACTCTGTATTTTACAAACAGTGATGAAAAATTGTAATAGTGTATGAAAAGGTGTATGTGATTGTCACGTGGATGATGTCATCAGTGATGTCATTTGAGATGTCATCAGTGATGTCACTGACCATGTCATGAATGATCTAATATGTGACATCATCAGCAGTGGATTGCGGGTGCGCGAAATATAGTTGGTACAACTAACTATATAGGAGCAATTTCATTGGTTTTGTATGAGTAAAATGTCCAGCTAACTATAAAACCACTAAAACTTATAGTTTTTTGAGTGAATTTCAAAGGTTTTTTAAAAACTAATTCCTAACTATATAACTCCTGAAACCTATGTTTTTTTCAGTGAATTTCAAAGGTTTTTTAAATGCTGATTCCTAACTATATAAGGCCTGAAACCTATGGTTTTTTCAGTGAATTTCAAAGGTTTTTTAAATGCTAAGTCCTAACTATATAAGGCCTGAAACCTATGGTTTTTTCAGTGAATTTCAAAGGTTTTTTAAAGGCTAATTCCTAACTATATAAGGCCTGAAACCTATGTTTTTTTCAGTGTTTTAAAAAAAAAAATTGATTGGTTAACTGGCTTATTAAGTGTATCTTAGTGAATACATATATTAGCGAGTAATGTTTAAATATTTAAATATATGCATGAGTGATGTAATATGTGACGTCATCAGCAGTGCATTGCAGACGTGCAAGTTATAGTGAGTCCAACTAACTATAACGTGGGAATTTCAATGGTTTTATGCGAGTAAAATTTCAAGCTAACTATAACTGGTGTGAAACCTATGGTTTTTTCAGTGAATTTCAAAGGCTTTTTAAATGCTAATTCCTAACTATAACTGGTGTGTAACCTATGGTTTTTTCAGTGAATATATATATATATATATATAAAATTTCTATGGCAAAATGAAACCCCTCATTTTGTTCCTTTTCAAATTAAATGTATTAAGTGTTACCACTTTATTTCAATCAAGATGACTTCAGGTGTGCCATACTTTTGTCATAAGTAAGACTGTTAGCGTTCTAGTTGTTCTTTAGAACACTCTGGGACATTCTGTCATTGGGCTATAGTTGGGCTACATCTGGCTGATATTTGGGCTACATTTGGGCTCTTTTGTCTCTGGTGGCCATCTTGGGAGACTGCATATCAGAATTTTTTTAATGAAATATAAGAGGATTTGAGAAGTCACTCAAAATGTGCCCTAATTTTTCTTTCTTCAGCACTAATCATAATTTCTATGGCAAAATGAACCCCCTCATTTTGTTCCTTTGCAAATTAAATGTTTTAAGTGTTAACACTTTATTCCAATCAAGATGACTTCAGGTGTGCCATACTTTTGTCATAAGTAAGACTGTTAGCGCTCTAGTTGTTCTTTAGAACACTCTGGGACTTTCTGTTAATGGGCTATAGTTGGGCTACATCTGGCTGATATTTGGGCTACATTTGTTTTTTTTTGTCTCTGGTGGCCATCTTTGGGCTACATTGGGCTACATGTATCATCATCTGTAGGGATCATCTCTCAGCCCTGCACTTTTCAACCTGTACTTGAGACCACTGGCTGATGTCGTTCGCCTATATGGGATTAAGATCATCTCATACGCGGACGACACGCAGCTGGTGGTCTCCCTGACACAGGAAACTATTCCATCTGTACCGGGCGGGCTTAGAGAGTGCCTTGAGGAAGTGAAGACCTGGATGTCCCTTTCGTCTTTAAAACTGAATGGGGACAAAACTGAGCTGATGCTCCTGGGCCCCCCAGACCTCAGTCTCCCCCCTTCCCTGTGGCCGCCCAGCTTGGGTCCCCCGCCAACTCCTAAAAACAGCATCAAGAGTCTCGGAGTTTGGCTGGACAGATCTCTGTCCTTTAATGTACAAGCCACAAAACTCTCAGCCACATGTTTTGGCATCATGAGGATGCTAAAAAAAATCCTCCCTCTCCTTCCCTTGGATGCCAAACAAACAGCTGTACAAGGTCTAATTCAGTCACGACTTGATTTTAATAATGTACTTTACCTTGGCGCCCCTGAATCCACTCTGAGAAGGCTTCAGACAGTGCAGAACTGCGCAGCACGTATTTTACTCGACCTTCCCCGCAGACAGTCAGTGAGGGCCGGATTGGTAACCCTCCACTGGCTACCGGTGCGCCAGAGAGTCCTGTTCAAGGCTATGTGCATAGCACACCAGGCCTTCTGGAACACTGGCCCCAAAATTACTCGGGACTTAATCACTCACTACATGCCCAACAGAACCCTCCGCTCCAGTCAGACCTTCCTTGCAAAGACCCCCAGAATAAAAAGATCCAGATCCGGGGGCAGGACGTTTTCCTATAACGGCGCCAGGGCTTGGAACGCCCTCCCGCTACACCTCAGAGCCAACGCCAATCTCTTGGCCTTCCGCACACAACTGAAAACCTTTCTATTTCATCCAGTCTAGCCCACTTCTACTTTCTCTCCTCCTGGGCCTTTGTGTGGGGCCACGGTATTCTCAGCGCTTGGACGCCTCCGGGCAGCAATTCGCGCTCTACAAATGGACATCCTATCCTATCCTATCCTACATTGGGCTACATTGGGCTACATTGGGCTACATTTGGGCTCTAACATATATATATAGCCCAATGTAGCCCAATATATACTTTTTTCAAAGTTAATTTTCGTAAAAACCACTGGAGCACATATCTTGAGACATAGAAAAGGCACATCGGGCTACCAGTCCCTACAATTTTGCCAAGTTTGGTGGAAAACCATTCAGGCGTTCGGGCTAAAAGTGAGTCCAACCGCCCTATGGAAATTAACATGGGGAAATCATGTTTTGGGACCCCCCTTTTATCTCGGCCCCCGCTTGACGAATCCCCCCCAAACTTTCAGGAAAGGAGCGGAGCGCAGCGAGGCAAAGTTAAGGAAAATTTCAGGAAGATTCCTCAACCGGTGCCAAAGTTATTCCCAATAGAATGTTGCGATTTCCCTATGGAAAACAATCCTAACTATATATACCTACTGGCTATTGCCAGTAGGTAATATATATATATATATATTCACTGAAAAAACCATAGGTTATAGACCATATATAGTTAGGAATTAGCATTTACAAAACCTTGAAAATTCACTGGAAAAAACATAGGTTATAGACCATATATAGTTAGGAATTAGCATTTAAAAAACCTTATTTTACTCACACAAAACCATTGAAATTCCATATATAGTTAGTTGCACTAACTATATATCGCGCACCCGCAATCCACTGCTGATCATGTCACATATTACATCATTCATGACATGGTCAGTGACATCACTGATGACATCACTGATGACATCTCAAATGACATCACTGATGAGATCACTGATGACATCTCATTTGACATCAATGACCACATCACTGATGATATCATTCATGTGACAATACAATGCATCTCCTCACATTTTAATATAACCTCTGTTTCACCCAGTGTTAAATACAGAGTATAATTTTTGAAACCATTGACACACCAATACTAGTTACTACATACGTACTCACTGATTCCTACGTCTACACACACATTCACTCATTCACCCATACAATCATTCATACATACAATCACTCATCTTTACAACACTATCATATGCACTCATACACCTATACAGACACTCACACTCTGCCACTCATCCATGGAGTTACTCACACACCTAGTCAGTCCTGTAAAGAATCAATCACACTTCCATTTTCTTGTCTATACAGTTAAACATAGAGCACCTTACATTTTCAAACATATACTAACACATACTTACTTTCTTATACAATCATTGATAAAAGTACACATTGATCTGCACAAAGTCACACACCTCCCAGCCAGCCACACACACACTCAGTCTCCCATACAAATACTTGGACAATCAATCAATAACCCATATAGTTAATCATATAGCTACTGATCAACACATGCAGCAGTTTACAGAACAACAGACATAATGATGCACAAATTAAGACAGTTTAGTCACTAACCCATGCACTCAGTGAGACACATTTAATCACTCACTCATACATTCAGTCATGCACCTACTAAATCCTTCGTCCAGACACTTATACATCTACTCATTCTTCAATATGTAAAACATATTTAAACTTTACAGAAACACACAGTCACTGGATGATGTCATCAGTGATCTCATCAGTGATGTCATTTGAGATGTCATCAGTGATGTCATCAGTGATGTCACTGACCATGTCATGAATGATGTAATATGTGACATGATCAGCAGTGGATTGCGGGTGCGCGATATATAGTTAGTGCAACTAACTATATATGGAATTTCAATGGTTTTGTGTGAGTAAAATAAGGTTTTTTAAATGCTAATTCCTAACTATATATGGTCTATAACCTATGGTTTTTTCAGTGAATTTTCAAGGTTTTGTAAATGCTAATTCCTAACTATATATGGTCTATAACCTATGGTTTTTTCAGTGAATTTCAATGGTTTTTTAATAGCAAATATCATAAGCTGTCGAATGTCAAGTACGTGGTAAGTGAAAACATTTTCGTGTTTATGCACACTGATCTGCTTTGAATGGTGCCCCCACCCCCTCATTTCTATTAGGAGTACTCTCTCTTTGCACATAGTGAAGGGTAGTTAACGCAGGCCTTTGCCCCCGTTGTAATACTTCGTGCCTGCTTCTCTCTCCATTTGATTGATTGTTATCCAAGTATTTACTGTTTTAGAATTGGTTCTCTTTGGTTCATTCTCTATTTACAAACAAACACAGAGTCGCAATGCTCTGTTTAGTCTTCGCAGATAACGAAAAATCGTGTAAAAAAAAAAGAAAAGGAATCGAGCAAAATCAGTAGGCCACTAATGGGATCTCTTTTTGACCTCGCTAAAATAGAAACATTAGGAACAACCCCTCATGACAAATACAAAACTAGTGAGATGAACTGAACTCCACACAATGATGGCTGCAAAACAGCTTGGCTCCGCCACCCACCCCGCCCAAAATAACGATAAAGAGCGGCTGCCATGATTGGTTGCGGAATGGCCACGACGGAGCTACAAAATGGTGCTGCTCTCATGCTAACCCCAGCTTCAGTCTGAATATCCAGAAACACTGTAGACTACCAATTCGATCAGTTCCGGTAGCGCCCCAATGTAACCCGGTAGAGAAGAACTAGCCCTCCCCTCTTTGACTGATGGTTCTTGTTGCCTGTCCCTTCTGTTGTCATTTAACAGAACTATTTAGCCTGCTGAAAGGGGTTGTGTTCCAACCGCTGGTTGGTGGAGACATTTTGACTATATTCTGGACCTGCGTTGTCGCGTAATGCGTCATATGACGCACCGCGTTAGCGCATCCGGAAGTCATCCGGGGCGCGCAGCGCGTAACGTAAGCATAACAAGTCATGTGACTTGTTAATAAAACTTTTCATTGGTTCATTTTACTTTTCTTATTCTAATGATGAAAGGCTTGGTCATATGACCTAAAAATTACGCTTTTTATTACTTCCGAACATTATTTTTTCTTAAATATATGTTATAATGTTCCAGGCTAATGTACTTTCCCGGAAAATTTACAACTGTCCTGCAAGTAAAATATATTCTTTTTTCGAGAAAAAGAGCGTTTCTTCGTCCCATGACGGAGCCGTTGAGCAAAAGAGGGTCGACCTGCTGTCTTAGTCGCCGATACGCCTGAATATGAGATTCTTATCGATCACTTTATGTTGCAGGAGTAGAAAACACAACAGCCCTTGACCATTTATCTTTACTGCGTTCCTTCGAATTATACCTTTTACCCTTCATGTAATTGGTCTGCTTTATTTCACTTGCCTTTTACTGATTCTAAAACAGTGACTATTATTAAAAACTTTACCAATGTATATACTACTACCATGTTTTCTTTTAAAAACCTTTATTGTGAAAATTTCATTATACAAATACGAGCCTATAACCACGTGGGCCGGCCACGGAGCAAACTGTAATCGTATATGATGAGTAGACATTTACACTGTAGAGGAACGTAACGGGCGGGCCATTAGGTTGCAAGAACTAAGGTGTCTAACAGTTACGGAATCGGTGGACGTACATTTTATAATTAAAATACGACAGGGCCAGTTACAATAAAATTATCTAGATATACATTTGCGGGCAAGTACCATGGGTGACGTTAATTCGAACTTTCAATTGTACAGTAATCAATAACACATCAGAACTTAATATCAATAGGGATGTCGAAATATTCAATCAATTCTCGTCCCCGCCCGCTATGTGCTTCAAAACTGCATACGTATCTCGTGATTTCAAGGTTCTGCAACCAGTACACAACAAGGAGTTACGAGTCCCATTTATTCCGGCGCCATTTTGGGCGAGGACGGGCAGGTCCAGGATATAGTCAAAATGTCTCTACCAACCATCGACTATGATGATGTTCATATGCTGTATTTATTAGAGTAACACTCATCTGTCCACATGAAATTAATTTGCCACAATCTAAAGATGTCATTTTAATCTTTCCAAAGTTCTTCTAAATATTTGGGACCGTTTCCCTTGCCTCTGATGCTGTCAGTGCCACTTCTTTGATGAATGTACTGGCAGGTCGGGGGTTCTCCTCCAAATCTCTCTTTTATGCTGCACTATAATTAATTGGTGCCACCTCTCCATATGACGATGCATGGTATAGTTACCACAACTATATTTTTTTTCGGTTCCTCTGGAGAGTTCATCGTGGCAGATGAAGCGTGTAACGTACCGGGCATTTACCTTTTTTTGCATGTACAGGAAAGGAAAAAAAAATCGAGCGTCCGAGTTCTAAGGTGTCCCAGGGCCATTTTAGTGGACCAGGCCCAAATCCAAAGAACAGGCCGCCATTTTGAGAGTCCTGTTGCAGCCGCCTGTCGCTGTAGCATCAAGAGCAGCCGAAACTCAGCTGAATGGCAACTGAAACGGTAAAGGGGCGCCCCACTACAGCAGACGAGCCTCCACCTAGGAAGGCCCGTTCACGCCGCCTCCCCCCCCCCCCTTCGGGCACCCCACGCCGTTATTCGGAGCAGTATTGTAGGATGACCACACCAGTGCGGCAACTTGCTAGACATCACCTCGGTGGTAACCGAATCTCAACGCCTTGTGGTGTCTTCTATTCAGAAAACATTGTTATGCTGCCTTCGACCTATTCGCCGCAAGTGCGCACACAACTCAACTGCATAGCTTGCTAGACACCACCTCGGTGCCATCCGGATCTTGGAATCTCACCGCCTTTTGGTGTCTTCTCTTCAGAAAATATTGTTGCGCTGCCTTTGGCCCCATTCGCACATCGGTCCGCTACTGACGCCATCTCACAGGCTAATGGGGCGCCCCACGCCGACTTTCAGCATTGTAGGATGACCACACCAGTACAGCAACTTGCTAGACATCACCTCGGTGCCATCCGGATCTTGGCATCTCAACGCCTAGTGGTATCTTCCATACAGAAAATATTGTTGCGCTGCCTTTGGCCCCATTCGCACATCGGTCCACAACTTAGACATCACCTCGGTGCCATCCGGATCTTGGCATCTCAGCGCCTTGTGGTGTCAGTCAGAAAATATTGTTGCGCTGCCTTTGGCCCCATTCGCACATCAGTCCGCTACTGACACCATCTCACAGGCCAACAGGGCGCCCCACGCCGACTTTTACCATTGTAGGATGGCCACACCAGTGCCACAACTTGCTAGACACCACCTCGGTGCCATCCGGATCTTGGCATCTCAGCGCCTTGTGGTGTCTTCTATTCCGAAAATATTGTTGCGCTGCCTTTGGCCCCATTCGCACATCGGTCCGCTACTGCCGCCATCTCACAGGCCAACGAGGCGCCCCACGCCGACTTTCAACATTGTAGGATGGCCACACCAGTGCGGCAACTTACTAGACACCACCTCGGTGCCATCCGGATCTTGGCGCGTTGTGCTGCCTTCGGCCTATTCGCACATCGGTCCGCTACTGGCGCAAACTCACAGGCCAACGGGGCGCCCCACGCCGACTTTCAGCATTGTAGGATGGCCACACCAGTGCTGCAACTTGCTGGACACCACCTCGGTGCCATCCGGATCTTGGCGCGTTGTATTGCCTTCGGCCTATTCGCACATCGGTCCGCTACTGACGCCGCCTCACGTGCCAACGTATTTTCTCCGCATTTTATACCCTATGCCGCATAACAGGTCATGTGACTTGTTTATAAAACTTTTCATTGGTTCATTTTACTTTTGGTTTCCTAATGATGGAAGGCTCGATCATATGATCTAAAAACAACACTTTTCATTGGATGAAAACTTTTTTTTTTCCCCAAACGATGAAAGCCCCACCTTGTTTCTGGATGTTTCAGACTGAAGCTGGCGTCAGCATGAGAGCACCACCATCTCGTAGCTCCGTCGTGGTCATTCCGCGAGCAATCATGGCAACCGCTCCCCACCAGAAGCCTACAGGAGTCGGGGGCCCCCAAAACTTTTGATGAATTCTCAAGGCGGAGGGGACGCTTTCGAGAATGGGGTCCAAGACCTAGCAGACAAGCGTCCGATTTCCAAGGTGTCCCAGGGCCATTTCAGTGGACCAGGCCCAAAAACGAAAGAGCCTGCCGCCATTTTGAGAGTCCTGTGACAGCCGCCTATCGCTGCACCGCAAGAGTGGGCGCAACTCAGCTGAATTGCGGCTTTTGACACAGTGGACCAAAAACGGACGGAATGGCAACTGAAACGGTAAAGGGGCGCCCCACTACAACAGATGACACTCCACCTGGAGAGGCCCGTTCACGCCGCCTCCCCCGGGGCGCCCCACGCCGTTATTCGGAGCAGCATTGTAGGATACCAAAACCAGTGCGGACACTTACTGGACATCACCTTGGTGCCATCGTTCTGCTGCCTTGGAACTATTCGCACAACAGTTTGCTACTGACGACCCACCCCCCGCGACGCCCCACGCCGGAAATCTGGACGTTGTGCTGCGTTGGGACTATTCGCACAGCCGACCGCTACTTCGTTGTTTTTCCCTAAAAATGTTTATATGTTATTACTATTTTTGTTTTCTTGTATATATTTATAAATTATTAAAGTTTTATAATCTTACTACTTTGTCGGAGTGCTATATATTTTTAATGTGACACATAATTGTAAAAACTTTGATGTACAAAGAGTCATCCCTGGAATCTTCCGCTTCAGGCTCGGTCCCCTCCCCAATCACAATACAGGATGGTTTTCAGATAATAGCAACGCTTCTGCTGTGACGGATCTCATCGAGTGTGGGCCTTGATCTACTATAACTCCTTTGAAGAGGGGTGATTCTTTACAGCTGGGGCCATAAACTACATCTGCAGGGCTAGCTGATACCGTAGGACCAGCCTGGACAATCGGACACAGAGGAAAAGGAGTGTCAGAGGGTGCGGTAGTGAATAGGGCGAAAGGGAGGTGTCGGGCAGGCACAGGGTGTGATTCCCAGGGAAGAGCAGCGCAGATGGGGGGAGGTTTATTACCCATGCATAAGACAGAGAGCGGGGGTGACCACTGCCTGGGGGAGATGCTTGTGAGGGTGGGGAGCCATGCTAAGGATCGACAGCGTGCACAGAGTGGGTCTGGTCAAGGCATCTAAAATGGCTGCCGTGCACGACAAAAGTGTGGCATTTGAAAAAAGACAAGATGGCGCAGACAATGTTTTTCAACACTTCCTGATTTCCTTCGAATCGAACGTTAACAGACGTTGGGGCATATTACCAAAGTTAAGCGATATTTATCCCTAACGATGCTTAGCAACGATTTTTTTACCGCTAAGCATCGTCAGAAATTATCGCAGATAAACCTTGCTATTATCAAGGTTTATCGCAAATACGATAATAAACGACCGCAATGCATTAATATCGCTGAAAAATCAGCGATATTCATGCATTACCGAGCTAATGCTCTTAGCCATGTTATCCACCTCCCATTGGATAACATGGCTAAGAACTGCTCAGGGCAGGTGCTAGCTTTTGGAGATATTCGCGCTTATCTCGAATATTTCCAAAAGTTGATAATATGAGATAGCGATGTTAGCGACTGTTTCCAGTCGCTAACATCTTGGCATGCCCACTTTGCATGTCATTAGTGATAAATATCACTCACATGCAAAGTGGGGCCCAAGATGGTCGCTATCTCCTACTAGCCGTCGCTAACTGGTGTTAGCAACAGCTAGGTAATACAGATATAATTTTATCTCCGCGAAGCGGAGCGCTGTTACAGATATATATCTTGTTTTTGAACGTTAATTTCTCAAAATCCACTGAAGCACATATATTGAGACCTAGCAAAGGCACATCGAGCTACCAGTCCCTACAATTTTGCCAAGTTTCGTGCAAATCCATTCAGCCGTTCGATTATTATTATTATTATTTTTTTGCCCCGCGGGGCCCTTTTAAAACCTCCACATCAAACCTAAGAGGTCAAGGAGGATCTACTATGCCCCCTTATGGTCATTTGCCCCTTCGCTTTGGCCTCCTCTTGTCTCTCGATCCTACCGAGAGACAAGATGGCGGCCGCTACGGACTGTTTGCAATGTTTACAGATGCCGGAGAACCAATCAGCTTCGCAAACCTCCGTTACGCGAAGCGGAGCGCTGTTACAGATATATATCTTTTTTTGAACGTTAATTTCTCAAAATCCACTGGAGCACATATATTGAGACCTAGCAAAGGCACATCGGGCTACCAGTCCCTACAATTTTGCCAAGTTTCGTGCAAATCCATTCAGCCGTTCGATTATTATTATTTTTATTTTTTTTTGCCCCGCGGGGCCCTTTTAAAACCTCCACATCAAACCTAGGGGGTCAGCGAGAATCTACTATGCCCCCTTATGGTCATTTGCCCCTTCGCTTTGGCCTCCTCTTGTCTCTCGATCCTACCGAGAGACAAGATGGCAGCCGCTACGGACTGTTTGGAATGTTTACAGACGCCGGAGAACCAATCAGCTTCGCTTCACAAAGCTCCGTTGCGCGAAAAGTACGAGTACTGGAGCGCTGCCCGGTCCGCTGTTACAGATATATATCTTTAAACGTTAATTTCTCAAAATCCACTGTAGCACATATATTGAGACGTACAAAAGGCACATCGGGCTACCAGTCCATACAATTTTGCCACGTTTCGTGCAAATCCATTCAGCCGTTCGGGCTAAAAGTGAGGCCAACCGCCCTATGGAAAACTCAATGTTAAAAACACGTTTTGGGACCCCCCTTTTTTCTCGGCCCCCCCTTGACGAACCCCCCCCACATTTTCAAGGGCTGCTCAGAAACAAAATGTGCCATTTTCCTGAACATTTCAGCCAATTCCGTCCACAAACGCCAAAGTTATTAGACATAGAATTTTCAAAAATCCCATAGGGAAAAAATCCTAACTATATATACCTACTGGCGACCGCCAGTAGGTAATATATATATATATATATATATATATATATATATATATATATATATATATATATATATATATATATATATATATATATATATATACACACATATTTTTTATTTAATTAAAACATTTATTCTTTTAAATTGCATTATTTATAATAATTTTATTTGTTTTATTTTATTACCCTTTACACCTTAAAACTAATCCCACCCTGCTCACTTTAAATACCCCTGCACCCCATAATCATAACCCATCCTTACTCCTTAAAACACCCCAACACCCTTAAACACTAACCCATCTTAACCCTATAAATATACCATGTACCCCAAAACCCAAACCTATCCCTAAACCCTAAAAATACCCCTGTACCCCAAAACCCAAACCTAGCCCTGAACCCTATAAATACCCCTGTACCTCAAAAACCAAACCTACCCCTGAACCCTAAAAATACCCGTGTACCCCCAAACCCAAACCTAGCCCTGAACCCTAAAAATACCCCTGTACCCCTGTACCCCACAACCCAAACCTACTCCTGAACCCTAAAATACCCCTGTACCCCAAAACCCAAACCTAGCCCATAACCCTTAAAATACCCCTGTACCCCAAACCCAAACCTACCCCTGAACCCTAACAATAACCCTGTACCCCAAAACCCAAACCTAGCCCTGAACCCTAAAAATAACCCTGAACCCCAAAACCCAAACCTACCCCTGAACCCTAAAATACACTGTACCCCAAAACCCAAACCTAGCCCTGAACCCTAAAAATACCCCTCTACCCCAAAACCCAAACCCTGCCCTGAACCCTTAAAATACCCCTGTACCCCAAAACCCAAGCCTACCCCAAACCCTAAAAATACCCCTATACCCCAAAACCCAAACCTAGCCCTGAACCCTAAAACTTCCCCTGTACCCCAAAACCCATACTTATCCCTAAACCCTAAAACGACCCCTGTATCCCATAACCCAAAACTATATATGAACCCTTAAAATACCCAAACATCCCAAAACATATACCTAAGTACCCCAAAACATATAGCCCTATACCCCCACTTACCTTATCCAAACATTTTTTTAAAAACATGCTTTTACCATTCATGCATTTACAACGAATTTCATTGTAAATGTATGCGTGGTAAAAGCATATAAAATGTTATGCCATGCGTTATAATGGCATTGCGGAGTCATGGTACTTTCGTAATGAAAGTATGCGGAGTGTGGTATGCGGAAAGAAAGTTGCGAATAATGGGTGTTTACCCTCCCCCGGTAAGTACATTGGTGGCACGGCGTCCCACATCTCCAGCAACATACTCATATTTTTTCACCACCCATTTGAAAAATGCACAGGTCTCTCTCATTGATGGCCAGCACCGACATACACTTTTAGACACACCTCCCGCCACAAGTTCTAGAATTGCGAACTTTAGAGCTGGGGAGCTAGGTTCGAATCTCTGCATCAACTCAACATCCTGTGATTCCAGACAAATCGCTTTGTCTCCCCGTGCCTACTACAAATAAATGTGTTCTTCTGTAATGTAAATTGTGCTCATCCCATGTTGTCAAGTTCACGCTAAATAATATTGCAAGGAAAAATAAAGTAGGGAAACTCGAGTTCACACACTACTGAACGCGCACTCTTAAGTGCATCAGCAGTGCACTGTGAATCGGAGCGTCTCACAGGCCTGTCACAGATAAGAAATGCTATTGAAACGAAATCCTACAAAACAATATACTCCTGGCCGGCAGCAATTCATACCCGGACAACGTCGGGACGGGCTGCTAGTATGTAATAAAAGGGGAGTGTAAGGCTTGGCAAGTAGTTTTAAATGCCAAGTCGAAGTGGCAGTACACTGCAACACAGGCACTGCAGTAGCGGGCTTGAGACACGTTTGAAACGCTACTTATTTGGGCGGCACAATCAGTCCCTGGGTATATGGTATACCACTTTACAAGGGGCTTTCAAGTAAATTAAATCTGTCAGTCAGGTATACTCCTATTACACACATGATTAGGAAAGAAGCACGTGCACTTCAGCACTGATTAGGAGCAATAAAGTGATCAGAGTCCTAAGGCCAACAGAAAGATACAGCAAAATGCAGAGTTGAAAAGCAATAAGGTAGGGTTGAGACCACCTTAAGGATGCAAGGTCTAACTGAAACGAACTAAGGATAACATGAGTAAAACATCAGGTTTCTCTACGGCATTTGGTGAGACAAGTGGGCCTTCTTTTATCTTCCATGCAAGCAATCTTTCCCGGACCCCTTTATTATGTAGCTCTTCAAGGAAAAAAGATAAAGCACTTACAAAGGGGCCTCAAATACTCAAAGATGGTAGACTTCTGCAATATGGGCCATAGACTAAAAGCAGCACAAAAACAGAGTGCAATAGGGTCCAAAAAATTGAGTGCCACATGAGAGTATGCACGCAAGCCTATCCTTTTCCAAACTAGAGATATACTCATGCCATTTTTGTTTTTAGGAGAGAATGTGCCTGTTGTGATTAGAGATTTTAAAAATGGGGTCTTTACTGTTGGTGGCATTTCCTTGGTCTGAGTTGTTTGCATCTGGGGTGGTGTTCTCGGTTAGTGCCATCATCGCAGAGGTAGTTACCAGCGGTAAGTCTGGCTCCTTGTACTGATTTCTCCGTGGTTCTGTTGTGATTGTGGCTGAAATCTGACTCTGTTGTTGCCTCTCCCTTGGTTCCATCTGGGTGGATGGCCCCAGTTGGGATCTCTGCTGTTCCAAGTAGGGTCCCCTAAAAAAGGAGAAGAATTCTGGAGGCCAAAGGTATCTTGGTATTATGGGCCAATTTGCTGTGGAGCTCCAGTTGAGTAGTTTCTTGCGGGTGGTTGGTAGCTAGGTCCTTGTTGGTACCCAAGGTGTTCTGAACGGGTACTTGCTCTTTCTGAATCACTTCCTGGGCCGCTTCCAAACGAGGAATTCGAGAAAGTGGCAAATCTTCTGTTCGCCTGCTTATTACGATTTGTGTAGTAACCCTGTGAGTCTTGGATGAAGTATTCTTCACTCACGTATGGGTATGTCAGTTTCTTGTCATATGCCTTGACGTCCTCAGCCAATTTCAAGTGAAAACAACGTATATACATAAAAGTCATTTTATGTATATAAGTTGTTTTCACTTGTCACACTCAGTCTCAAGTTACGACCTACACCCCTTGTTTATTCACAGTATATGTTTTGTGTATATTGGACAGCATACCTAATGTTTGTACAATTAAGGTTTAAGAGAGAATGAAATACTAAAGATTTACTTTCTATACACTGGGATCAGTGCTTAATTCATTTATTTGTCTAATCTGTGTATATTCTTCATGGGATATACACACAAATTTGTGTATTAGATACCATGTTCAATTGAAATGCTCTTCCCGACAGAACCAACCTCTTGTTGTGCTGTGAGTGTTCTCCAAAAGATAATTGGCTTTCCCCCTGTTCCTAAAAGACTCAGGTTCATCAAAGATGTTTTTGCCATATAGGGCTGCCGTGGAACTCGAAGTCTGGCAGCTGAAAGCTCCTCCGACTCCATGCCTTACCCCTCTAAAGACAAGTGCTTCACCTTGGTAAGCCAAAGCTCATATCACCTAAGCATGGGCGAAATTTGCGAATTCGCGATTTGCGAATTCGTGCGAAAGCGACTCGCAATTCGCAAAATTCGCGAATTCGTGCGAATTTGCGTATTTTGCTGTTTTTGCCAGTTTGCGAGGGTTTTTTACAAGTTTGGGAACGCAAACTTACTTGTGTGGTCGCAACGGTCACGACCATGTTGTTTCTACATGTCCAGCCTGTTTGCGACCCTGTGGTTCATCGCGGCCACCCACCGGTTCATCACTGCCACCCTCTGGTTCACCAATGCCACCCTCTGGCTCATCACTATCACCCTCTGGTCCACCACTGCCACCCTCTGGTTCATCACAGCACCCTCTGGTTCACCACTGCCACTCTCTGGTTCACCACTGTCACTCTCTGGTTCACCACTGTCACTGTCATGTTGTGGCGATTGCCGTGTCCTTGGGGCCGCTACACACATACAGGAGACCGGGATACTCACTTCCGGCGGAAGTTGAGTCCCGGTCTAGTCTTTGTTGCACAGGCCATGACAGAGCACTTCCGGGGGTAAACGCATATCTCCGCGTTCTCCAGCCGGATCCGTGCTTCGGATTCAAGCAGAATCTACGGAGTGTGTGGATAGCGCAGGAGCGCTGCTGTATTTCTTTTCTGTACACCCGCCCAGGAAGCGCAATAATATCCCTGACAGCACGCCGCGCTGGAGCGCTTGTCTGGACATTTTCCTTTGTTTCTAGCAGCCGCGCTGTGAGCGCTGTTCTGCCCTTTGACCCTTTGCCGCGCTGGTAGCGCTGCAGTTCTTTAGACCCTTGCCGCGCTGGAGCGCTAGTTGTTACAACGCCATAGCCGTGCTGGGGTACAGAGATTAACCATCCACGCTTGCAGGACTGAGAGCGTTGGAAGGATTAATTTCTAACTGTGAACCTAAGTACTTTCCATTCACTTGCTAATCGCGCAGGAGCGCTGTTTTCTTTTTCCTGAAGCCCGGAAGGAACACCTCTTCTTTGTCTTCTCCTGTTGACTTTGACCTACGCGCAGAAGCGCTATTCCTTGGTTATCTGCCCGTGGAGCGTCCATGTGTTCCTGGGTACATCGGTCTGCATCGTGCTGGTGAGTTCGTGGGGAAACAGGCTTACTGTATGTGTTTAGTTGTCAGCAATGAAAGTGGGAGGGGTAGCCTTTCCCTGATGTAGTGTTCTTTATCTTCCAGTTGGCGCCAAGACCCTACCCAAGCTCCACACAGGCCGGGCCGTTCGTTCCTTTCTGGCTTCCTTCCCTGGTCCCATCTCATCCATACAGGGTAGTACTGTCCGTGCGGGTCAGGTGGGTACAGGGACGGTGGCTCCTGTCGTCTCTGCGAAATCACTTCACAAGCAGAGGTAAGACTTGTGGGGTTCCAACAGTCACCCTCAGGTTCACCACTACCGCCCTCTGGTTCACAGCTGCCACCCTCTGGTTCATCACAGCACCCTTTGGTTCATCACTACCACCCTCTGGTTCACAGCTGCCACCCTCTGGTTCATCACAGCACCCTTTGGTTCACCACTGTCACCCTCTGGTTCACCCCTGTCACTCTCTAGTTCATCACAGCACCCTCCGGTTCACCACTGCCACCCTCTGGTTCACCCCTGCCACCCTCTGGTTCATCACTGCCACCCTCTGGTTCATTACTGCCACCCTCTGGTTCACCACTGCCAACCTCTGGTTTGCCACTGCCACCCTCTGGTTGATCACTGCCACCCTCTGGTTCAAGGCTGCCATCCTCTGGTTGATCACTGGCGCCCTCTGTTTCATCACTGCCACCCTCTGGTTGATCACTGCCACCCTCTGGTTTAAGGCTGCCACCCTCTGGTTGATCACTGGCATCCTCTGGTTCATCCCTGCCACCCTCTGGTTCACCACTGCCACCCTCTGGTTCATCACTGCCACTCTCTGGTTCAAGACTGCCACCCTCTGGTTGATCACTGCCACCCTCTGGTTCATTACTGCCACCCTCTGGTTCACCACTGCCACCCTCTGGTTGATCACTACCACCCTCTGTTTCATCACTGCCACCCTCTGGTTGATCACTGCCACCCTCTGGTTCAAGGCTGCCACCCTCTGGTTGATCACTGGCATCCTCTGGTTCATCCCTGCCACCCTCTGGTTCACCACTGCCACCCTCTGGTTCATCACTGCCACCCTCTGGTTCAAGACTGCCACCCTCTGGTTGATCACTGCCACCCTCTGGTTCATTACTGCCACCCTCTGGTTCGCCACTGCCACCCTGTGGATCATCACTGCCACTCTCTGGTTCATTACTGCCACCCTCTGGTTTGCCACTGCCACCCTCTGGATCATCACTGCCACCCTCTGGTTCATCACTGCCACCCTCTGGTTCACCACTGCCACCCTCTGGTTCATCACTGCCACCCTCTGGTTCATCACTGACACCCTCTGGTTCATCACTGCCACCCTCTGGTTCGAGGCTTCCACCCTCTAGTTGATCACTGGCATCCTCTGGTTGATCACTGCCACCCTCTGGTTCATCACTGCCACCCTCTGGTTCACCACTGCCACCCTCTGGTTCATCACTGCCACCCTCTGGTTCATCACTGCCACCCTCTGATTCATCACTGCCACCCTCTGGTTCAAGGCAACCACCCTCTGGATCATCACTGCCACCCTCTGGTTCATCACTGCCACCCTCTGGTTTGCCACTGCCACCCTCTGGATCATCACTGCCACCCTCTGGTTCACCATTGCCACCCTATCGTTCATCACTGCCACCCTCTGGTTCATCACTGCCACCCTCTGGTTCAAGGCTGCCACCCTCTGGTTGATCACTGGCATACTCTGGTTCATCACTGCCACCTTTTGGTTCATCACTCCCACCCTCTGGTTCAACACTGCCACCCTCTGGTTCATCACTGCCACCCTCTGGTTCATTACAGCCACCCTCTGGTTGATCACTGCCACCCTCTGTTTCAAAGCGATGCAAAAGGGGATGATGGACGGAGCTTTTGAGCAAATCAAACACTCACCCCCAGTCAACTGATCTGGGTTTAATCCATCACCATTCTTTAGCCCACTCAGTCACCCCAGTTCAGACATGGCCATATGCAAATCAGTCTGACCCTGTGCCTCATGGGAACAGTCCAGCCCGAACTGCCAAGCCATGTCTTCCCTGGACCGGAAACAAGTATCCTGGGACCGGTTTCGGATTAATAATCCTCATCAGCCAGGCTATCTTGAATCCAGTGGCCAAGTGAGCAAGGGACTCACGTCTGAGCATACCCTGCCACACTTAGGGCGAACAAAGCGATACAAAAGGGGATGATGGACGGAGCGTTTGAGCAAATCAAACACTCACCCCCAGTCAACTGATCTGGGTTTAATCCATCACCTTTCTTTAGCCCACTCAGCCACCCCAGTTCAGACATGGCCATATGCAAATTAGTCTGACCCTGTGCATCATGGGAACAGTCCAGCCCGAACTGCCAAGCCATGTCTTCCCTGGACCGGAAACAAGTATCCAGGGACCGGTTTCGGATTCATAATCCTCATCAGCCAGGCTATCTTGAATCCAGTGGCCAAGTGAGCAAGGGACTCACGTCTGAGCATACCGTGCCACACTTAGGGCGAACAAAGCGATACAAAAGGGGATGATGGACGGAGCGTTTGAGCAAATCAAACACTCACCCCCAGTCAACTGATCTGGGTTTAATCCATCACCATTATTTAGCCCACCCAGCCACCCCAGTTCAGACATGGCCATATGCAAATCAGTCTGACCCTGTGCCTCATGGGAACAGTCCAGCCCGAACTGCCAAGCCATGTCTTCCCTGGACCGGAAACAAGTATCCTGGGACCGGTTTCGGATTCATAATCCTCATCAGCCAGGCTATCTTGAATCCAGTGGCCAAGTGAGCAAGGGACTCACGTCTGAGCATACCCTGACACACTTAGGGCGAACAAAGCGATGCATATAGCCATGTCTGGACTGGGGTGGCAGAGTGGGCAAAAGAACGGTGATGGATTAAACCCAGGTCTTTTGACTGGGTGTGAGTGTTTGATTGATTCAGATGCTCCGTCCATCACCACCCCCTTTGTACCGCTTTTGGCCGCCATAAGTGTGGCAGGGTATGCTCAGACGTGAGTCCCTTGCTCACTTTGCCACTGGATTCAAGCAAGCCGGGCTGAAGATGGCTGGAATGCCAAAAACCGGTCCTCGGAAGCTTGTTTCCGGTCCAGGAAAGACATGGCTTGGCAGTTCGGGCAGGACTGTTCCCATGAGGCACAGGGTCAGACTAATTTGCATATAGCCATGTCTGAACTGGGGTGGCAGAGTGGGCTAAAGAACAGTGATGGATTAAACCCAGATCTTTTGACTGGGTGTGAGTGCTTGATTGATTCAGATGCTCCGTCCATCACCACTCCTTTTTGTACCGCTTTTGGCCGCCATAAGTGTGGCAGGGTATGCTCAGATGTGAGTCCCTTGCTAACTTTGCCCCTGGATTCAAGCAAGCCGGGCTGAAGACGGCTGGAATGCCAGAAACCGGTCCTCGGAAGCTTGTTTCCGGTCCAGGAAAGACATGGCTTGGCAGTTCGGGCTGGACTGTTCCCATGAGGCACAGGGTCAGACTGATTTGCATATAGCCATGTCTGAACTTGGGTGGCAGAGTGGGCTAAAGAACGGTGATGGATTAAACCCAGATCTTTTGACTGGGTGTGAGTGTTTGATTGATTCAGATGCTCCGTCCATCACCACCCCCTTTTGTACCGCTTTTGGCCACCATAGGTGTGGCAGGGTATGCTCAGACGTGAGTCCCTTGCTCACTTTGCCACTGGATTCAAGCAAGCCGGGCTGAAGACGGCTGGAATGCCAGAAACCAGTCCTCGGAAGCTTGTTTCCGGTCCAGGAAAGACATGGCTTGGCAGTTCGGGCTGGACTGTTCCCATGAGGCACAGGGTCAGACTGATTTGCTTATAGCCATGTCTGAACTGGGGTGGCAGAGTGGGCTAAAGAACGGTGATGGATTAAACCCAGATCTTTTGACTGGGTGTGAGTGTTTGATTGATTCAGATGCTCCGTCCATCACCACCCCCTTTTGTACCGCTTTTGGCCGCCATAAGTTTGGCAGGGTATGCTCAGACTTGAGCCCCTTGCTCACTTTGCCACTGGATTCAAGCAAGCCGGGCTGAAGACGGCTGGAATGCCAGAAACCGGTCCTCGAAACTTGTTTCCGGTCCAGGAAAGACATGGCTTGGCAGTTCGGGCTGGACTGTTCCCATGAGTCACAGGGTCAGACTGATTTGCATATAGCCATGTCTGAACTGGGGTGGCAGAGTGGGCTAAAGAACGGTGATGGATTAAACCCAGATCTTTTGTCTGGGTGTGAGTGTTTGATTGATTCAGATGCTCCGTCCATCACCACCCCCTTTTGTACCGCTTTTGGCCACCATAAGTGTGGCAGGGTATGCTCAGACGTGAGTCCCTTGCTCACTTTGCCACTGGATTCAAGCAAGCCGGGCTGAAGACGGCTGGAATGCCAGAAACCGGTCCTCGGAAGCTTGTTTCCGGTCCAGAAAAGACATGGCTTGGCAGTTCCCATGAAGCACAGGGTCAGACTGATTTGCATATAGCCATGTCTGAACTGGGGTGGCAGAGTGGGCTAAAGAACGGTGATGGATTAAACCCAGATCTTTTGACTGGGTGTGAGTGTTTGATTGATTCAGATGCTCCGTCCATCACCACCCCCGTCTGTACCGCTTTTGGCCGTCATAAGTGTGGCAGGGTATGCTCAGACGTGAGTCCCTTGCTCACTATGCCACTGGATTCAAGCAAGCCGGGCTGAAGACGGCTCGAATGCCAGAAACCGGTCCTCGGAAGCTTGTTTCCGGTCCAGGAACGACATGGCTTGGCAGTTTGGGCTGGACTGTTCCCACGAGGCACAGGGTCAGATTGATTTGCTTATAGCCATGTCTGAACTGGGGTGGCAGAGTGGGCTAAAGAACGGTGATGGATTAAACCCAGATCTTTTGACTGGGTGTGAGTGTTTGATTGATTCATATGCTCCGTCCATCACCACCCCCTTTTGTACCACCCTCTGTTTCAAGGGTGCCACCCTCTGGTTGATCACTGGCATCCTCTTGTTCACCCCTGCCACCCTCTGGTTTACCACTGCCACCCTCTGGATCATCACTGCCACCCTCAGGTTCACCACTGCCACCCTCTGGTTCATCACTGCCACCCTCTGGTTCAAGGCTGCCACCCTCTGGTTGATCACTGGCATCCTCTGGTTCATCACTGCCACCCTCTTTTTCATCACTGCCACCCTCTGGTTCACCACTCCCACCCTCCGGTTCATCACTGCCACCCTCTGGTTCATCACTGCCACCCTCTGGTTGATCACTGCCACCCTCTGGTTCAAGGCTGCCACCCTCTGGTTGATCACTGGCATCCTCTGGTTCATCCCTGCCACCCTCTGGTTCACCATTGCCACCCTCTGGTTCATCACTGCCACCCTCTGGTTCATCACTGCCACCCTCTGGTTCATCACTGCCACCCTGTGGTTCAAGGCTACCACCCTCTGGTTGATCACTGGCATCCTCTGGTTCATCCCTGCCACCCTCTGGTTCACCACTGCCACCCTCTGGTTCATCACTGCCACCCTCTGGTTCATCACTGCCACCCTCTGGTTTGCCACTGCCACCCTCTGGATCATCACTGTCCCCCTCTGGTTTATCACAGCACCCTCTGGTTCACCACAACCACCCTCTTGTTCACCACTGTAGATTATGGGGGGAAAGCAAAGCACACCTTCCCAGCCTCAACTGAGATGAATTGATTTGGGGCTGGTTAATGTGTCACTGAATTTGAGCTTTAAGTCTGGCACCTCCTTCCTTAGCTGCAAGTGCTTCCTGTTGCCGTTTAATTTTTTTTACAGGAGCATTGTGCCATACTTGTAACTATTCTCTGACCCTGCTTTGAGGGTCAGAGCAGGGTCAGAGAATAGTTGCAAGTAGGCAACTGAACTCTGGAGGGGCCCCTGAGGAAGCAGTACAGGGAATGGTTACAAATTAGCTTAAATTTTGCACCTGCTAAGTGCTTTCAGTTTTGCAAAATTCGTTTTTCTGCAATTTCGCAAGATTCGCGGGGCGCGAATTCGCTCGAAATCGAACTTGCAATCCACGAATTCGTGCGAATTTGCGGATTTCTTTTTTTTGCGTGTTCGCCCATTTTTTTGCTTATTCTCGGACCGCTTGCAGCGCACCGACCGCGAGGTTGCCCATGCGGTCGTACATGCGGTCGTGTGTGTTGCGTATTTCCATTTCCAGGCGCTATTGACAATGTCGCGTTGTGTGCGGCGCGCTATTACTAGTTCGCACGTGTTTTCGCGTACTCGCACGGGAAAAATCACGCGAACTTACCTCAATGGGCGCGTCATCTTGTTTTTCATTCATTACTATGGTTCTGTGCATGCTTTCTAATCCTCCGTTCATCTGTGCAATCCTTTGTTTCTTTGGACTTTTTTTATCTTTTCTACTCTATATCTATCCCTCTTTTTTTTCTAGATCTATATTTTGTGTTTTTTTTCAACTTTTCGTTACTTTTAATCCCTTCCATGATCATGACGAAATCAGCTCGTCATGCAGTACACTGCGCGTGTGCTCATGACGAGCTGAGCTCGTCATGAACAATGGGAAATGCAGCACCTTGGGAAAATACCTCTAGCATTGAAGGTGCTAAAGCTACCTTTTTAAACTTTTTTTTTTACTTTACTTTTTCCCTATTCTTTCCTTTTTTTTTCTTTCTGCTGTACAGGACCATGGCAAAGGGAGCTGGGAAAGAGAAGGGGAAGGGTCCTGCACCCCGTACACGGCTCCCATGCGGGCGATTGCAGGGGGAGCTAGTCACAGCCCGGGAGATCTTCAGTGCGGAGGAGGTGGCCGCACTGGTTTACTATGTGCAGTGCCCCCTCCCCAAGACCATCACGGCAGGCGGCAGGATCGCTAGCGGATACGGGCTCCGGGAGCGTCGGAAGCGGTTGGAGAAGGTGTGGCGGGCCATGTATCCACACTCTCGGGTCCGGCGAACCTACAACCAGGCCACGCACCGGTGGTCCGACCTCCTGGACCGAGAACGCGACCTGCTCGACCTGCTAGGCGTCGAGATCCCCGGGCTTGGTGAGTAGTAGTAGCTATTTAATCACTACTCTTTTTTCTCCTGCTCTATGTGTTATCATATTGCAAATTTTTATTTTTTCCGAAGAGCAATAATGCTGCCGATTAGATTGTAGTTAAATTATGTTTCAAAATGTTCTGTGATTGCATTTCAGGTGCACTGCTCTCCTGCTCAGTGGCGGTGCTATTATGCTTATTTGTTTTCGATTTTTTTTGCTCATTTCATTGGCCTGAGTAATTATGTATGAGTGTACTTTACAGAACTGCGTAATGCTAGACACTAAGGGGCAGATTTTCAATTACTGGTCCATCCCTGCAAATTAGCAGGGATGCACCAGTAATTGTGCACCACGCCTCCACCACCCATTGTGCGCCGCATTTACAATGCGGCGCACCATGGGGCAAAAACGACATAGAAGTGTCACGCATCTGTGCCCTAAAGGCAGCGCATTGCTGGAGTTGCGTTGCAACCACGACGCAGCTCCAGCAATGCTCCAGGGTGCCCTATCTCCCCAATGCTGCGTCAAGCCGTACGTCTGCTTCAAGCAGGCGAAGGCTTTGGACTGAGAGACGCTGCATTGGCCTAAAAGTGACTGAGTGAAATCTTGTACATTTCACTCAGCCACTTTTAGGATGCGTTCCTGCGCAGGAACGCACTCCCTTGCGCCGGAACGCCCCCTGATGGCGCAGGGCTTTACAACGTGATGCATCTCCCAGATGCGTCACGTTGTTAATATACCCCGCACCATGGCGCCTCTTTAGCTCTGCCGCTGCGTCACAAAAGTCACGCACCAATCGAGCAAAAGAGCCACAAGGGACTTGTAAATCTGCCCCTAGAGACTCAAGTCCAGTCCTTCCTTTGTACACCTGCCACTAAGAAGAGATAATGGTGGTGGATTGATAGTTTGAGTATTTTAATGACTGGTTATGTAGTAGGAAACTTACTTTTTAGTGTTCTCACTGGTCTGCAATCACAATGGACTTTGTATGTCACTTCGCATGCCGCGTAGTGCTGCCTGCCAGTCCTAGTCGAACCTTTTTGTAGTTTGTTTAGTGAGTTACATAACTTTCCAAGTCGACGGTCCGCGAATCCAGCAATACTAATATCCTAGTAGACCAATCAGATAGGTCAAAAATGTAGTGCAATTGTTGTCTATTTGCTATTTCCCCGAAATAATTTGTTATTGTTCTTTTGAAATGTTTGATTTGGTTGACAACAATCATCCATGTTTGGGTCTTTCTTTCGTGTTGTACATCAGCTCCCCCCAGGGGCAAGAGGACAGCGGAGGAGGTAGCAGCGCCGGCGGACGAGGACCAGGAAGGCCAGGATCAGTCAGGCGAGGGCTCCTCTGCTGGCCCCAGTAAGTTTTCATGTTAATATTAATAATTATACTTCCCTATCTTTTAGAGTACCTATTTTTTACTAACGTTCCACATTCGATTTTTCCTACATCGTCTTTGATCTTCTTGTAGACTGTTTCTAAATTCTTATCCTGCCTCTACTATGACTCCCTGTGGTACTACTAGATTATTATTATTAGTCTGTCTGTGTAGTTAACTAACCTTGCACAGCTGGCAAAAGGTGTTAAACGAAACTCCCATTCTATTCAGCAATAGCTCTATGCACTGAGTGCAGTCCTCTGGGTTGTCCATAATGTCTTTTGAAGTCTTCTAAATGTTTATGCTTTGACAATACCCAACAATAAACTGTAAAATGGCCACCAAGAAAGAATAAGATACTAGTTTACTTTTTGATGGGTTAGGAGGACAATCCATACTACTATTGTTGCAGGGACAATTCTGCACAAACAGAACTATGGACACTAAATAGTGCATTGTTTATCAATTATAATAGGCGCAGTTAGACTTTCCACATACCTCAGTCATAACAGACTTTGGACCCCCAATCTCCTTACTGACTAGCTAGTGTGACAGAGTCATTTAGCTCTCTATTTCATCGTTGATTGATCCCCAATGATGATTATCCAACCCAGGACATAAGACTACGGAGTAAGAGTCCAGAACTGTCAGAGCCACGGACTCATGCTTGCAAATTGCAAACCCTTTCGCTCACTCACTCATGACTAAAAACCACAGAGTCTATGTAAGTTTTAAAGCTTTATTAAAAGTAAAAACATTTATTAAAATCAAGTTCATCATACAACATAAACGGTGGATTGAAAATGGAAAAGTGCTTAGTGATCTCACACATTAATTGTGGGCGAGCCCTCACCTGGTTGGAACTTCAAATCTTCTTTGTGGTGCTGAATCGTTGCTGACTCCGTCCTACTGATGATGATCTGATGTTGCTCTTGTTCTTAGAAGGGAAGCTTCTGTCTGTTATGAGTAAACGGTGCATGTTAAAAAGCAAGCGTTCATCAGTTGTGCCAAAAAGTGTAGCAAGACAATACCCTTCCCTGAAAAAAGTGCAATTTTTAGTTTTGACTAGACAGTCACAAATTATTACATTTGTTTGTGTAGTTGTAGTGACATTTTTGCATTCCTAGACAAAATACCAGGGAGTGGTGTATATGGCATCTAAGAATCTGAAATGTATTTTCTAGGCGGAACATCGGCACAACCATCCACCGGTGCCAGGGCCAGCGCGGAGGTGGGCACTCCTGGGGCGGAGGCGGTGCAACAGCCAGCGGAAACTGCTGTGGGGGATGCCACGGTAGTGGAAGACAGTGGTAAGCTATTATATTCCTTCATAATTGAGATAGCAGACTGCAGAGTGTTTTCTCTGCACAGGTGTAGTATATGTTGTACAGTACAAGTATACTATACAGTTAAGAAGACTTACACATTTAGAACTAAGTTTTTATTAACCAGGTAGTAGCCTCCTCTAAATTGACTTCAACTCAGCTGTGAAAGTTTTTTCGAGAATCCAAGTCAGATCAGAGATGAACTTAATGGATGGGATGAACGAAAAGGGAAAGAAGGGTGTAAGTAAGTGTAGAAGGACGAGCGAGTTAAAAGTAATGATGACTGGCAAAGAATGATACGTGTTTTTGAATGCTGCCCGAGGTGGCTGGGAATATGATGCATATCCGGTTGAAGGATAAGGCAAGGATGGGTGGAAGGAGAAAGGAAAGAGGACTGCCTGGGTGGGTGAAACAGAAACTGTATGTGTGCGCAATATATCCTTTGGTTGAAATTCAAATGCAAGTCAAGCACGGATGCATGGCTTGCGGTTTCCAAAATAAAATGAAAATGTTCTTTTCCCGTGAGAAAAAGTAAGGTTTGTCCACTTGAGACATTAAGAAGAATGATTGACATTTACTTTGAATGGATGGATGCCTGGATCATGGTACTATCTGACTCATAGATAGCATATGTGTATGTAGAGAGAGTAGACGGTCACTGGATGAACTAAGTGTTACTTTGAAGAGCATGTAACACCACACCCGCACGTCCGTTCCAGTGTAGGAAAGGCAAGAAAAAGAAGTTGTAATTTTTCCAAATACTACCATGAATAGTAGCAGTACTTTGTATTGCAAGCAAAGCATATATCCGGCGATTATGGGGGCCACTCACTACCTAATTTTAGTACAACTCTGTCATTCATGTGTGGACTATCAGTGTTCACTCAATAAAAAACAAAGCACCTAAAGTCGTCCCATATGTAATCAAATACATATTCTGTGAAGGGATAGATAATCATATTATTTATCTTTTTCATTTTCCTTTTCTAGTAGTCATTGGCACTGTAGGGTGAATGTTAAATTAATTAAGCAGTAGCCCTTGTAACAGGGTATTCTCAGTGCCACCCGTTATAGAAAAGTAAGAGCTTCACCACCTGCATGTACTGGACTGGTACAGTAACGCAAGCCTGTGTCATCATGGCGTGCAAGTTGACTGCGCTGGCATTATGCCGGCTTCCAGAAGTTTACGTACCAATTTCGCTAAACAAGAGAGAAGAAGAAGAATAAGACTGGTGTACTGTCATAGTCGACTCTAATGTACTGAGTCCATAGTGCTCATAGAATTGATTCCTGAAACTCCCACTAATGTTAGAGCAAGGCTGAAGAAGTGGGAGGTTAGATAGATACAGGCCACAAATGTTATGTACTGTGCTTGCAAGTTGCTACTTCTACTGTGACACAACTTTCTGCTGAATTATTTTGTGTTAATCTTAAAGAGCATTGGTTACAGACTATGTTTTTCTTTCTTTATATAGATGCTCCTTACAAACTGTCACGGAAGGAGCTGGCTAGACGGGCCCGGCAATGGAAACTGGAGGCGACTGTCACCGAATATCGGCGGCTGGTGGCCCAGGAGGAGGAGGACACGCAGTTGACCACAACATCCGCAGGGACAGCTGCATCCTCCTCCGCGCTCCCTGGGTCAGCCAGTCAGCGCGGGCCTCCAACGGTACAGAGCCGTGGTACCGCAGCCACCCGCCACCGCCAAGCAGCCAAAAAATCAGCTGCCCCCCCCCACAGCAGGTGCAAGGCACACGTGCACCGCCTAACCCTCAGGGTGTCCTACGTTGAGCAGGAGCAGAAGAAACTGAGAATCCTGCTCAAGAACCTCCACAAGGAGCATGACCACCTGGCCCAAAAAGTACGCCGCCGGCGGCATTAGAGAAGGAGTGACTGTCCCTTGCCCCTTTTTTAAAGACTTTTGGGGGGTGGGATTTGGGAGTTGGGTTTTTTGGACTTTGGGGACTTTTTATTTCATGGACATTCGTTGGGGTTAGGTAGGGGGGGTGAGTCGGGTCTTGCGGGATAGTTTATTTTTGTTAGGGATATAAATAATTATTACTTTCAACTTAAACATAGCATACGTGTTTTTACTGCAGTTGAGGCTGGGGGGGTAACTGTAAGTTTGTTTTCTTGAAACTTAAGTGGCTTCTTGATTCAAATTGTGTAAGTTATTGCCCAAATGTTTACAAAAGTAAGTGCCTCTCACAAAGTTAGTGAATTCAATTGTCCTTGGACTTTACTAGTACTACCGCCAGTCTCTCGTCTCTCATACGACTCCATTATTCTTCCTCCTCCCAAACACTTATCTTACCTGTAATTCGTGTTTGGAAATAGGGCTAGGCACAGGGCTGGCTGCATGGCAAATGGCGATTAAGGATGGCAATCCTGGGCTGTTGAAATGGCATCATTGCGGTGGTACTAGTGGTGGTACACAGTGGCAGTTGCAGCCTGTGAAAGAAAAGAAATTTAAACCTTGATTGGCCTGAGCGGAGCATTAGAACGGTACGATAGATACTATAGCACGTGACAGTACACTAGAACAGTGCCAAAATGTAGCCTTACAAATGCTAAAGTATAGAAAGTATAACTACTACTTGCGTGGAATTTGACATTGGCTACTACTACAAGAAATAGTACTGAAGGTGAAGGACACAGCAGCGTAATCATTTGCCACGTGTAGGAGGAGGATGTTCTTCATGATCAATCCAGTTGATGCCACCCATGAAAATCTGCTTTGATTTACAAATAAATCATGGGTCTGTGTCAAGCTGAGTAAGAATATATCCTTCGATTCCTTCACCAGCCTTTAAATGTAATTCCTTTTCAGTTGCTATGACCGTATCCTCCCCAGCAAGTGTGTGGAATTATTGCTGTCATTTACTCACACATCAATGAAAACCACACAGCCCGGGGGAAGAGGGTTAAGGTTTGGAAATTGGATGGGAATGGTTTTTTTTGGGAAAGTTTTGTTGAGAGAGGAAAAAATACCACAGCATGGACAAACAACAAATGAAGACAAACAAATCTTTGGATACGAAGATATCCATAAATATTTTAAGGGACATAAAGGAAGTGCATGCACTTCTGCAGGCATGAAGTTGATTGCTCAATGGATGGTTAGGTTACTTAAACTAAGTAGTACTTACTAATGAATGAAAGAATGCGACAGTACAGGGCTGCAGTAATTATGCGTTTTTGCATATCTCAGCACTCAGAGAAACACTTTGTTCATTAAATTAGGTTGAAAATAGCAAAGTAAAACTATACAATGGCTGGAGGGATGAATTTAGAAGCAGAGAGCAAAGAAATGCAGAGTCACACTCATAGAAGTTCACAGCAATAACATTACTTGAAAGATAAGTAGAAATGAATGGATACTGTTACTGTAAGTTGTTGTACTTGTCCTGTTGAATTTGGGAAGTTGCATGCATCAAGCCATTCCTCTTATTTGCGGTACTCCTCCATTCCATCTGACGCTCCGTCGATCAATGTTGGGGACCAGAAGACACCCTGTCCACTGCCTGCCTGGCGGATGCTGAATTGCGGGTCGCTAATGTGAAGCCTGACTTCATCCTTTTTTCCATTGCACAGGGTGAAAGCCGCCCTGTAAATGTTGATGCAAAAACAGGAAGTGATATTAAAACACCACTGAGAAAAAAATATAAGGTACGTACGCTGTGTAGTGCAAAAAGTCACACTTTCAGTTTCAGAATCGACAGTACAAAAGTTTCGAAAGGGCGTACTCAGAGTCTCCTTCTGAAGGATAAATAAGTATGGGCGAATTTTGCGGATCTTTCCCCTCAAGCTAGATGTAGTGTTAACTACGATTTTAGAACAAAATTAGACCTTCCCAGCAGTGCTCCCAGACCCTTAAACACAGACACTAAAATGTAGAATACCACCAATCAGACCACAAAAAACGTGCGATACTGCTACCTGTCTGAGGCCTAGTGGAAAATGGTGATAAAACTTACTTTGAAAGTAAAGTAGGCCCAAATCCTCCCTTTCCCACCATAGATTTTCTTCAAACCAATTGCAACCAAAATTAGACATTTCTCCACAAGTGCTCCAAGAGTAGACCCCAGAACTCAGTTGCCAAAATCTCGAACAACCCCAAACACATGCAATACTGCTAACCCTAACGAGCCCTAAGTTTAAATTAGTGTCAAACGCTTTCTTCAACTAGACCCTAACTCCCCTTTGCCACCATGGATTTTCTTCAAACTTCTTGCAATCAAAAGTATCCATACCCAGTGTTGCTCCAAGACCCCAAAACCCACCCACAAACACCAGGAACCCCCCCAAGCAGGCCACCGAAAACGCTAAAGTGAGCGAAATGCCTGAAAATGGAAAAACGTTTTCACCTCCGATTTTCTCCGAAACAATTGTATCCGGTATTAGACCTTCACAGCAATGCCCCCAGACCCGTCAACCCAGGCGGAAACAAGTTTAACCCCCCCAAACAGCCAAAAAGCAAAAATGGAAAAATGGGCACTTAGGAATATTTAGCCCTAGTCCCAAAATCACTCCATGCGCGCTCTGCAGCTAAGCCCTAACTCCCCTTTGCCACCATGGATTTTCTTCAAACCTCTTGCAATCAAAAGTATCCATACCCAGCATTGCTCCAAGACCCTAAAACCCACCCACAAACACCAGGAACCCCCCCAAACAGCCCCCCGAAAACGCTAAAGTGAGCGAAATGCCTGCAAATGGAAAAACGTTTTCACCTCCGATTTTCTCCAAAACAATTTTATCTGGTATTACACCTTCACAGCAATGCCCCCAGACCAGTCAACCCAGGGGGAAACAAGTTTAACACCCCCAAACAGCCAAAAAGCAAAACCACAAAAAGTGAGACTTAGCAAATGTCGGGCCTACCTGGAATTCACTCCAAATGCGCTGTGCACCTAGGCCCTAACTCCCCTTTTCCTCCATGGATTTCCTGAAAAACAAATGCAATCAACATTAGACTGTGTCAGCAGTGCTCCCAGACCCCAAAACCCACCCACAAAAACCTAGAAGCCCCCCAAACATCCCCCTAAAGACATGCAAGCGAGCAAAAACGCAAAAACTTTTTCTCCATGGATTTTATCCAAAACACTTTTATCCGATATTAGACCTTCTGAGCTATGCCCCCAGACCCCTGCAGCAACCCGCCAAAAAGCAGAACACCCCCAAACAGGCAAAAAGCAAAAATGGGCCTACCTTCAATTCAGTCCAAATACGGTCTGCAGCTAGGCCCTAACTCCCCTTTTCCACCATGGATTTCCTGAAAAACAAATGCAATCAACATTAGACTGTGCCAGCAGTGCTCCCAGACCCCAAAACCCACCCAGAGAAACCTAGAAGCCCCCAAACAGCCCCCCAAAAACATGCAATAATGGTATATTCAAAACATGGCAAATTGCGCTGTTCACAAAACATTGCTGTTTTCAGCACTTCCACTACTTTGATCCTCTTGAAACTCACATGGACAGTCACTTGTTTCAGCGATTCACAAGAATCTCAGCAAGGCAGAACAAAATCGAACCACTGCGCTCTTTGAAGAAGAAGAAGAAGAAGGAAGGTCTACGACTAGTTTTCACTTAGTTTTCACCCAAACACACGCGCCCGCAAAACACCCAAAAAGGCCAAAATTCTGCCAATTCTGGACCAAAGAACACCAAACCCCCTAAAACATTGCCAACATCATTAGGAACGAGCCAATGTTAGAAATTGGATCCCTGGCTGGCCAGGGCTTGTGCCAAAGTCAGTCAGAGACCACCACTTCCACGTCAGGGCAAGGGAGTTACGCGCCAAGATAACCCCTGCTCAACCCCTTGGTAACGTAGCACGAGCAGTAAGGCTAAACTCGGAGGCAATGTGAGTTGAGTGTTTGCGCATGCACCCCCAGCAACAACACCCAAGGCCCACCACAAAGGAAACTCCACACAAGGTTATGTATAAAAATAGCCTTTGTATTACACCAAAACACATTAGATAAAACCACACACTTTACAATGTGCCAACAGGCGCGGGCAGAATTTACAGGGGATATGTACAAGACAGGGCCACTTGGACCACTGTCAGGAATCAGCACTTTTATAACTAGAAATACTGTCAGAATTAGCACTTAGAACATAGAGTATAAATCACTTTAGCACACAACCAGTAACTACTGGTAACCGGTAAGTACCACCCACGCAACCCTAACCACCGTAGGAGAATATTACGCAGGGAACCAGAACCTCACAGGGAACACCTGTACTAGGAGAAAACAACTAACTAAACATCACCGTACATTTAGGGCTATAGGCCTGGAAACAAAACGAATGATGCATAAACATACATTCAGCGGTGTAAGAACAAGGCACATGATGCATCAAAACACATTCAGAGGTGCAGCACAGGAGAACACATGATGCATAAACAACACATTCAGAGGCACATGATGCATCAAAACACATTCAGAGGTGCAGCACAGGAGAATTCGCAGAAATTACCTTAGCACAGAACTTACATCAAAGTCCAGGTTGCGCCACAGCACCAAAACCTAAACGTAGCAGCTGCCCCTACTTGCTGGACAGCTGAGGACAGGGACAGAACAGGGCCTAAACGCTGAGGGAAATGGATAAGGGGAGTCTGGAGGAGGAGTATAAAGGAGCATGATTGAGTTGTGAACTTGTGAACCTCAGGAATGCAGACTGAGGCACCTTCAAATCAATAAGGAATATAAGATGAAGACTGTGCTGCTGATGGACTTGTTGTGATTAGGTGATTAGAGTTTTGTTGTGGTAAAAGTTGCAAAACAAAGAAAGACACACAGGAATAAAAGTGAATAAGGACAAAAAAAAGGAAGTCATTTTCAGGGCTCGGTGTCAGGGAAGTAGAGCTCGTCCTCAAACTCCATGAATTGAGACAGGAGTAGGTCAGGTAACAGAGAAGAACTTCTGTCACCTAAGTCGGTATCCTCTTGTTCCTGCGTGCATTCACGTACTTTGTAATCTGGTGGTATCAAGTGCTGATTCATCTTGATCAGTGTTAACCTCTCCACATTTTTGGCCAAGAGGCGGGTCCTTTTTGAAGTTACAATGGCACCAGCAGCACTGAAAACACGTTCAGAAGACACACTTGCGAGTGGGCAAGACAAATAATTTATAGCCAGGTTGGTGATCAGTGGCCATAGATCCATTTTCCTGTACCAATACAGCAATGGGTTCGTATTAGCAAAGACCTGTGTTGGCTCATCCAGATAGGCCTGCACCATCAACTCAAGGTTCTCCACGGTTGCTCCACTTTGCGTACCATCTGTGGCCTTCTCAGCACTGGAACAAAGAAACCCTTTATGAGTTAGCCAATCCGCTTCCGACAATATTATGGCTGGGCCTGGTGCAGGTGAGGATGATGATACGGTTGCTGCTGGTGTCGTTAACGGCTGTGAGGGAAAGTGACTCCCTTCGCCCACAGTTCCAGAAGTGGAACTTGATGCTGGATGGCCTGCTGATTCAGTTGGACTTCTGACGGCTCCTTGAATTTTCTGCCGCTCTTTTTCGAACCGACTGGCTGACACAGCTAGCCAATGTTTGTACTTTGAAACATCTTCTCTAGCATGACCAACAATGGGATAGCTTTGCTCAAAGAACAGTCCTCCCTGCTGACTTCACGCGTGAAGACCTCAAAAGTACGAAGCATGTCTGTCAGGCTTTTAACTAGCTTCCATTCCTCCAACTCTAGCCTCTTGTCGTTATGATCAGAACCTAGTTGAAAGACATAGTCATTGATTACTATGCACTTCTCAGACAGACGCTCAAGCATGTAAAAGGTTGAATTCCAACGTGTTGCCACCTCCTGGATGCGTCCTTTGACTGGCACTTTACGTTCATGTTGAATGCTCCTCAGCTCCTTCCGGGCCTTAAAAGAATGTCTGAAATGTGTGCAGATTCTTCGGCAGGTGGTCAGTAACTTTTTGACAGGGTTTTCAGTTTTCAAGAAATCTTGCACAACCAGGTTTATACAGTGCGCCAAACACGGCACTCTGAAATATTCACCGTCCTGCATGGCTTTAACTATATTACTGCCATTATCCGTGGAAACATAACCAACTATGTGATTTCTTGGTTGCAGCCATTTAGAGACCTTACTGTTAAACTCCTCCAAAATGTTTTTTGCAGTATGAGTTTTCTCCATGGCAAACATGGCTAATGTTGCATGTTTCCGGGTAGCTTGAAAAACTGTGTCCAGGTCAACAGCTGCACTTGACTTGTCTTTAACCCCTGCAAAAGACCCCGCAAAAGAGACCCAGTGTGCAGTGATGCACATGTAATAAAGGGCTTGGCAACTGGTCCACAGGTATGTTGTCAAGTGGATGGTGTGAACAGCACTCTTCTGCAAAGCTGCCCCAATCACCTCCAGCACATCTTGATGTAGTGCTGGAACCGCAACTCTGGCAAAATAGGACCGGCTAGGAACCTTCCATTTAAGGCAGACTGTTGCCACTATTTCTAGAAACCCCACCCCTTCCACGAAAGAAAAAGGGAGAAGGTCCAGCGCTAGCATTTAAGCCAACTTTGTGTTATACAGACGTACCGTTGGGTGGTTGCGGTCAAATGGCGCCTCCGACCAGAACAGTCCGCGAATGGTGGGCTGGATCATTTTACGTGATGATGATGATGACGTCTTCAAACCAGTTAGGCCCAGTGATGTAGTTTTTCACATTGGTGTCTGTCCAACACTCTTAGTGTGCCTCATAGATGTTGCAGGGGTAGAGGGTGTGGGCGATACCACTGCAGTGGTGCTGCCAGGGGTACTGGGTGTACCAGAAAAAATGTCTGTCGCTTCTTCACTTCCCCCCTGCATGATCAGATTCTCGTCATCATCAGATGCAATATCAATGGATACATTTGGATTTGTTTTTCTTTTGCCTTCCTTGATCTTCCTCAGGTGTGTTTCCCAAATGATAGTATGGTGTTGCTTGAGATGACCTCTCTGGCCTCCGGTACCATAGTTGGTACCAAGCTTACCCCGACTAACGCATGCTTTACAAATCGAACAAACTACCATGTTTTCTGCCTTTGCGCTAACAGTAAAGAAGTCCCAAACTGGGGACTGGTGATGTCTGCTGAAGGTGGAGGTGCTACTTTGACTTTCAATGCCAGATGAAGTGGAGGATGGGCGTGGCTGAATTTGTTTCTGTTGTTCACTTACAGCACCACTACTTGAGGTCGAGCTGGTTGGAGGTCCATGCCGGCCCTTCTGACTAAAAAAGATAGGAGCTGTAGGCCGTGTTGGTGTTGTAGTTAACGGTGGTGGTACCAGTGCCACGCCGCCCATATCCCGCTCAGCAGCCATTCGGGATAGGGTGTAAATGTCTGTCTGCTGCATGCCTGCTGGGGCTGGAGTGACGACTGTTATGACTGGGTCATCGTTAGACTGTTCATCAGCAGCAGAAGACACCACTTCTTGTTCGTCGTCATCAGCCATAAGTCGAAGCTTTGCGGGAGCCTTCCTTTTAGGCTTAGCTACCTTTGTCGACTCATCATGGCGTGCCTCACTCTCAGACTGCATTTGTGGGTTCCAATCAGGATCAAGGTCATCAGAAGGAAGGGGGCTTGAAGAAGAACTTGTAGTAGTAGTAGCCCTCCTTGACCTTTTTCCTGCTGGGGATCTGGAAGACAATGAATCATCATCAGGAGGAGTGGCTTCCTCGGGTGATACCTCCTCTTGAATAGCAAATTCCTGATGTGCCCCTACTTCTGGAGGAACAAGCGTAGGCAGTTGTGCCGCTCCATGAACCTCTAGTCGCACCTCTCCATGCGCCTGTCCATGCGCCTCTCCTTGCGGCTCTCCTTGTGGCTGTACTTGCGCCTCTACTTGCGGCTCTCCTTACGGCTGTATTTGCGCCTCTACTTGCGCCTCTCCTTGCGGCTGTACTTGCACCTCTCCTTGGCCATGTACTTGCGCTTGTACTATTTGCACCTTTGTTTGTTGCTATGGTTGTTGAACACTCGTCAGCTGAGTTACACCCGGCGTTGATTGGATGGTACTTTCTTGTGATGAGCCAAGATCACTGGTCGATGGTGATTCAACAACCAAAGTGGCTGCCGCAGCAACACTCATGGTGGTCTTGGACCTAACTTGGCGTGGTGGCACTGAGCCCAATGAAGCGGAGGTGCTGCTTCCAGCTTGGTCCCCGGCGGACACCGCTGCTGCTGCAGGTGTAGTTTTTTTTTACCCAAAAAAGGTTTTGGTGGGCACACCACTCTCCTTGGTAGGTGGTGCCACTTGCTTCTTCTGCTCCTTCTTACTGGCAGTGGCACTATCAACTTTTTTCGCTGAGACGCTACGGCCAACTTTCTTTGGGGCCATCTTCTTGAGATGTCAGAACAGCAGGCCGCAGTTGCACGAGTTGCAGAGTTGTCTTGTCTGTGGCCACACGTGACGTCACGTGACGTTGTGCTGCACACACCGCTACAGGACTTTTTCCTGGCACTGGTGGTTCTTCTCTTGTGCACCTAAAAGAAATGAAAGCCAGAGGAACATCAGTTATACACCCCAAAAAGTCGAAAAACACTCAACAATTACCACAATCCAATGCCATCCATGCCCTCAACGATGTTTAAATTCAAGACACCCCACAGAAAGACTTGGTCCATGCACCACTGAGTACCCCTGGGCATAATGGATGAAAGCAAGGCAAAATGGGTGCAGGCCTGAGCACACTGCCTGCCTTCAAAATGGCCCCTTAACCCCCACCACATGGCCAGGCCTTGCCTGTACCAGCGCACAAAATTGCCCCCACCCACATGGCCAGGCCCCAACAACACCCCAAGAAATCAAATCGAAAAACACATAAAAATCACCACAATCCCATGCCATCCATTCCCTCAATGATGTTTACATTCAAGATACCCCACAGAAAGACTTGGTCCATGCACCACTGAGTACCCCTGGGCATAATAGATGAAAGCAAGGCAAAATGGGTGCAGGCCTGAGCACACTGCCTGCCTTCAAAATGGCCCCTTGACCCCCATCACATGGCCAGGCCATGCCTGTACCAGCCCCCAAATTGTCCCCCACCCACATGGCCAGGCCCCAACAACACCCCAGAAAAACGAAAAACACATAAACATCACCACAATCCCATGCCATCCATGCCCTCAATGATGTTTAAATTCAAGACATCCCACAGAAAGACTAGGCCCATGCACCACTCACTACACCTGGGCCTACTGGCTAGTGAGGCTTTACAGGCACCCCCAAATTTAAAAGAAAATCAACATATATAACAGTGAGCTAAAATTCCATGACATAAATGAGAATTAAGTTAAAAAACAAATCACAGAAACAGTTGTATCATGCACCCATGACTAACCCTGGGCCTACTGGATACTGTGGCTACCCATCACAATATATATTTTGTTAAAGTTCTGAAAAAAGTTTTAGAACTGTAGTTGCCTCAACTGCAATGCCCCAAACAAACAACACCAACTTACTTGTAAAATCTCAAGTCCAAAAGTGATCCAAACTCCAAAGTCCACAAAGTCCTCAAATACAAATCCAGCAGCAGTCACAGAAAGTAATCCTTCCAGCTCCACAGCCAAATGAAAAGTGACCAGTACATGCTCAAAGCACTGGCAGGAGCCTGCTGAACAGGAAAAGGAAGTTGGATACTCTGGGGCACTTCCTTCCTCCCATCCCACCCCAAAAAATGGACTCCTGCACCAAAAAGTGCAGCCAAATGTCAATCTGAGGAATTATTCTGATCAAAATCATCATTTTCACAAGGTTTATGCTTCCTGCGGTGGATTTCTTGTGCAGAATTGTAATTTTTGCAATTTCGGGAACGCGAGCTGTTCAAATCTCCCGCCGGAAGTCAGCTGCGCGCCGTCGCGGGCCTTTATGACAGAATCGCGTTGTCAAACTCTCGCCGTGCAAGATGGCAAGCCGCGATAACGTAATTGCGTTCGAAAATTCGCGCGATCACGCAGCAAAATCTAAAATGGCGCAGCACACGCAAAACCGGGAGAAAAACAACTCGGCGGACTCAGAATCACGGTAAGTCAACGCCGCGCGCGCGATATTGTATTTTTCAAGCGCGACCAAGCAAAATAATTCTCAGCTTCAGAATTTGCGGATTATTGGGTGAATTAGCGCGATTCGCAGATCGCGAAATCGTCGAAAATCCGCAAATTCGCCCGCGAAACGGATTTTACGTTATTGTCACCCACGTCCATGCTCTGCATGCTGCATGCGGAGACTCCAGATTCGAGTGGCACCTCTAGCTGGGTGCCGAGCAGATCAGCTGTATTCCCTTCAAATACATTACCTGGGCAACACGGAGTGCAGCGACTACGTCATCCTCTCCCAAGCTGCCTTCAGTCACCTAATGCCAGAGACCCGCTTCCCTTGTTCTCAGCGCCCGGAGCAAGTACAGATTCACAGCATACCTTGGGGGTCCCAGCAGTGTCCATGCTACCACTAATAGGTGGCACAGTCTGACTCAGTAGCGCAGCAGTGTTGTCCCAACTCCCCTATTTTTTGAGCCGTGTAGTGTAAACTGTTCAGCGATACCATGACTGCCCGCTCCAACATGAGTGTTCTTTTGGCACTCCAGAGTTTGCTAATCTTGCAACTTTACCTACTTTAAACAGAACACTTAGATTTTTAGTGTTCTTTCGGTACATCAGAGTTTGCTAATCTTGCATCTTTGTCTACTCAAGTCAAGTCAAGTCAGGATATTTGTATTGCACACATATCACTACTAAAGAGTCTCATGGCGCATGCAGACAGTTCTGACAAGGAGGATAGAAGCTGCAGTTAACAAAAGAGCCAGGTCTTAAGCTTCTTTCGGAAACTGGTGTGTTCAAAGGTTGTGCGCAGACTAAGAGGCATTTTGTTCCAGAGAGATGGTGCCAGGAAAGAGAAAGCACGACCTCCATTTCGAGCAGTCTACTGTAAACAAAATGTTTTGAAGGCTAGTGTCCATTCGAAACTCAACACAACTATATTCATAAACCTGTGCGGAGTCTTTTTGTAATGCATTCATTGTGTTACTGTGTGTGTATGTGTGTGCTGCAGAAATACTTTACACATTGCCTCTTTAGATAAGCCTGACCGCTCTGTGCCAAGGTACCAGAGGGTGGACACAGGTTATTTTTTAGTGTGTACTTATCTTACCCTGACAAGAGAGGTTGTTCCTGCCTGGCTTGGGTCCATACCTCAGCCAAGCAGGAACTCTATTTCTAACACTTACTGATTACCTTCAGTTTTGAATCTGGATATTAAAAACCCTCCGAATCTACTAAATCTTCCCTTAAATCCCTTAGTTTTTGAGGGGTCATGAGAGGGGGTAATAACAGTTTGGTGAATGACCAGGCAGTGGAAGATAGATGAAATGTTAGGGACTTACACCTGACTCTGTCAGAGGAACTGTAGATAGTTTCTATGCTGTGCTCGTCTCATTTCAAGCCGTGTTTCCCTTTTTGTTTTATTTCCTGCTGTTTCTACATTGATAGGTGATGGTCTGCGCCTCATGACACAAGCCCGGGCCGGTGCTTTGGAAAGACGGGGCACTGTATACCAAGGCTGCATAGCCTTGGTTTTACCCCTGTCCTCTTTAACCTGCCACAAGTTGCTCCCTATCCCTTTTAAAGGGCATCGCGTTTGTTTGGAGCATTGTGTGCCCGATTGTAGTGAGGGCTGCCTGTACTTTCAAATGCGCGTTTCTGTGGGGGCATCCTGGTGGGCGGGTTTCCCGGTCATTTGAGTCAGTTTTCTCTGACGTGTACTTCCAGGACAATGTGTCACTGTGGCCTTGTCGTTATGGTCTCTGGCTCTAGCTCCAAAAGATATGTGTTGAAAACCTGTTGTTTCAATGGTTGTAGTTTCTGAGCTACAATTATCATAAATGTTATATGGCCGTGATCTGCATGGGCTGGTTCCTGTGGCTGGGGCTTCTGGGTTCCTTCCGGTTGGGGCCTTTTAAGTTGTTTCTTTTGTGTTTGTGTCCCAGGTGGGCTGGCCTACTGTTTGTTGGGGTTTGGAGTTCCCTGATTGGCCCTTATGGATCTTGCATTGCTTGTTCTGGGGTAATTTGCTGGGCGCTGGTTTCTCTGTTCTGGTCACATCGTGGAGTAGAGTGGTTTGGGCGTAAGTGGGCTCCGCTGCATGGGGGAGGTGATGGTTGCTGGGTCTTCTGCTGTTCCTTACCTGGTGCATGTGCAGGATGCCTCTGCTGACGTAGATCTGGACTTGGTATCGAATGAGACCAGGGGGCAGGCCTTCATGGTGTTCTGCTACATGTTCTGGACTATTTAGAGTTCCCTAGGCTCTTAGGGGGTGGAAAGTCTGTAGACTTTTTCGCCAATCACCAGTTGATGGGGCTTGAAGGCCTCCCTATTCCTAAACTCTGTGAGTAATGTGTTAGAGAAGCAGTGGAAGACTGTTGTCAAACATGCCTTTCCCTGGTTTCTGGCGGTACGGTATCCTTCACAGTGGTTCGCTGAGGTATCCTGGTATACGGTGGCAGCAGCGGCTCGGACCTCTGTGGCTGCTCGGTGGCAGTTGTGGCTTTATCCATGGAAGGCGGTGCTGCTCAGAAGGCTACTGTGATGGAGTTCCCTTCGTGGGCTCTATACTGTTGGAGTTTCATTCTAGATAGGTGGCCCAGCCCTTTCGTGGGTGGAACGGGGTCGGGGTGTCCTTTCCTTCCTCATATCCCGGGGTCAACGGGGTGCTTCCCCTTCTTCTAGTCCCTCCTTGCCGGGCTGGGCTACTGGACTGGGCTTCTGTGCTGCCCCTTTTCCCATTTCTCAGATGGTGTGTCGGGCTCTGTTGCACAGAGTTCGGGACTTAATTTCCAATGGGGCTGTGTTGTGGGTGCCTGTGAGTCAGCAGGGTTGGGGGGTTTACTCGATCCTGTTTCTGTTCCGGAGGCCATATGGGGACTACCGTCCTGTACTGGTTATGAAGGCTGTACACTTGTGTCTCCCTCATCGGTCCTTCTTAATGGTGTCTCTTCAGTTGTTTCTTCCCTTCCTGACGGTGGGGTGCTTCCTGGTCACTCTTACCTCGTCATGGAGGTTTAGGGAGTTGGGTTCCTTGCTTTGTTCTGTGCCCTTTTTGCTTTTTTTTCCTGGTCGGGTTGTTCTGCAGCCTGGTCCTTCCTTTGTTCCCAGGGTTCCTTCCTTGTTTCGCTGCTCAGAGGTTCTGGTTTTGCCTGTTTTCTGCCCAGATCCTCTTTCTGGGGTTTAGGTGCGACTGCTCTGTTTGGCCATCATGCAGGCTCTGGAGGTGTGCTTCCTTTCTGCTGTACCTTTTAGTAGGGTGGTTTCCCTTTTTGTGTCCTTTGAGCTGGCTGGTCATGGTCTAATGGCTTTTGGGCATGCTCTCAGTCATTGGCTGTGGGGCCTGTGTTTGAGCTTTTGGTGTGTTGACTCCTGGGTCGGTTCAAGGTAGATCGACTCAGGAGTGGCTGCATCCTGGGCTTGCTTCCGGGGCGCTTCCATGGCCGTGTTCTGCATAGATGCTGCTTGGTGTTCTCCTCGCACTTTTATGTCCCATAGTCATTGGGTGATGAGTGGGGCTGTGTCTCCTGGGTTTGGGGACGTGCTGGTGTGTTCTGCTCAGGTTGTGTGACTTTCTACTGGTGCTGATTAAGTCTGTTTTTGCTACTGGGTGAAGCCGATTCTTGCTTTGGTATCTTCTCATTTAGTTAGGACTGGGACAGGGAGGGCTGACGACGAGGTAATGTCCGGTTACTCACCAATAATATTCATTACTCCAAGTCGTAGCCCTCCCCGTCCCAGTCCAGGTTCACATCCCTCCCTCCCTGTTCGGCTTCTTGTGCTTGGTGGTACAGGATGTGGATTGGTGGGTCACATGGTTATATGACTCAGGGTGTGGGTGTGGCCTGGAGGGAAGGGATGGGTTTTTAGTTGCTTGGGAGTTTCTGGAGGGAGGAGCTATGCTCATGTATTTAGGACTGAGACAGGGAGGGCTACGACTCCGAGTCATGAATATTACCAGTAAGTAACCAGACATTAGTAGTAAAATACCTTTGTAAATAGCAAAGAATTCTAAGCTTACACAAAAGTTTAAATTTATATTTTTGAATCAGGCCTGTGTTGCTTAAAAGCCTGTTAGGATGTATCAAACAAGGTTCTATACCTCCTTGTGGAAAAGTCTTACACTGCCAGTGAAATTACGTCTACATCCCTCCTGAAAGCTGAATTGGAATAGAAAACCTAGTCTGTACCGGTGCGGCATAATATTATATTTGAAACCCCCGGATTACTTTAAAAAACCTAAGAGCCGTTTAAAATCATCACCCAGTTTTGTGCAAAAATGGCTAACCTGCCCCACACTTTCACAAGGAGACACGTGAAAATGTGTGCCTTGACCTCCCTCTCGCTTTGCTTGTCCTCTATCAGCATCCTTCCCTTTCTTTGTGAGAAGAACATCAGCCAGATGTATCTGTTCTTGTGGCAGTTGAAGTACTGCTTAAGGTAGGCGGCACAGCCATCTAAGTGATCCCTGTAACCGCCAGCCCTGGGAAACACCCTGGCAAACACCCTCATCACTGAGGAGTGAGCTTTATTCAGTGAGGCCAAAGCTAGTGCGTAATGTCCAAACTCTTTAAGAAAGTCATTTCAAAATAGAGGTCTCTGGTTTTTCAATCCAAGCTCAGAACCATCAAGTTTCTTCAATTTTGACTCCTTCCTCAGTAAGAGTCTGTTGTGCCCTTACAATGACAGGTTGGCATTGGCATACCCCTAAATGCAGACTTCTTTTTGGGTCTACCTGGGGACTTCCTCTGGTCCCAGAGGTTGACCTGTACTTTTTTGCTAGCTCAGCCAGGCACAAAATTCTTATTAATGGACCCAAGGTGCACAACATCTTGTCCTGGCATGTCCTGGCAGGAAACTACACTCTATCTACATCCCTTCTGGAAACCTTACCCTCTACTAAATAAAGTGATGATGTTAGCATCCAGGATTGGGGTAACAGCTGATCTATCTATGATAAATGGTCTGGGGCATTGTTGCCTTCATTTTGGACCTAGTGGTTCTTTCAGTGGGATTCCTCATTCTGGGTGATATGTAATTACCCATAAAAGGTGGGGGAGACCACTCAGTGGATTCAGGTGTTGCTATAAACTTTGATCAAACTTGAGATTGCCTTCTGAGTCCAAAATTACCCTCTGTGACTAATTAGCCAATTAAAATGTTTGAGCGGCATTAGCAGCATCATCATCTATATATGCAGGCCGAAAAATCCACCACTCACTGCAATAACGTTGCTGAGTTCTTCTATCAGAAAGTAAATACTATCTACTCAGCCTTCCCCCCTAAAAAGATCACCTCTTCAGTCCAATCTAATAAACCCCCAGCTCCCCCCCTTTTTTTACCTCAACCCACTCTGACTCATTTTCCCCTACTAGACCCTACAACCCTTGAATCATTAGCGCACAGAGTTAAATCCGGCTCTCCGGCCGACCCAGCCCCGCCGGACATAATAATGGCTGCTTCTCAGATTACCCTGCCTACTATTAGGGAGGTATTAAATGCATCCATTACCTCCAGCACTGTCCAGACCGTCTGGAAGCAGGCCATGGTCAGATCTTTGCTGAAAAAAACCAATTTAGACCCGACTGACCTGGGTAACTACCGTCCCATCTCCCTGCTCCCATGAGTGAGCAAGGTCTTGGAAAAACACATAAATCAACAGCTAGTAAGCTTTCTGGAAGACCATCACCTACTAGACCCCACCCAGACGGATTTCAGACCGAAACACGGGACTGAGACCGCTCTCCTCATGGTCACAGAGGAAGCTAGAAAAATCCTGGATCAAGGAGGATCAGTGGCAGTGATCCTTCTTGACCTAAGTGCGGTGTTTGACACGGTCAGTCACGACACCCTACTGTACCGTTTGTCCTGCGCCGGGATTAAGGATAAAGCCTGGTCGTGGTTTAAGTCCTTTTTAGAGGACAGATCTTTTAGAGTCTTTGAGGGCGAGTCCGTGTCCTCCAGCAGACCTCTAAAGTGCGGAGTTCCGCAGGGCTCCTCTCTGAGCCCCGCACTCTTCAACCTGTACATGAGGCCACTGGCTGAGGTCGTCCGTCCATTCGGGGTTAAGATCATCTCTTATGCGGACGACACGCAGCTGGTGGTCTCACTGGCGCAAGAGGCCAACCGGCCTACGCCAGGTGGGCTTAGAGAATGCCTAGAGGAGGTGAAGACCTGGATGTCCATCATCATCCCTCAAGCTGAATGAGGACAAAACAGAGCTGATGCTCCTAGGCCCCCCAGATCTCTGCCTCCCCGCCTCTTTGTGGCCTCCGTGTCTGGGTCTTCCTCCATCTCCCAAAGACAATATCAAGAGCCTCGGAGTGTAGTTGGACAGATCCCTGTCTTTCAACGTTCAGGCCACAAAACTGTCAGCCACCTGTTTTGGCATCATGAGGATGTTAAATAAAATCTTTCCCCTTCTTCCCATGGAAGCCAAACAGGTGGCTATACAGGGTCTTATACAGTCACGCCTTGATTTTAACAATGTGCTCTATCTCGGCGCCCCAGAGTACACCCTGCGCAGGCTGCAGACAGCGCAGAGACAATCAGTGAGGGCCGGACTGGTTAGCCTTCATTGGCTACCGGTTCGCCAGAGAGTTCTTTTTAAGGCAATGTGCATAGCCCATCAAGCTTTCTGGGACACTGGCCCTAGCATTACCCGTGACCTAGTCACCCACTACACTCCCAACAGAAGTCTTCGCTCCAGCCAGACCTTTCTAGCAGTGGTTCCGAGAATAAAAAGATCCAGATCGGGCGGCAGGTTGTTCGCCCACAATGCGTCCAGAACCTGGAATACCCTGCCACTGCACCTCAGAGCCAATCCCAATCTCTCTGTGTTTCGTAAACAGTTAAAGACCTTCCTTTTTAACTTACCCCTTTAACTTAGCTAACCTCCTTCACAGCTCTCTGGTAGGTTCTGGTTATTTTTAGCGCTTGGACGCCTCCGGGCAGCAATTCGCGCTATACAAGTCCACATCTAATCTAATCTAATATGCATCATTATCATATATGTTATCAGTGTCTGATTATTCAAAGTATCATATGGCCTAATGTAGACCCCTGAAAGCACCCATATTTGAATCCTGCTCTTTTCATATTGGAGAGTTGAAATGCCATCGCCCATACCATGCTGAATCCCATAAGGATTTTCGATAACGAATATATGCTTATTCTTCATTCATTATTCCCCTCTGTAGGTGCAAAAAAAGTACTTGCAATATACCGAGAAAACACGATCCGAGCATACTCGCTGGAAGTTTGTTCCAAATGAAAATATGAGGAACTGCAGCCAGGAGAGGACCATTGGCTTCATGCAAATTGGATTAGATTGAGCTTGATTAACAGAAATTATCCTGCGCAAATTTACTCAAATTTATCTGGGGTTTGAAATATCAAGAAATATAGAGGAATATTATAAAGAGCCGTTTAAGCCCTGATGAAGTCTTTAGGAATAATATTCCATTGACGAAACATGTGTGTTGGCTGTTTTTGCAATGGTAACAGCTGTATTATTTGAGATGGAACCTGTATTATAACAAGTCTTCATTGTGAAATCCGAAGAATATGGAAATAAAAACTACGAATTGAACTTGGACTTTGCGGAACACCCTTTTATGGATCATCACTGAAAAAATCTTGGTTGAAATGTACAGATATTTGTATTGTGTTATTGCTCATGGAATCCGAAAAAAATGTTGGACTTTAGCAATTGTGAGCAATTGTCATTTAACAGCACGGGGTGGTGGCTGTCTTGGGTTCCCTTAATAGCAAATCTTAGTATTAGATTTCTAAAAATATCTATCCATCAGACCTTGCACATTCTAAACTTCACCACTGGAGAAAAACTACTTGTGATATCAGTTGCCACTGAATTTCCAATATCCTGAGCCACATTTTTAAAAGAAGAGGAGATCATCCTATGTATTGAGTTGGCCACAGAATTATCCCAAAAATCACATATGTTTCTCTTGTATACCACACCTTCTTGTTGCCTTATTACTACTGTTCTGATCTTCATTCTTCTAATTCATAAAGCAAACTTTTCACAAATAGGGCATTGAACCCCCACAAAGCATAATTCTAAAGGATGTGTAACAGACCTTTATAAATGCATAACACAACATGTACAAGTTTTTTTAGGACCAGGTTATATACTTTACGTATGAATTTTACTGCCACGTACCTATTTTAATCACATTGAGATAACCAGAATGGGGGGATTATCCTGTAGAAGTTTTTAAATCTTAAAAAGATTAGCAAAGTGGCAGTTTTAACATTAAACATTGACATTCTTTGTAATTGACCAGACCTCAGAGCGGACACATGATCATAGAAGACCAGCGGAGTTTAAAAAAGCTTTTGCAATGCAATACGTCCCGCATTTGCGAGATTTTGAGCTAATGGCATTGTAAATGATAATGCTTTAATTTATGTGTTTTGAAAACCTGCAAACAGTGCGCAAACACCGCTTTCAGGTTTTCTAAGCACATAAATAAAAGGCATTGTCATTTTCAAACTCTTGCAAATGGAAGACCTTTGAGGCACTTTTGCTTTAGCTGAAAACATCATAAGCTAAGCCAGAGTGCTGCAAGTGTTTAAAAAGTAAAGAAATTTGAAAAAACTTTTTTTCTATTTCTTTACTTTTGAGGCAATCATGGCACCCCAGCTTTAGCTTACGATGTCTAAAGATAAAGTGCGGGTGCCGCAATTGTAACAAAGGTAAAGAAATAGAACAAGCATTGGAAATGCAATAGGTCTCGCAGCATTAGAGTTAGTGCTTTTAGAATTTTTATGGGTTTTTTTTGTAAATCTTTAGCATTTTTGTTTCCTGTAGCCAATGCTAAAGAATTTCAAAAAAAAAAAGCCATAAACATTTCTAAAAGCTCTGAAATGCAGTCTGAAATGCTGGATATATATTCAGTACAGATACACTATATTGTTAATGAAGACATAGGATATAATATGTTGTACTGTATACACACAATTAGATGGGAACGTGCTGTGTGTGTCAGCGATTGAAAGAGACTGCATTCAGAGTTGCTGTGCGCATCAGCGAAAAGATTGCAGAGTAGACACGCAATACTTGTACTAAAGTGTTGTGCGATTGTACTGTAGGCACGCAATTTAAAATCCAGCTAAACGCGTCAGCAGAGTTGCTGTGCGCATCAGCGAGTGAACTGTAAACTAGACACGCAGTTTTAAAATCAAGATGTGCGTATCAGCGAAAAGATTGCAGGGTAGACGACCAAATACTTGTACAAAAGTGCTCTGCGTGTCAGCGAAAGAACGTAAAAGTCTGCACTGGGCACTGCTGTGCGAGTCTGCAAGAAAGCATGGAGCTGCTGTGCGCATCAGTGAGTAAACTGTAAAGTAGGCACGCAATTTAAAATCCAACTGTGCGCGTCAGCGCCGCGGAGTTGCTGTGTGCATCAGCGAGTGAACTGTAACTTATACACACAATTTTAAAATCAAGCTGTGCGTATCAGCGAAAGGATTGCAGGGTAGACATGCAAATACTTGCACAAATGTGCTGTGCGTGCCAGCGAATGAGCATTAAAGTGCACACAGCGTCGCTGTGCGCGTGAGCGATAGAGCATGGAGCTGCTGTGTACATAAAATGGACACAAAGCTGGTGTGCACGTTAGTATTGGCACAAAGCTGTTGTACACGCTGTTGTCCGTCTGTAAAGGCTGCTGGGTGTGTCAGCCAAGGAGAATGAAGCTGGTTTGCGCGTCAAGGTTTCTAGGTGCGCAATCAAAGAGCAACGTCGGGTCAATGCGTTGCACGTTGCGTTCCAATGACGAATTTCTGGAATGCCACAGTTATATGGAGAAGTCCTAAAGTTCACAGAGGAAAGCACAGTGCCAGCACGAGGACGGGCAGTCACGAGCAGGTAGTTAAAGAAATAACATGGAACCACCCGGACAGCGGTAAAGTTAACAAGTGAAAGCGGGATGTAAGTAGGGGGGAGGAGAAGTCTGGGCAGGCAGGATGACTCAGGGGAGGGGGCGGAGCGGGGCAGAGCGGCATGTGGGTGTGAAGAAGCCGGGCCTTTGAAGTGAAGCTAAGCTTCACTTCAAAGGTGTCGGAGGAATGCGGGCGGCTGTGCACGCGCTTTTAAGCTCAATGCACATGCGCATTGAGCTTAAAAGTCACGGGCACTGCAAGGAATCGCCACGATTCCTTGCAAGTTGGATAAAGAGTGGATAAGCCCCCATAGTCTCGCAAGCTCGATGCGCATGCGCATCGACAGGCGAGACCTAAAAATGGCAGTTGCATGCATTTTTCTATTTATTTGCTTTTGTTAAAATGGCGGCACCCGCAGTTTAGCTTTGAACATCTTAAGCTAGAGCACGGGTGCCGCGATTTCTTCAAAAGTAAAGAAATTGAAAAACAAATGCCCTTTTTTTATTTCTTTACTTTTGAATCAATCGCGGAACCCACGTTTTAGCTTAAGATCTTTAAAGCCAAAGCATGGGTGACACAATTGTAAAAACAAAAGTAAATATATTGCAAAAAGGCTTGCGGCCAAGTTTGGCGATTGCAACTTACAAAAGGAAAGCGTGGCAGCCATTATTAATGCTAGGGCGTGCGACGCTGGGTAAATAAATAAAAAACTGTTGCAAGAGAGTGTTTCCTGCGTGCAAAAGCAGGCAGGAGAAAGCCCTTTTTGCAAATAGTGCTGGAGGCTGTAAGTAAAACATACCGAGTAACAACACATGTAACAGGGGGTCCTCATGGAAGGTTATAAGAAGAGAAAAGACGGTACTAAGGAGGAACTACTAAGCCTATTGACCGATGAAATGTCTCCATTAACAAAGGACAGGGACAGGAGCCAATTTAAAAAATGGGTGGAAAGTTGATGTAACTTTATGCCTGTGTCCTGAATACATAATCTCCGAAGACACAGAGCAAATGCTGCCTAGGTGAATCCTAAAAACATGAATACTGATACAGAGAAAGAACTGTTTGTAGCAACAATGTTCCAGCTATAAATTGCTCGACTCCTGAACGCCTGAGCAAACAAAGAAACAAAATGTCAATTACCATGTGTTCAGTCACACGCGACGCCTGGCATGGAAGCCACTGGTGAGGAAACAATTACTCAAACAAACAGAGGCTGAGACAGCCATTCTTGCATCAATATGGGCTGCCTATAACTCTAAATACAGTCCAAACAAAATGACAATAGAAAAATGCTCATAGCACGCCAAATCTTAACAATATGGTGCATAGGTCTGAAATGTACTAAACTCAAGCAGCAAGAAAAGAGGATGTGGGTTATGGACCAAAAGACAACTTGTACATCGGATTAGAATATCAACTCTAAGATTATTTTTTAGAAGATTTAGCTGCTTCTCAAGAAGACAATCTGCTCAAGGTACAGCCGCAGTCACTTGCCGAATTCACAAAAAAGGCTCCGCTATGGCCAGAAGCTATGTTAGTGTGCCCCAAATCTCACACGTGTGCTTCAGTCTTGTGGTGCTCACCAACACATGCCAACACAAGTCTTGCGCGCGGCAACAGAAAAAAACATACACACCGCGCTGAATGCCAGAATTAAGTGGGAACCCCACGCTACATGTGGAGTGCGGAGTTCCCGAACTCCGCAAACTGAATAACTTTTTCCATCCACCACTAGTACTGACCCAGATTCATGAGAGCAGAAACTGAAATGTCAAGTTAAAAAAAAGTTCCTTTCTGTGGCAGGGGCAAGGCTTTAGAGTGGTGGGGACTGTGCAGGGAGCTACCTATGAGGCACTTCTGACCCATCCTGCCGCCAATCTCCCAGCTCCCTAAAAACTTTTTGTAAAGTTTGGCGAGACTGGCACTAATGTCCTGAAGAGTTTTCATACCCCTAATTGGATACTGGCTATTCAGTGCCTTGGGAGAAAAGCTGGAAACGCACTCCGTGCAGTGGTTCCCATCTCATCCTCCCTACCTCCAGGTCACACCAGGTGACCATGTGAAAGGAGCCAATATTGTATGATTCTGTGGCACTGTGTTTGTTGACTGGGCCTGCATAAATAATTTGCATACAGAAGGCACAATAGCACCTCTGATATACTGATGAAAGTGGAAAAAGACCTCGTATGTGTCATGCTCAGTCTGATGTGTGGAATCACGATAAGTGCAGATACAGAGCTCCCATACAGAAGAAGATACTGAATCATCATTGGTCCTTGGGAGAAGTAGACACAGATCCAACAAACAGCCATGCTTATATGTATGTAATTGTCTGTGGCAGTATGTGCATGTTTCTAAGAAAAAGTGCTCCTCTGTCTGCCTTTGTAGTTGCACCTAAGAATTCGGCTGGTTATGCCTGTCTTTGTTGGACAATATATTCTTGTCTATATTGTACTTTGCAGAACCTTCACGTTTATGTGGTAGTATATATTCTTCTCTACAGGTGTGATTACATTCCTATCACTAGGAGGCACTTAAATCATCTCTGTATATGAGAGAACAACTGAAGAGGTTTTGTAATTGTTTAATGTGAAATAAGAAAGTGTACAAGGGTCAAAAGTGCAGGGGCAGTTGCTAGAAATGTGAAGCATTAACAGGTATTCTTTACAAGTTTTCTTTCGGTCTCAGGTGGAAGACTTTTCACTTTTTAGCAGGAGTGGAATACAGAAAATATCTGCAACATTCCACAAGAATCCGTCAATGGGTGGAAAATATGCAGCTGCTGCTGCAATTTAGTGCAGGCAGTGGGAGCAGGGCTCCAACTCAGGGTAAATCTCACTGTGTTCTGCTCAAGAGCGCGTGGCAAATTGAGTTGATTGTGCTGCCGCTTGAGTAGAAAGTTTACACAAGTGTTAAAACTGGCATCTTTTGGTGTGTTTTCTTTTTAAAAAAAACATTTTTATTGATTTTTGCACGTACGCACAGCGCGATACAGAAGAAAAACAAAAGGAAATCAAACATTCACAGCACAGTATTACCTTAAACACCAATATGTATCAGTAAAACACAAAATAGCTGAACTAGAGTCTACACGTAGACCTGCTTATTGCGGGATCTTCTAATTAACACAAGATCATGCCCAGCGATGAAAAACAACCAAAATAACCCATTCTACTGGTCTATGAAATCAGCTTCCAGACATACCCTCCTTCCAGGTCAATACTGGCTCCCAGATTTTCTTCCCTAACCCCTCGCCCTCCAACCCCTTCTAGCATATATTCCTTTTTCAAGATTGAAGACCGCGAGGAGAGTGGCCAGCCACTGCTGCATTACCGGTGGCATTTTGTCCAGCCACGTCCTCGCTATCGCAAGTCTCAAGACTGCCATTGCCACAAACAAAAATTCCCTGTGCCGACTATCCGGGACTGTACTAACGCCAAGTAATATCACCGGTGGTGTAAGGGCAATGTCGAGTCCAAGCATACGGGCCAAGAAGACTTCAATGCCCTTAATAAGTAAATGGAGTTGAGGGCAGGTAGCAAATATACTTATACACTTATCTTTTGGTGTGTTTCCCCTGTCTTTTTGCTTTTGAACTCCTGTTTTTGATGGTATGCTGGACTTTGTTTTTGCTGGTTTAGTGTCTGCGCACTGTTTCATTACTATTCAGTGTTAATGTGCAAGTGTTCCTAGTATAAACTGTTTTATGATTGGTTTTCCATGATTGGCATATTTGATTTACAGGTAAATCCCCCTAGTTAAGTGCACTGTGTGTGCCCAGGGACTGTTATTCAAATGCTAGTAGTGGGCCTGCAGCACTGATTGTGCCGCCCACACAAGCAGCCTTTCAAAGGTGTTTGAGACCTTCCACTGCAATGTCTGGACGCAGTTTTAAACTGCCATGCCGACCTAACCGTTCCCTTTTATTACATATAAGTCACACCTAAGGTAGGCCCTATGTGGCCCCATGGGCAGGGTGCAGTGTATGTGAAAGGTAGGACATGTTCTGGTCATGGCCAGACTGGTCGTAGTGGGCACTGGGTGTTTCCCCGATGGGCCACCAGGGTGGGGGCCAATTTTGAGCCCCTGGGGGCTGTTTTAGTTACCTGGGGTCAGCAATAACGGCCCTCTGTAATAAAATTGGCCGAAACTGGCCCTTGCAAACAGCTGAGCTGCAGCCCCCCTCCACCCGGGGGGGGGGGGGCAGCTGAGCAGTTTTCCAGGACCGGTTTCGGTTCCCAGTCTGGCCCTGGTGCTGTTGTGTTTTACATGCCCTGATAGTGAAATACTATGCATTTCGTTTTTCACTATTGAAAGGCTGTCTTTCTTATAGGTGATCATTGGAGCTGCCCTGTAACAGTTTACAAGTGTGACTTTCAATTGGGAAAAGATAGAGAAATGGAGTTTAGCTTCCCTGAGCCCACAATTTAATAACACATATTTTAATTAAGGTGGTTTTCAAATTGTGTGCTTGAAAATGCGACTTTTGGAAAGTGGGCATTCTCTTGCTTAACCATCCTGTGTGCCTCTGCCTGCTTGGGGGCTCACCGTCTGTATTTTTGACTGACAGGGGCTGCTTATGAAAGAGAAAGAAAGTGGCAGAAAGGCAGAAAAGGTGAAACTCAATGAAAAGAAGAGATCAAAGAAAAAAAGGTAGAAAGCAGAGAGACAGAGTGCAGAGCAGAGATGCTCCCCACTGGACCACCAGCGACGAGGCACAGGCAGTGCCTGTAGGTGAAGGAGGGCATCAAAATCAGGACCTGGAAGAGTCATGGGGCAACAGCGATTGCTGCGAGGGAAGCTACCTATTGACAAGGTCAGTAAGGTCGCTCCTTCACCGTGCAGTGGCACCATTAAGAACCGTGAGGGGGACGACAGCTGGGAGGTGGGAAAACCGTAAAGTTGGAAAGCGGCACTGAAGGGGGGTGGGAGGCAAGCAGTGGCGGGGACACGGCGAGGAAAAAGGAAAAGTTCAGGAATGCTGAAAGAGAATGAAAGTGACAGAAACGCAGAAGAGGTGAAATTAAAGGAAAATAAGAAATCAGAGGACAAAAGTCAGGAGCCAGAGGGCAGAGCAGCAGCAGAGCAGTTCCCCACTGAACCACCAGTGACCAGGTGCAGGCGGGTGCCTGTGAGTGGAGGAGGGCCTCACACTCAGGACCTGGAGGATTCAGGGGGCAACAGCTACCAGGTGGACCTGTGCAGGGAGGGAAGCTACCTACAGACAAGGTCTGCAAACCTGCAACTTACTGATAAAGGCATGCAAACCGGCTCTACGGTAAATAACATGATGTTAACTTAATAGAGTATATGTAAAAACATCACATTGATTCTCAAAGTAATCTCAAATAAACAACTCCCCGACCTAGCATATGCTCAAGCACATGAGCACAAGCAGTTACACGTGTCACAAAATAGCTTTAAGTGTCCAGGCAGTTTAGGCTGAACTGTGCCTTTTGGTTGTGCCCTAAGTCAAATATAGTTGGTATCTGTAGTGGCATGGGCTGAATTGCACATGGCTGGTCATTTCTGCAGTGCCATAGACTAGCTATCGAAATTCGCAACTGAATGTGCCAGAACAATTTCCAGTGTCTAGAAATGATCCTGTTTTTTTCATCCATCACTCCTTCCTGCTTTGAGCCTGTAGTGCACACACCTTCTCTTCCACCATCCACACCCACATGTACCCATCTTTCAGGCTAAAGGTGAAGAGCCTTGTCACTCGAGGAGAGGTGCTTTAACTTCATCCTGGACAGCCAAAACTGTGAACAGTGAATGTTGTTACTTTTCAAAGGTTGCCTGTGTCCTCCTTTCAAAATGTCACCCAAGCATCGGATGGTTTCTTTGAGAAGGTAGACTTGGGAACGATTCTAGAAACTTCTGGGATAAAGTGTATATGTGCACCCTGCTTTGTCTCAATTGTAGGTGTGATTGGGATTCGCTTCTCAGTTTGATCTGCCACAGACTCTTATTTTTGGAATAAATGTTATTTCAGGCTCACCGGAATCCTTGTAGTCAGAGTTATCTTCAACATGCAGTATGAATCTACCATAACAAAGCATACCAGAGATAAGACTACAGTTGAGACCCCTTTAAAATAGTGCAGATGAATCCTCAACAACTGAGCACAATGCTTCACCTGAGAGCTGCAGACAATATTCCTCCTGAGACCGTGACTTAGTCTGAGTTGGGCCCAGTAAGGTTCTGAAACAGGCTGCAAATACTTCAGGTCAAGGTGTCACCCCTTCCAAAGTCGGGTCTATTTGTCCACTTGAAGGGAGAGTATATAATTCATGTATTTCAGCCTTCTCTTCCTCACTGCGAACAGGCGTGCATTTCCCCATTAAACCTGTGGTCCCCACCAAGAAGTGATGACGTTAGACGGGCCCAGCCGCGGCCCGTGGAGGGAGTTCCGTGGGGCAGGCAGGCGGGGCGGGGGGGGGTGGTAAACACCAGAATATGGATGATTGCAGGTAAGTAAACAATTACATTTCAAAAACGAATTTCGTTGCACGCCCTGCATCGCATTTTGCAGGACGTACAACAAGACAGGAAGCAGACGCGACCTGGTTGTCTCTCAACTAGTGATCACCAGGCCACCCCCAATGACGTGTGCTTAATCACCAGATTGTCACGTCACAATGTCAAAAGTACAAACACGTCAATCAATGAAATATGCAATGAACTAAAATTAAATAAGTAACATTGTGCATATCTATTACTAGAGTTTGTGAAAAAATAAGAAGGCTGTCACAAGGATCACCTCACAAGTACCAATTCATGTTCTACATAACTACCAACACTGCAGGTCACTCTACCTCGTTCACGAAAAGGTGAATGTTTTTCTCCAGAGGATATTAAAAATCGAAGGCACTGCTGAGATTCAAACAAGTTTTGCCAGAAGAAACAGCCTGAGTTGCAGTGCAGTGAAGTGACATTTATATAGTGCTTTTGATAGCCCCACCAGCTCTTCAGCTCTTCAGCTCTTCCTCAATTGTTGAGCAAGCAGCAACCCTTTTACACATTTCTTCATATTTTTAACTAAAACATCTTAGTGTTTTTTTTTTCTTCATTTTTACAGCACTAGGGTAAAAATGAGAATAAACCAACAGACAAATCAGGAGTATTGCAAAACATAGAGGGAGGGGCAGGCGTAATCTCTGAGTGACGCAAGTGCAATGTTGTGGGGCCCTAGGGCCCAATACATATAGAATCACAACATGGACAAAGTATTGTAGTAAGTAGAACTGGCCAAGGGCACGTGCGCCCAGCCCCTTTTATTGTCAGAGTCACATGTCCAGTGATGCCTGCGCTGGATGGATGTGGGGTGGTGTGTAAGCCAGCCCACAGGGAGTGGCTGGTACATCAGAACACTAGACCAGCGACCAGCAGGTCACCACATCCCTCCCAAACTTTATTCAAACTGGAAACAGCAAAGTCAAACTGTGGGAGAGAATAAAACAATAATAAAAACAACTTTCACTGAGTCAGTTCAGCTGCTTGCAGAACAAGACAATGGTACTCCTGCAGCTAGGACCACCAGTTCTATTTGGCACAGTTCAGTGGTGCCCTACAGGTCCGGTCCTCCTTGGACTCCAGGCGAGGAAGTGGATACTTAAGTCTCTCTTTCTGTACTGCTCTCTGTGACAGTTCAGGTGGAGTGATGGTGAATCACTCGTCAGTCCTGGTTGCTGTGGCATCCACACAAATGCTGCAATGCTTCTCTCTACAGAAGGGCAGAGAAGTTGCAAACATCCCTCTCACTTGGATGCCCTTATCGCAGGTGTTCCCCTCTCACAGGATGTCCTAGAGGCCCTCTTCACCAGGTTTCCACTGGACGGGGTGTAGTTCGCCATGTCGCTCCAATGCCACCCTCTAGGTGTGTGGAGGAAGTGCTACGAATCCCACCTTCAAGTAACTAGCTCCACCTGATGGGTAGTTGTTTACTCTTGCCACTTAGCACAAGATCTTCATGTTCCTGGAACCTGCTGAAGAGCGGCTGTAGACTCATCTCTCGTGGCGGGACCCGCTCTTACTGGCGTCCCTAAGGCCTTTGCCCCAGGGTCGCCACAGTCTGGTGTGGAGTGTTTGCATCCTTGTCTTCAGGGTGTCCTAACAGCCTCACCGTCCAGTCTCCCATGCGACCCCAAAGGTGGATGTCACAAATGGTCCAGCCTGCTTGCCTCTGCAGTCACCAGGTTTGCCCAGTGTTCCGAAGACTCATGATTAGCTAGTTTCTCCAAGTGCCACCGATGTTCTCCACAGTGGCGTAACAAAACTTGAGGGGGCCCCCCTGCAAGGTACGTGAAAGGGACCCCTCCAGACTCAATCAGGAGCTCTCCGGCTGAAGTGCTATGCTAGGAGGGGCCCTTGAGCTTGGGGGACCCCGCACTGTGGGGGCTGCGGGTGTCTGTGTGCACCACGGGGGCTGCGGGGGCCTGTGTTATGCCCCTGGTTCTCCAGGTACTGTGCTCCATGCCAGATGTTCTTGCACTTGGTCACCTTTGCCTTCTGGTGTGCTTGTTGTCAGATCATTCCTGAGAACGTAGGCACGGTGCACAGCGCGATTTGAGAATTCAATTTGTTAGGTAGTTTAGTTTGAATGATTGTGTAAGATATTGGGTGCTCCAGTAGGTGGCGTAACCGACCATTCACGCCAATTCAAATAAGCCTTGTGTGCGAATATTGAGATATAGGCGCATCCCTACAGTTGGGCACTCTCATTTGGTTCGTCCAAAAACGACAGATTCCTCTTATTTGAAAATGTTGTTTTATTGGTTCTTTGTATTGATCACTTGAATATTTATCCTTGCATATTCAATGAATTGGTTAAATCATCATATGTCTTATTGACATGTTCAATTAACTCAGTGAACTGCTCCAATGCATTTCGGGCAGAAATGCCCTTTTTCAAGGAGCCCTAGAAAAATGAAAATGAATAACACACATTTACAAACATAGCCCGTTTGAGTCATGAAAAACAGCACTGTTCATAGCGTTTTAACATTTTAGCATGCACATAATGTGTGCCCTGTTGTGAAATCCCAGTGTGTTTAAAAGGGGAGGTTGGTGGGGATCATAGGTCATAGGTAAAAAAGCGTGGATAAAAAACATTGGTGAACACAACTCACATGTCCGAGTGAATCTGGGCGTATGGTGCGAGGTAACTGAAAACGAAAAATATGTCAATGTCAGACGTTCAGTACACGGGTAGCTGGCGAGAAATATCTCGACTTACTTGAATTGTGATGATCTCGGGTCTGCACGAAACCGGAGGTTCTGCATACAGCGCGACGCGTCTGGAGGCGGTTTGCAAATGTTTGCTTCACGCGCCATATAACGTGGCCAGTTGAAAACGAGGGGGACGAAATGGATTTACAAAAATAGACATAGAAATCGGACTGGTAGGTGAGGGATCTACCAAGGAAGTGTGTCGGCCATATTGGTGGCGTGTTGGTGGTTCACAACAGATGGTGACAGTCTATACAATGTAATAAAGCAGCGTGATCGAACAGCATAATGAAAACATAATGAAATTATAATGGAACAGCAGCACAGTGGATACATATGTCAATCCAGCCACGAATTGTAATTAAAGGCAACAACTTAATTCAATTCGATCGTTCAGTCCAAATGGTTTCTGTGATTGCATAAGATAAATCCATGCAATTTCACGCCGTAGGAGGGTTTTATTATTGTCCCTTCCCTCTTTCTTTTCCACAATTTCCAATACCATGAATTTTAATTGCGCCACGGTGTGTTTTTGTTCTGTAAAATGCGCAGCTATGTTGGATTTCTCATTTTTTGTCCGGATGTTGGATTTATGTTTGTTTAGACGAACTTTGATCTTTCTTTCTGTTTTACCTATGTAAATTTTCCCGCAGGGATATTTCAGTAGATAAATAAGATTGTTGGAGTCACAAGTGGCGTTAACATTTACTTTGATGTTATTGCCTTTCATTGGGTGGTTTATAGTGTTGCCTTTGATTATGTTGTTGCAACTGTTGCAGTTACAACAAGGTATTGTGCCCTTGTATGTGTTCTTTACAGCTGGTTCCTTAGATAGAATTTCTCTGAGGTTGTTGGCTCGAGTGTGTGCAAAAATAGGCGGATGTTTGAATACGTTTTTGAAGTCGGGTTCAGACGATAGGATGCGCCAGTGGTGTAGAAAGATATTTTTGAATTTACCACTAAGTGTTGAAAATTTCGAGACTATCACCATGCGTGTGTTGTCTTCTTTTCTTTCAACTCTATTGAGAGCCTTTTCCCTTGTGATGTTGCGAACTCTGTTAGTTGCTTCATTGATGGTGTTTTGAGGGTACCCTCTTTCCAAAAATCTTGTTTTCATTTCTGCCATTCGTTTTTCGCAGGTCTCTGGGTTGGCAGCAATCCGTTTGATTCTTAGCATCTGGCTGTAAGGCAAGTGTCGCTTTAATGAATTTTGGTGAAAGCTTGAGTGGTGCAGTGTGTTGTTCCGATCCGTCTCTTTTCTGAAAAGATCAGTCTGCCGCAACTCTCCTCGCCCTCAACCCCGGACATTCACCACAATTCTGCGAAGCTACTCCAGGACGCACTCACAGCCCTTTCGCCTGCCTCTCCTGCAAATTCAACTGCTTAAGAACCCTCACCAAATCCACATCCTCCAAACACAACTCCGACTCAAACGACCTAAAGTGCATGCTGCTCAACACCCGCTCGGTCCACAGACACGCAACAGAACTCTGGGACCTTATCGACACTGCGTCACCTGACATCGCCTTCCTCACTGAAACTTGGATGAACACATCATCCGCTCCCGACATCGCCATAGCCATACCGGACGCTTACAAGATTATCCGAAAAGACCGCACCAATCAAACAGGAGGAGGCCTTGCCAAAGTCCACAGAAACACCATCAAAATCACAACCAGCTCCGACGACAATCTTGCAACCGCCGAACATCTCCACTTCCAGATCCACACCGACCCCAGGACGACACTTATAGGCACCCTCATTTACAGGCCCCCAGGCACCCGCACTCAATTCAGCGATGACATCACGGACTTCGTCAGCCCACACGCCCTCGCCTCCGAGAACTACATTCTTCTAGGAGACCTCAACTACCACCTTGAAAACAAACACGACAGCAACACCACCACCCTTCTGGACAACTTGGCCAATCTCGGACTCAAACAACTTGTTGACACCCCCACTCACTCAGCCGGACACACGCTCGACCCTATCTTCACCTCCAGCAAGCACATCTCCTTCGATCGCACTACAGCTCTCCATTGGACGGATCACAGCTGCGTTTACTTCAGCTACAAAACCACCCTGACTCACAACCGCCCACAACCTATTCCTCGTAGAAACTGGAACAAAATCACCACCGACCAACTCCTCACATCACTCAACAAAAACCCTCCCACCCTCTCAATGGACCCAGACCAAGCGGCCACCAACCACAGGCTATGGATTACCCACAGTGCAGACGAATTAGCACCCCTGAAAAAGCACCAGATGAAATCAACCAGAAAAAAGGCTCCCTGGTTCAATGATGAACTCAAAAAATCCAAGAAGCTATGCCGCACCATGGAGAAGAATTGGAGAAAAAACCCAACCTCGGTCAACATGACCTCCCTCAAGACAGCCACCCGCAAACATCACCAAATGATTCGATCCGCCAAGAAATCCGCATTCAAGGATCGTCTCGACAACAACACTCACAACAGCAAGGAACTCTTCAATATCGTCAAAGAATTCACCAACCCCACCGCAGCATCCAACGACATCACTCCCTCCCAAGACCTCTGCGATGCACTATCCTCCTTCTTCTACAACAAAATTGCCGACATCCACAACAGCTTCGAGAATTCTCCCAACGATCAACCCACCCCACCCCCTTCAGATCCTACTCCTCCATCTAACAACCTCAACGTCTGGAACCCAATCTCCACTGAAGACACCATTCGCCTCATGAACTCAATCCACTCTGGCTCGCCCTCTGACCCCTGTCCCCACCACATCTTCAACAAGGCTGACTCCATCATCGCACCCCAACTCCGCGATGTCATCAACTGCTCGTTCAACTCTGCCACTTTTCCAGAAAGCTGGAAACACGCCGAACTCAGCGCCCTCCTGAAGAAACCCACAGCAGACCCCTCAGAACTGAAAAACTACCGACCCATATCCCTCCTCCCTTTCCCTGCCAAAGTCATCGAGAAAGCCGTCAACAGCCAGCTCGCCACCTTCCTTGAATCTAACAACTCCCTTGATCCATCTCAATCTGGATTTCGAGCCAAACACAGCACCGAAACCGCCCTCATTGCAGCGACCGACGACATCCGAACACTACTGGACAACGGAGAAACAGTGGCCCTCATTCTACTCGACCTCTCCGCCGCTTTCGACACAGTCTGCCACAGCACCCTCATACAACGCCTCAGCAACATCGGCATACAAGGAAAAGCCTTGGACTGGATCATCTCATTCCTCGCCGGGAGAACTCAAAGAGTCCGACTTCCCCCATTCTACTCAGAGGCCACGGAAGTCATCTGCGGCGTACCTCAAGGATCCTCACTCAGTCCTACCCTCTTCAACGTCTACATGAGTCCTCTCGCCTCCATCGCGCGTCAACACAACCTCAACATCATTTCTTACGCCGACGACACCCAGCTAATCCTCTCCCTCACCAAAGACCCCAACACCGCCAAAACCAATCTTCACGAAGGCATGAAAGAAGTTGCCGAATGGATGAAACAAAGCCGTCTAAAACTCAACTCAGACAAAACGGAGGTGCTCATCCTAGGATCTTCCCCCTCAGCCTGGGATGACTCTTGGTGGCCTTCCGCTCTGGGCACAGCACCCACAGACCATGCACGTAACCTCGGCTTCATCCTAGACTCCTCTCTCTCGATGTCCAGACAAGTCAACGCCGTCTCGTCCTCCTGCTTCAACGTACTTCGCATTCTCAAAAAGATCTTCCACTGGATCCCCCGCGAGACAAGAAAAACTGTCACCCACGCACTGGTCACGAGTCGGCTGGACTATGGGAACTCACTTTACGCCGGAATCACCACAAAATTACAGAAAAAACTCCAGCGCATCCAAAACGCGTCAGCAAGACTCATATTAGACATCCCGCGCCAAGATCACATCACAGGACATCTAAAAGACCTCCGCTGGCTTCCCGTCAACAAAAGAATTACTTTCCGCCTTCTCACCCACGCTCACAAGGCCCTCTACAATCTAGGACCCGAATGCCTCAACACTCGACTGTCCTTCTACAAACCCACCCGCCAATTAAGATCGTCCAATCAAGACCTCGCCGCAGTCCCGCGCATCCGGAAATCTACCATGGGTGGCAGATCCTTCTCCTTCCTGGCTGCCAAGACCTGGAACTCACTCCCCACCCACCTCCGCCTTACTCAGAACCACATCTCCTTCAGAAAAGAACTGAAAACCTGGCTATTCGACAAATAATATACCCTTCCCCCAGCGCCTTGAGACCCTCTGGGTGAGTAGTGCGCTATACAAATGCTCGAACTTGAACTTGAACTTGAACAGTTTTCTTTAAGTTCACGTGAATCACGTGACAGCAAGCTCCTTCGTGCACGAGCTTGCCTGAGCCTTCTGCCTATCAGCCTGCCAGTTCTCCTCCCCTAATTATTCACTTCTTTTGTGACTCCCCACATCAAAGCCTCAGCCTCCCTCCCTTGCCATTTGCTTCCTAACCAGCCTGCCTCGCATAATTGCATCAGACCCGACACTTCAAAGGAATGCGCCCCCCCCCCGAGAGCCACTTTCACGGCCGTGCATTTCTCTTCCTTCTTTACCTCATGTGAGGAAACAGCGCCACTCGATGGGCGGCATTGGAACATGTGCCTAGGCTGCAAAATAATGAGGTGGAAGATGTGCTTATAAGGTCCCACAAGCGAGACCTATTGGCAATGCCAATGCTTGTTTTATTTTAAAAATGCGCCCTAGAAAGTCAGTAATAACTAAGGGCTGTAGATAAGACTCAGCTCTCCCTGGCTGTTCGAGGACGGGTGGGCAGAGCAGGACAAGGACTTGACTGTCTTTTCCTTCTTACCCAAATCAGACAAGCACATTCTCCACTTATGCGCTGCCGCTGCACTCCCCCCTCCCTATTCCCTCTTTGTCTCGCTCCTCACTTAGTGAGAACACCGACTCTTACCCTCTATTTTCTCCATTCCTTCATTTTTCCCCCTGTGAAATGGATAAACAAAGCAACATTTTTGCTGGAAATGTCTTTCTAACATTTTTGAATTCCAAAGTTCAGCCTCGAGATGGAGAGGGAAAAAAAGGTTCGAAATATAAATAATTAAATGAAACAAGCCAGAGTGATCGCAAAGTGGCCTGATTGGGTTTTATTCACACCCCAACACATTAGGGCCACTTTACAGAGTTTGCCAGTTACGCGCTACTGTTGTTTTCTGCTCTTTTTGTTTGAAAAGTATTGTTTTCCCCGGGTGGGGAAGTGCACTATTCATGTAGGTACTCAATACTCTGTGATGCGTGGAGTGTTAAACTTTTAATACGATATGTGTCTACTTTTTTGCTTACTTTAGTTTATAAAATGTATACCGTTGCTCTGTTTTCAGGAATGTGGTCTTTATAAACCATACTGCTGTCATGTACTTATCAGGCAAAAATACTTATTGATTTCTGAAAAATTTAAAAGAGTTAAGTTTACCATGTTGTTCCTGCTTATATTTGACACGCTTTACAAAATCTTGCATTCACTACGAGTGTTTGCATTTTCTAGGATGTTACTTTTTTTTCAGGCTGCATATTACTTTTCTAGTGCATAATTTGAAGTCGCAACCAGGTGTTTATAGCGGGCCCAATTGGGTTGTAGCTGAAGCACTGCAAGTTTCTCTCAGCGGGGCATTATGGTGTTCAGTAAGAGAGAGAGAGGATGTGGCACTACGGCCAGAGCTGTTCAATTTGGAACTGAGGAACCATGGTTAAGCCTTAATGACCAGACCATTCTCTGGAGGGAGCACATTTACATACTAGAATTTAGATTGCTTCACTGGACCTTTGAAGCCCTGCTCTCCTAGCACTAGCAGGTGGACCCTAGCAGTGGAAGTGTAGGTTAAGCTTGAAGGCCTGTCCACTACAATCCATACTGAAGTTCATCTCCAGCCTTGTGGGTAATCTCACAAAGCAGCACTCCCTAGAGCAACATTGACTGTCACTGAGGTCACAGGACCATTGAGGCCAGTCCACCTCACCCATTGGTACCGCCATTGTCATTGTTTCAGCAGTAGCAGGGCAACTCGCCAGGGATTGGCAATGCAGGATTTGCACACACACCAAACTAAATTTTCAAGCTTCACGTTTCAGACACGGGCATTCTTAACTAATTGGTTAAGCGAGAAGCTTGGAAGAAATTATAGGTTTTCTGATTTTACATTGCTCATTCAGCCACTGGATGAGCATCGTGTGCCCTCTCATAGTTTACATCAAAGGTTAATGTTAATAATGTGTTTAATTTGTGGTGCTTTAGTTTAGTGTGGGCGACAACCAGGAGCCACATGAAAGCTTGGATTCTTTTTTTCTCAAGGGGCCCTCATGCGGCACCAGAGCTAGGCATCTGGCCCAAGCCTCTATTGGCCTGCACACTTTTTAGTTTAATCTCACATCACTTGCACTCAGCGGGAATGTGGATACTGCCAAAGAGGTAGTTGGCTTTGCTACTTGTGATGAAATTGGAAAAAGTAGGTCAGAAAATCAGATTTTATAGGCAACACTCACCTGCAACAGTCTGGTGTGTACTGGCTGCAGTAAAACTGCAGATACTGGTCCTACTACTGTGGGACTGATCACATAGACCTCCCCCTTGTAGTTATGTGGTGTTCTGATATGATTAATTGCTTCACTAATTTCTTGGTACTTGCAATGTTTGTAGATTGTATGTCATTTTAAGCCACCTTTGTCATTGCTCTAAATTCTCCACTTTTCCTTTAGATAGTTTAGGACTCCCAGCCATTGCCACCCTTGTTTGTTTATTTATTATTTGTTCCGTGCCTGACAAATGGGATATTTGGATGCTGTTGCCATGTTTAGTGCTCCTGTACCCAGGGGGTTGGGACACAGTCCGGGACCATGCCCTGCTGGTAAACAGATGGTGCATGCATTGTTTTAAGTGGAAAACTCTGGAGAAGGGCGCCTGGTGAATAGAGGCCTGGGGAGGAGGGATATGACATATCCGCCATTGGAATGTTTTTAATTTTTTTTTTTCATAGGCTGTTCACTGCTCTAGTATTTCAGTTGCACACAGAATATTTTGAGCGGTTGAATTGCATCAATGCACGTGTCTTTCTGTCTGTGCGTTATAAAGCGTTGGAATATGTCCATTATTGTTTCCTGAGGCAAGCATGTATTCCTGAATCAGGCTGCGTGATCCAGTGTGTAATAATTGTATAGCTCTTCAATCCCCGGTGGCACAGCTTCCAGGATAATGTGCTTCATGGCAAAAAACATGTAAAGTCCCAAAAGCGAGACCTATTGGCTATGCTGATGCTTGTTCACTACAGTGAACTCCACAAAGAGCTGATCACCCACCTGATGGTCTTTGGGGAAAATCTGTATCAAGGATCCACACTTTTGGGTTCCAAGTACTGCACCAGTCAACACATTGTTCCCAGCAACAGACATATATAGTTTAGTTATTGTTGAGGGATGCCTCGCAGCCAAGAGTATGTCCATCACCTCTGGAGTAAGATCAAACATGTTCAGCTGTCGCCGCTTATTCTCCATGCATGGACATGGATTTTGCAAATGCCTGGCCTGAGAACCCAGCTCTGCTACTGCAATAGCAGGTCCTCCCGTTGACGTAGCCTCATCAGAGGACAGATACTCCAGCATTACCTTCTGTGGCCAATTTATGTCCTCTTGGAAAATTTGAACCAGTTGGTCCTAATATTCTTGAGAACGTGAGACAGGAGTGGTATCCACAAGAAGGCATACAGGAGTCCCACAATCCACCTAAGGAGGAACGCATGTCTGAGTGACAGAGGCCTTTGAAACACCAGTCTGCAGAAGTGCTGACATTGCTTGTACTTGACGGTGGCAAACAGAGCGAAGGTTATCCCCATTTGTGGAAGAGAACCTGACCTGGCTCCATGTGTTATTGCCACTCTTGATCTTCCTAGGCTCTGACTGCTGAATTAATCCGCCTAGACCTCTGACCTTCTGGTCAGAATACTGCTCTTCCCCTCAGGCAGCTCCACCGTTAACTGCCTACCCCCATCGCTGCAAGAAATGTGTTCGAGGCTTCTGTGCCTCCTGCTCGTCTCCCCTTCTGTGCCTAATTCTTTCCTCCTTATGTCTACCCTTTAAGTTTTCATTTTTTGCTTCCCATTTCCTTGCCTTTTCCTGTTCCTTTTTTTTTCTTTTTTTTTTCTGTTCCTTTCATATTTCTCGCCTCTTCCCCATGTTTTTCTCTGCTGCGGCTCCTCCAGCATGGTCCCGCCCTCTCCCTGCTAACCCTCTATTTAATAATAATTTGTGGCATATATGCGCGTCCCAACCGCGGCCATCACCAGGGACCCTGGACCTCTGGCTGCCAGTGCAGCATCTACTCTGCCCTATAGGCACTCAACACAGGCCAGGACAACTGCAAGGGTTCTTAATCTATTCACACCCACGGACCTTTTATCTGCTGCCACTGTCGCCACGCCTTCACCGAGACCCAGGACCCACCTCAACTCACTGCCACAATTTCACTGCACCCCAAACCCTGCAATGCATCCTCCTCAGTGTCCGTTCCCTCCACATACACATGGAGGAAATCTGGGACCTCCTCGACCGCACCTCCTACGATGTCGCCCTCCTCACAGAAACCTTGATAAAAGACTCCTGGAACTGGTGTTGCAATCGCCATCCCCAAAGGCTACAACATCACTCAGAAGGACCTCCCCAGAGGAGGCATCACCATCGCTCACAAATCCAACATCCGACGGAGCACCCACACAGACAGGCCCACAGACCTGATGGAACACCTTCACTTCAACATGCCGACCAACCCGACTACCACCCTTCGAGGCACCCTCATCTATAGACCCCACGCACCTTTTTCCAACTCAATCACCAACATCATCCCGTAAGCCATCACCTCCACGTATTACACCTTGCTGGGAGAACTCCACTCCCACCTCAACAACCTCCAAGACCCCAACTCCTCCTACCCCCTCAACATTGGACTCCAACAGATCCTACCAGAACCCACACACTCAAAACCAACATCAACCGCAAACGTCCACACCAGCTCCAACGCAGGAGTTGGAACACCAGTGACCAGCTCACTGCCTCCCTCAGAAGTTCCACTCCCACCTACACGGATGACGACCCAGCCAACGCTGCCTGAACCCTGCACAGTTAGCTCACAGACTGCGCCCAATATCACCCACCCCTTCAAGAAAACTATCAACCCACAAGCCAAGAGAGCTAGCTGGTTCTCCGCCGAATTCCGAGAATTGAGAGTAACTTGCAGACGCCTCAAAAAGAGATGGAAGAACTCCAAAACCACAGCAAAATTTGACAACTTCAAAGCAGCCACTGCTGTTCGCCACAAGCTCATCAGATACACAAGGAAGAAAGCACTCCAGGACAGACTCTCCACCCACGCACACAACAGCAAGGAACTCTCCGGCATCATCGGAGTTTGCCCAACCCAACAGAGAGACGACCAATATCCCTCCCCCCCCTCACCTGTACCTCTGCAGCAGACTCAGCACCTTTTTCCACCACAAGATCAAGACCATCTACACACGGAACCTATAATCACCATTCCCTACTCTACGCAGCCATCACTCAACAGCTGTACTGCCCTCTCCATCAATGACACCCTGAAGGCTATGAAGTCAGCCAACTCCGGGGCTCCCACAGACCCTTGACCGTACCACATCTATCACAGAGCTTCCAACATCATCGCCCAGAGCTTCAATGAATCATCAACGTATCCTTCAAGACCGCCTCCTTCCCCAATGACTGGAAACACTCCGAGATCAACCCTCTCCTGAAACAACCCTTGGCAGAGCCCCACCAACCTCAAAAACGTCAGACCGTTCTCTTTACTCCCTTACCCGGCGAAAGCCATCAAATAGTGTAAACAGGTTGCTTGCCTCCTTCATAGAGGAAAACATCTTCAACTCCTCCCAATTTGGTTTCAGGAAAAACGACAGCACTGAAACCACCCTTCTTGCCGTGACAGATGACATCCGCTCCCTCCTCGACAGAGGAGAGAATGTGGCCCTCATCCTCCTGGACCTCTCTGCAGCCTTTGACACTGTATCTCACCGCACCCTGGCCCACAGACTACAAGACGCAGGAATTCGGAACAAGGTCCTTGACTGGATCTGCTTATTCCTATCCTGCAGAACGCAGCAGTTCACACTCCCACTATTCCTCTTGGATCTCACACTGGATGCCTGCGGAGTTCCCCAAGGATCCTCCATCAACCCCGCCCTGTTTAACGTCTGCATGGCCTGCTTGCACCCATTTTCAGATCCCACAAACTCAACATTGTATCCTATGCAGACAACACCTAACTCATCCTCTCACTATCCAACAAACCCAATATCTCCAAACAACTTCCAAGAATGAATGGCAGCTGTCGCCAGGTTGATGAACAGCTGCCTACAACTCAATGGACAAAACTGAAGTACTCATCATGGACCCATACACCTGGAATGACACATGGTGGCCTCCTGCTCTTGGGACCCCCCAAACTCACCCCCCCTCCCCCTCCAACCCCGGACCACGTACGCAATCTCAGAATCATCCTGGACTTTGAACTCAAAATTAACTGCTAAATCAATGCCGTCTCCTCTTCCTGTTCCCACACCCTCCGTCTACAATTAAAGTTTTTCAACTGGATTCCTCTCTAGCACAGGAAACCGTCACCCATGCCCTCACCAACAGCAGACACGACTACAGCAACACACTCTACGACTTGATCAACAAAAACCTCACCCACAAACTTGAACGTCCACAACACCTCCACCAGACTAGTCCAAAACCTACCTCGAGACTGCCACGTCACCCAACACCTGCGGACACTACATTGTCTCCCCGTTGAGAAGAGAATCTCCTTCATGCTTCTCACCCACATAAGCCTCCAACTCCAGGCCTACCTACCTGAACCACCGACTCTTGTTCCACGTACCCCAAAGATTGCTCAGCTTCCCCTTGATACAGTGTCACGCATCAAGAAGAACAGAAGACATTTCCTTCTTCCTCGCTGCCAGGGCATGGAACATCCTCCCTCAACCTCCAACAGACACAAACACTCTCCATGGTTCATGAACGAGTTCATGACCTGGCTCTTCAAATTAGGCCCCCCACCCAAAATCGCCTTGATACCCTTCCGGTGAGTAGTTGCGCTTTACCAGCTCTGATTGATTTATTGGCCCTTCACTTTTTTAGGTTGATGTGGGGCTGGAACTCGGCCAGAGGCCACTTTTCTCCACCTCTCACAGATGGGCACCCCTAACCCATAAGCAACACATTCCTCACTGTCAGGTCTGTATAGGGATGAGAAGAAGGCTCTTGCAGTGTCTTCCAAAATGTCAATTTAGTATGAGATGTCCCCTTGATGTTGGGCCCACAAAGACTTCAGATCTTTTTCCATAGCCCCATTTGCCACTTGATGTTTTGGAGGCCATCATTTCTAGCAGCCTTAGAGTTGGTCTCAGTCCAGTACCCAGGTTTCACATTGAAGGATGCTGCATTGAGCTTTAAACATGTATTTAAGCGTTAATGTTTACTAAAACATGCGGCTGAAATGTCTATTATATTTACCTTTGGACATCAGGTTTACCCTCCTCCCAGTAAACACTTACAGCCTGATTCATGTACGGGCCGTTTTGCGTGTCCCTAATAGAGATAAATAGCGACTCGCTATTGAGGAAACGCAAAACGGCATTCATGTACTTTTCGGGGAAAAAATAGCGACTCGCACGCGGGCGCTAAAGCCGTTAGCGACCGACAAAAAACGCAGAAAAATCGCTATTTCCGGCTACCTGCGATCGGGATAGCGACTCGCAATCCCGATCGCACGGGATAGCGACTCGCAATCCCGTGCGATCGGGAATGCGAGTCGCAATCTCGCGGGATCGGGAAAACGGGAAGACGCATTACGAGCACCGTGATGACATCACAACCAGGAAGCAGCCAAATCCCACCCCCAAACAACACAGTGACGCTATCAGTCGAGTGTTGAAGACCGAAAGCTGCCGCTAAACCGCCGTTAGCGACTCACAACCCCGCCGAAATAGCGACCGACATGTCGGACGAACCCCAGCCAGGCCCCAGCAACAGCGCTGGCCGCAAGCGCAAACTGAAATTCTCCGAACAGGAGCTGGAGAACCTCATCGAAGGGGTGGTGGCCAACCACGACCAGCTGTTTGGTGCCAACTCCCGGAGGGTCCCAGAGCAGGAGAAGAGGAGGATATGGGTGGGGATTGCCTCCAGTGTGAACTCTGTGGGCGTTGCGGACAGGTCTCTGGAGGAGCTTAAAAAGCGGTGGTACGACCTCCGGGGGCGTGCCAAGGAGAGGGTGGCGGAGCGCCTTGGTGAGGCATCAGGCACCGGAGGTGGTGGACCGACTGTCCCACCCAACACCCCCCTGGAGGACCAGGTAGAGGACACCTTGGAGAGGGAGGCGTGTGTTGGCGTGACCCCTCTGGACTCCTCCCGCCCCACCCAAGACACCCAAGGTAAGTGGCATGCGACTGCGACCCTGTCCCCTATGACCGCCCCTGACCAAATAGGCTCACTCATTGGCCCTTAGTCATGGCTATGTTGTGCATCAGGAAATGCCCTGAAGCATTGTGGGAGACGTAGTATGTCCACAATGTAGTAGTACCACAATGCGCCCAGAAAGGTTCCAAAGTGCGCAAATACACAGCCACCCAGGGAATGACACCCAGCATGCATGTAACATCTGCACGTCTGACAGTCACATGCACCTAATGAGTATCCACTTACCCTCACAGGTGCGGGTGACAGCAGTGACAGTGAGAGGCTGCTGATCGATGAGGAGGCCCAGGAGGAGGAATCCCTACCTGATACACAGCCACCAGCCCCTGCAGCAGCGACAACACCAGCAGCCAGGCCCCCCGCCTCTGCTGCTACAACACCTGCAGGCCCACCGTCTGCCAAGGCCAGGCCCCCCGCCTCTGCTGCTTCAACACCTGCAGGCCCACCGTCTGCCAAGGCCAGGCCCCCCGCCTCTGCTGCTTCAACACCTGCAGGCCCACCGTCTGCCAAGGCCAGGCCCCCCGCCTCTGCTGCTACAACACCTGCAGGCCCACCGTCTGCCAAGGCCAGGCCCCCCGCCTCTGCTGCTTCAACACCTGCAGGCCCACCGTCTGCCAGAGCCAGGCACCCCACCAATGTGCCTCCAGTGGCTGCCGCACCTGCAACACCAGCTGCTACAACACCTGCAGCACGTCCAATAAGATCTGGGCCAGCCACATCCGCTACACAGCGGCCCAACAGCAGGCGGGGCAATGGGCATCTCCATGCCTGCATGAGCGTGGAGCGGCGCATGCTCCGCATACACCAGCGGCAGTCCCAGCAGCAAGGAGCAATCCAGCTCCAGCTTCATAAGATAGGCCGCAATGTGGCTGGAGTCGGGGAGAGGATGGACCGCATGACGGCAGCCATGGACCGCATGACGGCGGCTATGGAAGACAACACTGCAGCGCTGGTGAAGCACCGCAGTGTTGCAAGCAGGCGCCACCACCAGTTGCTGAGCCGGCTGTCCACCTATAGCCGCTCCAATTATGTCTCGGCAAATGCCACCACCCTGCTTGCGCGGCGCTCGTTGACCCAGCAGCACCAACTGGTCCAGTGCTGCGAGGATATTACCCGGGTGCTCGAGCATTTGACCACCGCCGTCACCGCACTGCACGCACCTGTGCTACCGGCAATTGTGGGGGGTGATGATGCTAGTGAGGGTGCCTCCAGTGTCAGCAGCCACTCTGCCACGCAGGCCCCCCCACCTAGGCGCAGCACAAGGGCTACGCCTGCTCCAGCTGCCCAGGATGAGGAAGAGCCTCACAGGCGCCTGGGGATTGTGCGCCGGAGGCGCCAATGACATTGTGTCAGGGACACAGGCGCAGGCTGAACTTAAGCCTGCCATGGACCGTCTCATGCAGTATGCATGAATACTGCATTTTGTAAATAGTTGTTACCAAGACCCTTTTTTTTTTGTGATTATAACAAATACATTTATTTTGGTGCACACATACGCCTTGTGTAATCATTACAGTTTGCATGCAATTGTGATATGTGGGGTGGGGGAAGGGGGTGGGCTAGAAATTGTTAGCTGTGATGTGGTTGCGACGTCTGTGGCCTTCAGCTGGGTTCTCCCCGCGTGCATGGTGCGCATGTGCTGGTGGCCGGTCGTCCCCCTCAGATTCACTGCCTGAGATGTCAACTGGTATCCGGCGCTTGGTTGCAATGTTATGAAGCATTGCACAGACAGCCACAATGCGGCAGCACGCTGCAGGACTGTAATACATGGCCCCACCTGTCTTGTGCAGTATACGGAACCTGCTCTTGAGCAGGCCAAATGTCCTTTCAATACAGTTCCTTGTCCGGATGTGCGCAACATTGTAGCGGCGTTGCTGAGGTGTGGCAGGGTTGAGGTAAGGGGTCAGGAGGTATTCCCGTAGGGCGTAGCCACTGTCACCTGTATGAGAGGAGCAGATGTTGATTGCCTGTGCAGCGCAGTTACTTCATAGCAATGTGACATTGTCGACAAAGTGTACTTACCAAGTAGGTGTCCTTCCCCAAACTCTCCCCTGATCAGTCGTGTGTGGAGTCCGCTGTGCCTGAAGATGAAGGAGTCATGGGTACTCCCTGGGTACTGGGCCACAATGTCAGTGATGATGGTCTTGGCATTGCAGACCATCTGTATGTTGAGGGAGTGGTACGACTTCCTGTTGCGGTACATATACTCCGTGCCAGCTGGTGGGCAGATGGCGACGTGGGTACAGTCTATGCAGCCAATGACATGGGGAAAATGGGCAACATTATAAAATTGTAGTTTTGTGAGGTCCAAATCCTGTTGGCTCGTGGGAAATGTGATGTGCCGGTGGAGCTGGGTGAGCATGGCGTCAACAAAAGTGTGGAGGCAGCGTGACATGGTGGGCTGGGATATCCCCCCAGCAGCGGCTACTATGCCCTGGAAACTGCCGGATGCCAGGAGGTGCAGGCTGCACAATACCTGCACATGTGTGGGCACAGAATTGTTTCGCCTTGTTGGGTGCTGCATGATGGGGTCGAGTTCTTGTATCAGCCAGGTGATCATTTCCCCATTCAGCCTGTATTTAGCATAAATCTGTTCTCTGGTTTGCCCCAGCAAGGTGACCCGGTGCCGGTAAATCCTTGCCTGCCTCATGCGTCTCCTCCGTGCTGCTCGCTGTAGCCTTCGCCGCCTCACCACCATGTACATCCCAGGCATTGTGGAACGCCTATTGCTGCTGCTGAATGTCCTTATGTGTGATTGGTCAGGCCTGGACCTGTTGGTGATTGGCTAACAGTTTTTCAAATTTTGGTTAATCATGGCTTTTATGGTTACCACCTGCTTTGAGTTGTCCTTAAATTGCGCCGCGCAAATGTGCGATTTAGCGCTTTTTCGCTAATGTATTTCTTTCATGAATGCCGATTGAGACAATATTGCGTTTCGCTATTCAATTCGCAGATTCCGTGGTTGGTCGCTATTTCATTATCGCTAATGCTCGACTTCCCGGAGTCTGCGACTTTTACAGCGTAATCGCTATTCCGCTCGCTATTATTTTTTAGCGATTTCGCTATTTCGTACTTGAATGCCGATTCCGTGTTTTGCACCCGCAATTGCGCTTTCGCAGCCATTGCGGGCGCTATTTCGCTTCATGAATCAGGCTGTTAGTGTTCTGCTTTGTGAAGTTTGAGTGTGGCAGGCAGAAGCCACGCTAAGCAGGTGAAGTATTTTTAAAATGTACATAAAAATTTACATAACCACATTTCTTGCTGCTTTGTGTCCACAGTGAGTTTGGCAAATTTCGTGTTTTGGTATTTCTCTCCGCATTTCTTTAACAAGTGACAGATTTTGCTCTCCTTTGATCCCCCCCCCCCCCCACCCATTATATATTAACGGTTGTACCTTTTTTATATTAACGGTTGTACCTTTTTTAGAGTTGAGCGTGACGGGCAGAATCCACATGACAGATGATGTATCTTTAAAAATCATCCACCTTGATTTCTTAAACATGGTTATTCAACTTCTTACGGCACATTTTCTCTTGTCCATTATACATTGAGTTGATGATTAGTCTCTTGCCTGTTTTACATTGTCTTGCTGCTTTGTTTCTTATAGTGTGAGGTCCGAGCGTGGCATGCAGAGGGCAGCTGTTGGAATGGCACTGTGGACCATGAGTACTATGTAGCCCATTGTACCAAATAAAGTCTATTGCTATCCAACCAGTGCATGGTGACCTACTTCTATTGCTTGCCTTAAGGCCTAGGTTACTTCTCCATAACCCCCAACCCCCCCCGCACCCCCCTCCTCATTCGATTTCTCTGAATTCCATGTATGCCAAATAATGTTCACTATTCAATCACTATCACACATTGTTGGCATTCTCACCATTTTTTACTTTTCTGTGTCACATCTGCTTAAGTTTGATTATTAGTTTTAGGATCCAAGGACAACTAGGCGAGAGACAGGTGATCTTTTATTCATGTAGAAGCAACAACAGAATTGTTGATGGAGTAAGTTTTAAGTGCCTGGTAGCCTGCAGTCAAATGGGTTTCCTAGAAGGGTCTTGTGCTATTACATTTGATGTTATTTGTTATTGTGTGACCGACTTTTCCCCAGACTTGCGTCCTGCCAGTATACCGTATGATTTCCCTTTAGGTCAGGGCATCTATAGCTTTGGGGAAAAAAACTTTAATTTGTTCTTTTTAAGCTGCATAATTGTTGTAGACAGAGCAATATAATTTCCTGCTAACCCAATCATTGACAGGGAAGGACCGAATACAATATGGCTGCCGCCTTCACACCAGTGAACGAAGCAGCTGCACAATGGCTGCTGCACCCTTTGATTTCCCCCCTGGCGCCGCATGAGGATAGACCTTGAGACCGAGATTGAAGCGAGACACTGATTTGAGCACCTTGTTAACCCTCTGTCGGCTGGCATTTCCGGCACCAAGACTGCAAAACTTCTATCCGGGTTCGCGCTGATGGCTGTTTTGAATGGTTGCCACATGTATGACGCTTGCGGCGATCTACCTGCGACTGCCTCCCAATGCGGTGTCCTTTTTAGTTGCTTACGGTGGCACTTTCATCGTGGTGTGATGAACCCTCTTTCATGCCTCTTGAAGGGAGGCTGTCTGGCGGCAGAGACCTAGCATTCTGCCTCTATTCACCCATCACTAATAGCACTCTCCTTCTGGGATGTTTTTGTGTCGTCCCCCCCCCCCCGCTTGGGCATGCATGAGTAAAGTGCCATCCAGACCAGCACTAGAACCACGTCTTGTGGCACCCTCCTGGACTCCAGACTTCATTTGCCACCATCACTGACCTCATTGCACCCCACGGCATCTCCTCCACGGACTACATACTCATCACAGACCTGATCTTCCACTTCGACAACACAAGCGCCCCCTCACCCCTCCCAATCCACTATTCTCCTGGAAAACCTTGCCAACATCGAACTGAAACAGCTTGTCACCACACCTACCCATAAGGCATGACACAGCCTCAACCCCCATCTTGACAGGTGGGAACAACATTCGTTTCGGCCACACCACACAACCCCCATGGATGGACCACCACTGTGTACACTTCCTTATCAATAAACCCAAGACGCCCACGATGAAACTGGAGCATGGTCACAGAGGAGCAGCTACACTGCACCCTCACCCGCGATGCCCCCACCACCAGGACCAACCCAACCTCTCAGCAAAAGAACTCCTCAAATTGATCACCAACTGTGCAGACGAGCTTGCACCCCTATGTATTCCCGATATACCGCACCCCAGTAAGGCCACATGGATCACCATCAACCTCCAAGATGCCAGACTCGCCTGCAGACGTCTTGAGAAGAACTGGAGAAATAGCAAATCTGCGGAAGACTACCACCTTCAAGAACGCCATGACGGAATACCATCAACACATCACATCCGCCAAGAGGACCTTCATCCAGAACGAGATCCTCGCCAACTACAGCAACTCCCAAGGAACTCTTCTGCGTCATCCAGGAATTCATCAGCGAAACCACGGACATCACCACCTCCCAGGACCTCTGCAACATGCTCGGCTCCTACTTTCATCTGAAAGTCAAGGGACTCTACGAAAACTTCAACGACCGGATGCCTGACTCCGAAACCACCCCCTCCTCCAGCAGCGCCAGCCAGCCCACCATCTCCTCCTGGACCCCTGTCACCACCAAAGACACCGCATCAAACCTGAAAAGCATTCACTCCGGAGCCCCCACAGACACCGGACCCCCGCGCATCTTCCACAGTCACCATCGCTCCCGAACTACGATGCACCATCCAAGCCACCTTCAAAACCAGCATCTTCCCTGAGGACTGGAAAAGTTCAGAAGTCAGACCCCTATTAAAGAAACACTCAGCAGACCCCACGGACCTCAAGAACTAAGACACCTCTCACTCCTCCCTTTTACGGCTAAGGTCACTGAGAAGACCGGTAATGTCCAATTAACAAAATTAATTGCAGAGAACTCAATTCTCCCTCCCTCCCCCCCCTCAATCCGGATTCCACAGCAACAACAGCATCAAGACCGCTCTCCTCGCATCCACAGACGACATCCGCACTCTCCTCGACCAAGGACCCACTGAAGCCTTGATCCTACTCGACCTCTCAGCAGCCTTCGACACTGTTTCCCACCACACACTCACCGCCAGACTCCACAACAACGGCATACAGGGAATGGCCCTCAACCAGCTCCGCTCCTTCCTCACTGGCAGAACCCAAACAATCAGACTACAACCCTTCCTCTCCGAATCCACAGAAATCAACTGCAGAGTACCGCAAGGATCGTCACTAAGCCCCTCGCTCTTCAACATCTACATGGCCCCCCTTGCTGCCATCATTGGACAGCACGGACTCCGCATAGTATCCTACGCCACTGACGCCCAGCTCATCCTCTCCCTTCACCAGCAGACTCCACTTTCAGGAAGGAAGGCATGAAGGACGTTGCATCCCGGATGAGCAGCAGCTGCCTGAAGCTCAACTCAGAGAAGACATAGGTCCTCTGACTCTTCCCACCCCCCCTTGGCTTGGTACAACATCTAGTGGCTGACTGCCTTCGGCTGCTCCCAATCCCCCACTGACCACGTCCGGAACCTCAGCATCGTACTCTACTCCTCCGTCTCCAAGACCCAACAGGTCCACGCTGTCGCCTCCACCTGTTTCAACAGCCTCTGCATCCTACGAAAGACCTTCAAATGGACTCTTTCCCCTGACCCCACCCCCGAATCAAGAAAGACTGTCACCCAAGCGCTCATAACCATCAGACTGGCCTAAGGAAACGCCCTCCACGCCACTATCAACAAGTCTCTGACCACACAGAACACCGGAAACCAGACTTGTCCTCGCCGTCCCTCGACATGGACACATCACCTAACACCTGCTTGAGCTCCACTGGCTCCGCGTTGAGAAGAGACTAACTTTCAAGATAGTCACCCATGGCAACAAATGCCTCCAACACCGGACCCCAATATCTCAACGACAGAATCTCCTTCCATGTACCCAAGAGGAACCGCCGTCCTTGCCCTCGCCGAACCCCTGTGCATCTGCAGAGCAAGAATGGGTAGGAGAGCCTTCTATATCACAGCCAAGACCTGGAACGAGCTCCTGATCGACATCAGACATGCCCCACCCTGCACATCTTTAGGAAGAACCTCAAGACCTGGCTCTTTGACTGACTGGAGCTGCCCCCGCGCCTTGAAACCCTCATGGGTGAATAATGCACTTAAAGAATCCCTCATTGATTGCCATATAGCAATATCACCAGGTGTATGCAGCCTCGCAGTTGAGCACTGGGCATGGATCCCAAGTAGCCTTTTGCACTTTGGCAAGGCTCGCATTATGGTTCTACTGGTGGATGGCCACTATTGACAGCCAAGAAGTCATATGCCTATACCTGGCATGACTTGTTTGGGTGCCTCACTCTCTCCTCTGCCTGTTTGCTATACTACTATCTCTCTTGCCTGATTTATTAGATCTCCTCCTAGTGTGCCGTGTTCTCCCTACTGACCCGACGATGATACTGTTGTCGACTTTTCATTATGATGTGGTCTCTCCACCCCGTATTGTTAGACTATGATTGTTAAAAATCTGCTACATTGTGTTCCCTCATTGTGCTTTCTCTTCCCTCCCCTGTACACACCCTCATCCACTCCCGAATTAGCCTCAAACAACTTGTCACTTACCCTACCTACAACGCTCGACCCCATTTTCACATCTAAAAGACCTAGCCAAGCTCAACCTGGTCTAACAGCTCACCTGGGCCAACCACTACCGCATCCACTTCACCATCTCAAGACTTACCAACACTGGCACCATGCCCCCAACTCCATGCGCAGAAACTGTAAAAATATATCTGAAAAACAGTGGGACAATATTCAACGCTCACCTCCCAGACCCAGAAACTGCTGCTAAGAACTACTCCCAGTGGATCATAGAATGAGTTGACCTAATTACCACTGTCAAGCCAGCCAGATCCACATGACTTTTCAGAAGAGCCAGCTGGTTCATTGCTGAGTTGAAATCCACCTAATGCAACTGCAGGCAAGTTGAAAGGAAGTGGCACACTAGCAAAGAGACAGGCAACCATAGCAGCTTCAAGACATCTCTAAATCCTTTCCAACCCACCCTGAAAGAAAAAACGTACGCTTAAGCAGACCGCATAGAAGCCAGCACAAACCGCAGCAAGGAGCTGTTCATCATGAATGAGATCTCCAACCCTGCAGCCACTAAGAACCACACCATCCCCTCCCTAGAAATGTGACACTCTGACTAACTTCTTCCATGACCAGATCTGTTAACTATGAACACTTCAAAACCGTAACCCCATATCGCCGACCGCATCAGCCTGCTCACATCCGTAAACTGCACCCTCAACACCTGATCACCAATTGGGACCCTCACAAGTTAAGCCACAATCTCCATTATGAACTCTGTGTACTCAGGTTCACACACAGACCACTGTCACCACCCCACCTGCAACCTCGGGAGCAGGACTATTGACGATGAGCTCAAAGTCTTGAACACCTTCATTACCTCTGCATCCTTCCCTGAAGACTTGAAACACGCTGAATTGCAGCCCTTCCCGAAGAAATCATCTGCTGACCCAGCGGAACTGAAGATCTAACGGCCCATTCCCACCAGATGGTCTCAGACATTCAACCAGCAACTCGCCAAACAACTAGAACACAACAGTCTCCTGGACTACTTTGAATCTGGATGCTGAACCAATCACAGCACCAAGACAGCCCTCATCAAAGCCACCAACGACATCCGGGCCCTCCTGGACTACTGCAAAATGGCAGCCCTCCTCCTCCTGGACCTATCAGCTTTCTTCAACAGTCTCCCATCACCTCTTGATCAACAGACTTCACCACATGAGAATCCAGTGAGACCCTCTCAAATGGATCACCTCACACGGAAGAACTCTGAGAATCCTTCTCCCACCATTCACTTAAGAACCTGAGAAGATCTACATCCCACATGGATCATCCATCAGCCCCTCAATCTTTGACATGCATATGATCCCGTGGCCAACACCGTCAGATCGCACAGACTCAACATCATCTCCTATTCACTTGACACCCACATCATCCTCTCGCTGTCCGAAGACCCCTCCACCACCAGAGGCAACTTCCACAGATGTATGATATATGCTGCTGACTGGAAGGACAACTATCCCAAGCTCGGCACGGACAAGACGGAAGTCTTGATCTTTGGGAACAACATCTCGTCATGGAGCAATGCACGATGGCCTGCTTAACTTGGCCGATTCCCCCGCCTGACAGACCCCGTATGCAACCTCTGCGTCATCTGGAACAGCAAGCTATCTCTGAATAAGCAGGTAAACGCATTCTCATCTGCCTGCTTCCACACCCTACACATGCTTGGCAAGGTCTTCAGTTGGCTCCCACTCAACACTGGAAGGACTGTTATGCAGGCCCTTGTCACCAGCTGGCTGGACGGTGTGAACACTCTCTACATAGGACTCACCGCACATCTCCTGAAGAGACTACAGTCAATACAAAACTCAGCTGCAAAACTCTTCCTCGATCTCCCCAGACAGACCAGCATCACACCCCACCTCCAGAAGCTCCACTGGCTCCAGATCCAGAAGTGATTCCAGTTAGAGATGCTGATCTACTAATACAAAGTCCTGCACAGTGAAGGACCAACATAAATCAACAAAAGCATAACTTTCCACTAACCGACCAGACACCTGCCATCTTCTTCCCTCTTTCTCGCACACAACTTCTCGGATCTGCCAAGTTAATAGCCGATGGCGCTCCTCACACCTGGTGCCCAAAGCTTGGAACGGCCTTCCACTGCACCCCCTGACTACCCCAATCACCCCGGCAATTCAGGAAATTGCTCAAGTCCTGGCTGTTCGAATCAACAAATCACCACAAAGCAGTTAAGCAGCTCCAGTGCCTTGAGACCCTCACAGGTAATATGCCATGCTTTATATATCCTTTCTTGATTAAGAGGTCGTAGACTGCCTCAATGGCTCTGTGGCGCTTGGATAAGTGTGGGGAACTGCCGAAGTCTGAATCCTGCACTGTATCTAATTGGGGTATTGCACTGCAACGATGATTCTCAAAGATCCACCTTGTGTCTGCCTTTTCTGGCTGCTCGCGCTGCCCTGTAGCAAGTGGGCCACTTGGGTTGTGCCTATACCCTCCCATGGCGAATGTGGCTCTGCAGTTGGAGATGGGGTTTGACAAGCCCTCACAACTCAGACTGGCCACAAAAATACTAGTATATTGCACCTAGTGCACATACCGGGTAGACCGCAAACCAACTCTCCCATCAATAACAATAAACCGCCATGCCCATCATCCTCCAAGCAATTCAAGGCTCCAGGGAAGCAGTACAGACAAAAGTGGATAAGTTCTGGGTGGATGTAATCTTCCTACACTAAGATACTCACAAAATAGTAGGTATGGTGGCTAAAGCCTGGGTCTCCGTGGTTGAAGATGAAGTGACAACCCTTAAACTGCAGGTCTCTAGTTGCTCTCCACAATAGATACACTGGAAGAACGAAAAGAGGGTGCCGAAAGCAATTCCTGAGAAACAACCTGTGCCTCATTGGGTTCCCAGAGGGGGTTGAGACCTCTGGGACAGACTGCTTTCTGTAGCAATTGTTCTGTTCTTGTGTCCCATTGGATAAGCTGTCTCTTTGTTTTTTGGATGAGAGGGAGTATCGGGTCATGGCTAACAGGCCGCCTGTAATGGTTTCTCGCCCCATGATAGGCTGCATCTTCAACCACCACTATCGGAATGTCATCTTCAAGGAGGATCAAGATCTACGCTTCAACACCAAGCTCATGGTCTTCAGACTACACCCGGGCGGTCCTGCAGCACAGATGCTTGTTTGACAAACTCCTGGCCCATCATATCCAATATATGCTCCTATTCTTGGTCCGTCTGAAAGTAATTTTCAACTCTTCCACCTATTTCTTTGACATTCCCCAACAAGCATGGAAGTGGGCAATGGGGCAACGGTTACTCCGATCCACCAGAATTGAAGATGCACAAACTCTAGGACAGCTGGGTCCCCTAGAGCTCTCTCGAGTACCATGGGGGAAAGACAACCCACTCAAGCAGGGGCCGACCGAACTAGCACAGGAGACAAGGGTTACTGGCTAGGGCTCGACAAATCCACTCGCCAGCTCGCATTTGCGAGGTAGAATTAAGGTAGAGCTAATTTTAGGTCCTACTCACCCTTTCTGGCGAATAGGAAAACTAACTAACTTTTGTCCTCTGTCTTTGAAAACGTAGCAAATGTGACCAGATGAGATTTGAAGGCATTTTTATTGCTCACCAAGCTAATGAGCAATAAAGATGCCTTTAAATCTTGTCACATTTGCTCCGCTTTCAGAGACTGAGGTCAAGTAGGTTGCAGTTAGGTCAAGGTGATTTTTCAAGGTATTAGACCTACAGGACTAATACAATTATTCAGATTTTTCGAGCCCTGTGAGCTCATCTCCTACTGGGAGTGAACCAGAAGCTCTTGACCCAAAGGTGTCGCTCTCTGGCACCCCCACAATCTTTCAGACTCGAGATAGCGATCATGAGCCACTCACTCGACCCCCGCAGATGGAGAGGTGCAGAATAACCCTTTCATGGATGGCCAACCATTGCTACATAAGCTGTGAACTACTCTATTGCTGTATTACATATCGTCTTTTTGGTAATGGGTTGGAGGGAGTGTTATCCTGTGTTCTTACGTTCTTTTGTTGTTTTATTGTGATAATCAGAAATTGCTGTCAGCTAGCATGATCCTTCTATTGGGCAACAGGGAGCCTAGGATGTAATCCTGACACCCTACTAGTTTCTTTATATTTGAATGTTTGGCGACAGATGCTTCATAGTTAGGAGTATGTGTTGAGGGGGGCGGTGTGGTGGGATGGGTTAATGTTCTGTTTTCCTTTATTGTTCTGACTTTCTTTTGCAGGCACCAACAACAAATTTCCTCCACTGGGTCCACTCACATACAACATGCTCTATGGCTCCACTGAGTCTATCCCTATTTGGACCGGGAGGCCTCTCATGAGGAGAGTGGCCAGTACACCACTTTGCAGCCCTGCCACACATGGTAATGGTAATTTCCTAGAATGTAAACTATGTTCTTTATCGATAAGGGATTGCCTGTACTTTGTTATATAAAGCGGTTTCGCTAGGATGTGGTCATGCTCCACGAAATTTTGGGACTACTTGCCCGGTTCTTCTTCTTTAATTAAGGACTGCAGATCGCCTTTTTCTGCTCATAAAGTTAATAGCTCTTAGAATTGGGCTATCACGACCATAATTGGATAATTTAGGAAGACTTATTTAACAAGGCTGCGATTTGGATCCCGGCCGGGATTCGAACCAACTATTGAGCCTGCTAATGCCTGGAAAACTACATTTCCCTATGGGCAACAGCGCGCTTGTCGCGCTGCGGGTGACGTCACCGTGTTTGGTGTACGTCCGTACACGCCCTCTGCCTGATGCGGAAGCTGGCTGTTTACATTTACACCTCCCGGTACACCGCGTCGGTTCCTCCCCAAGACAGAGCTTAGAGGGACGACCGGTGTACCGACGGATAGGTGAGCTGCCCTGCATTTTCTTAAAACTTCATTTTCTTATTACTTTAGAATCGGAAAGAAGTTGACTGGGTGCGCAACGGGAGGGATTGCCTTAGAAAGCGTAATCACGCCGTCTGTATACTAAAACAGCTGGGGACAGAAACGAGTGGCTGTGGAAGCAGTAAGCTCTATAGCTCCCACATATAGGCGTTTTTGCCTCAAGACCAATGTGGAGCAATGATAACGATTGAATGTGCAGCGACAGGGACTACAGTTGAGAGCCTAATCACGCTGCAAGCACGCTGAATATGCTGTAATCCTGAATGAGTGGTTGTGGAAGCTTACAGCTCCATTGAACATACTCTTTGTAACTAGAGATGTAAGCAGCCAGATTGTTGACTGTTTGGCTTGTGTTGTTTGGCGCTAGAGGTGGCGCATGTGCAGACTGGTTTGCCCGGGAATACCAGCAGGTGTTACTTACATCAACGTTTGTATTGTTGTTATCTTCTTTTTAGTGCGGTGCATCCATCTACCTGAGCTCGCGCCAGGTGAGGTGGGGCTTTTCCTTCCCATCGAGTGGGTGAGTGAACCTAATGTTGTATACTCGCAATTTGTTGAGTGGTGACTGACTTAGACAGTCCCTATGCCGGCCATTAATTACACGTGACTGGCATCACATGTTCTTGTATGCATAATATTGCATGCTATTTGTATATCTCACACTGTACTCATCTATTCTCTGATAATTTTCAGTGATTCGCATGTAAACTTTTTCTTCTTATATTTAGGATGGGAAGATGTTTATACAGTAACCTACACTATTCAGGTGATATGGTTTATTTATTCATTTTTTGATCCTTTTGATCTTATTTAGCAGTAGCACTAATTGGTCCTGAGGAAGCAGCAGGAGATCTCGAGACTCTTTTAGACTGCAGAAACATGTCGACCTTATACATCTACTAAGTGGTTATTTGTTACGCCACTTTATTGCACTGTTTTTACTGATTTAGGAGTGTGACGGTGGTTATTAAATTTGTTGTCCCTGAACACTACCTAATTTTAGAACCCCTTTTCTTACCTTTTTCACACACACTTTTTCTTTGCACTGCTATTTAGTACTCCACCAGACACGTCTTCTTTCACATCCTATATAATTGCTGTGGTTTTTCCTGGTACATGGCTTGTTAACAGCCAGTGCAGGTTTTTTCACCTCTAACAGCAATAGGCATATGTGTCTAAAGAGATCCCAGATGATGAAGGGCGGTCTCGATGGTGTACTGATGGGAACTCGTTTTTGAGAAACTGTTCCTTAGTATTTTGTTTTAGGGTACCTTGTTAGTGTGTGTAGACTCTCTGTTGATTTTTGTTGGTGTCATGCTCCACGAAACACATCTTTTAGGGTCCAACTGTCCCTTGCTCATCTGGTTTGGCTGTGACTTGAGTTTTTCATGCTTGTTTCTTCAGAGGTTTATGAGGGGTTGCGATATTGCTGCACAAGGCCTTCCCAATGGCATTGTCCTCCTCCTACATTGACCTGCAGGGGAGGTACATAGAAACGGAGGGCACTCTAGAGACTAGACACCAGAACTTCATATCTGCCTACGTTCCCCAACATATGTTGCACTGGACACTGCAGGCACCCCATGACCTTGTGATGCCCCCGCTACTTGGACTATCTGATTGGTAGATGTGGTGTTTTTTTAACGCAGTCTCCGACCCCTTTCTGGATATTTCCGAGGCCCTTTGGCTGTGCCTAATTACACTCTCATCCCAACTTACATTGTAGACCTACTCAAATGTCCTAAGCGATGCTTGGAGATTATGGAACCCCTCACGCTTGTACACTTACGTGTCAGCAGAGCATAAACTGGGTTCCAGACCTAGAGACCCTCACTGGTGAAGCTGCTGTGTTCTACAAATCCTGATTGAATCAGTCAGATTTGGCTCCCATCCAATGACTTCCTGCCCTGAGGCATCTCAGATCACACACCCTTTATCTCTGTAAAGGAAACTCTTTGGTCTACTTACGAGCTATGTGGCGCTTCAACGCCTGGCATCTAGTAGACCACGACTGTATTGACTTTATAGCAGAGGATCTCCAGATCTCATTTAAGCTAAACTGTAATACTGAGCCCTCTGCTGGAACCCCTATGGGTGTCCAGCAAACCCACCCCAAGGAGGTCTGACCAAGGGACATGTAAGTGGAAAGGAGATACACCAACTGCTACAGGTAAGGGATTTTAAAGCCCAGATCCTCTCTGGAGTGGTGGACTTGTGGCTGGGCCTCTGTGACATTGAGCGACAGTTGCAGGACCACCAGTCCATAGAGAGAATCTGTTCTGGCCACCCTGAAGCAGATCTTCATAGAGGCTGCTAGGCAGTGCGGGAGAGCGTTGACCCAGCTGGTCTCCGAACATAGAGACCAATCTAGCAAGCTCTTATATTGTCCGGCAGCTTATGCGGCCTTGACTAGAACCGTACCGGCCATTCGTAATTCTCATGGAACGCTTCATGAAAGTATGCCTGAGGTAGCTCAGGTCCTCGCGGTGTATCAAGACTTCTAAGTGGCAACCCCTCCACCCCCAAAGGAGCTGCATTTCCACTGCTAAAGAACATTCCCCCTACACTTGATTCCCTGCTGTCTATGGCCCGAGAACTTGACCAACCGCTCACAACTGTGGACATAAACATAGCTATTTCAGATCTCAATTCAGGCGAGACTCCTGGCACAGACTGGTTCTCTGTGAAATTCCTTTAAAGCAACCTGGCCCGTTTGTTCCCTCACCTACTGGCCCTCTAAACTGAGGTGGCAGAGCATGGATCTTTCACCCCCAAACCTGGGCACTGCCATTATTGTTGTGATTTTTCAAGGCCAACCAACCGGCAGAATATTGCACCTCGTATATGCCCATCTCTCTAAAAAAAAAAAAACATCAAAGTGTTTGCGGAAGTCAGAGTGATTACATTAAGTCAGACACGGAGTTACCTAGTCCACCCAGAACAAATATTGGCTCATGCCTGGCAGGATCCCCTGCTGTTGTGCACGGAGGGTACAACTCTCCCTGTCCCAGCTGTCCCGTTTGAGCAGCTCCCTGGTCTTAGCCCAAATTGACTTTGAAAAGGCCCTTTACACTGGGGCGTAGACCTTGGAAGCTGTGGTGAAGCATGCATGTTTTGGAACCTACTTCCTCAGACTCATCAGCCTACCATACAATTCCCCTGCATCCCAAGTTCAGGTAAACTGAACCCTATCCCCCGCCCTTTTCAGTAGTCTGGGGCTCCAACCAGGGCTGTCATCTGTCTCCATTACTTACCCTAGTAATATAACTCTTTGCACGTATTATCAAATGCAACACCCACATTTGGGTTGGCTTTAAGAGGAGGATCCTGAAAAGCGCAAAGCATTGTAAGCGGATAACATCCTATTATTTCTGGCTGACCTGCAGTCTTTCAGCACCAGGCGCCTCAACCCATATTGTGAAGCATGTGGTCTGCAGAAAAACATGAACAAGTCGCTGTTGGTACCAGTTGAAGACACAAGAGGACATTCTTGGCACCCTGCGATCTCGATATGTTGTCTCCTTCAAATATTAAGATCTCCAGATATTCTCCGCTGCCAAGCCCTGGCCTGGACTCTTAGTTTTCAGCCCCTTATGATCACCCTGACTAGGTTCTGTGGAAATGGGGCCTCCTGCCTCTAATCGCTATAGGACGGGTAGCCTTATTTAAGAGGATGTGCATCCCACGCTTTTTGTATGTCATTGTGATCTTCCTCCAAGAGACAGAACGGGGCTGCCTGAGGACAGCCCTGTTGTGCCTCTTGGAGGAAGTTAGATGACTGAGACTGGAGAGAAACGTTATTGGGATGGCCACATTGTTGGGCAAACAAGATATCGTCCGTAACTGGAAGTTGCCGGAATCACGCCTTATTGTAAGGGTGGAGGGGGGTGGACTGGTGAGCCAGCCATGAGAATCCGATCGATGAGGTCCAGTTAGGCCACCGAAAGTATAAGATGTGCAGCTGGTGGCAGATGCATCATGAGCTGAATGTGTAACTATATGGATGATAATGTATCTACTAAGTCTATATCTCTAATGCGTTTTTATGTATTCTTTTAGAATTATGTTTGTGAAATGCCAAAATCTTAACTTGGATGTAACAAAATAGGGCTTAGGGTTGGTACCCGTTTTGCCATTGGCTTGACAGGTAACACAGGTGTTGCAAAACTCCTTCACTTTCTGGCACATGTTTGGACAGTAGAAGTGGACAACTTTCCTACTCCAAGTCTATGCCTGGCCAAGCTGCCCAGCTAAGGGGATGTAATGGGCCAATGAGAGTGAGAACTCTGTATTGCTGAGGCGCCATCCCTCCTCCCAATGTTTTGTTGGAGCCTCTGACATATCATTGCTTAGGTCAAACTTATCTCTATTGACCCTTGTGATTGGTTTGACCACCACGCCATCACCATCCACCTGCCTAGCACCCACGAGACATGAACAGCACAACCTGTGATTACAAAACGATGGGTTAGAGACACCAAGAACCTTGATCACGGGAAAGTGGCAGCATATTGTGAGACTTCCTCCACTATATCTGATATTCTCGATGACCTGGTTCAACGGATCCCTCAACAAGGAGAGGAGATCCCTTCGCCAGACTGAACAAAACTGGAAACACCCATCAGCAACCCATCTAAAACTTCTCCGCCAGACCAGGAATTCCGACAAACAAAATTCTCAACTCTAAAATAAGAATTCTTCTGAACAGAGCTTGACCGCCAAAAATCGACCTCGCAAGCTGTTTAACTTGGTCAAACACCAATCCAACAAACTAGCGAAAACCTCCAAACAAACACCTAAACCCCTAATATCAAGCTAGGAATTTTCATCCTTCTTCTGCAACAAAATCTCTGCCCTTGGAAATGAACTTAAATCCCTAGCTAACCATCAAAATCTGCCGGCTCTACCTCTTATCTCCGCGATGTCTTCCCATACCTCACACAAAAACCAAGCGCACTGGTCCAACTTTAAAATCTAACCACCTGTGTGCCTGTTGCCTTAGCCCAGCTGCCGCTGCTGCTGGAGGAAGTTGGAGGCCCTCCTCCACCTGCAGGCTACAACCTGCGCCTCATCCCTGGTGGCCAGTGGTAGGCCCTAGGTTGCTCACTGTTACTGTATTGCTTTTTGTTGTCATTGTTTATTTTGTCTTCGTTTCATTCCTCCTTTTTCCCCTCTTGCGCTATTCTGTGCCCTGTGACCTCTTTTGCTTTCTGTACCCCTCCTTGTTCCTCACTCCAGTTTCCCGCCCGCTCTCATTTGTCTGCTCCCAGCTGCTCCTCCCACCCACCTCCCCCTCTTATGGAGGGCGCGCCAAAGGCGTGCCTAAGGCAAGCCCGTCTGCGCCTGGACCGCACCCAGCTACAGAATCCCTGGCCCCCACGACGCCACGACACCAGATGCTGCTACGATAGCAGTACCCCTCCACGCACTCAACATCAGACGATCACACACCTGCTTCCTAGACGCCCGAAGCGCATCAAATACCCTTCTCCTGCCAGAACTGCAGCTTCACCAGCATCCGATCCGCTAATCCACCCACCAGGAAAGAACTCCAATACCTCAGATGCAATCTCCTCAACACCAGCAAACACTCTGTTGAACTCTTGGGGCTAATTGACTCAACCTCCCCATATGTCGCCTTCCTGACGGAGACCTGGCTGAACCCCGCCTCGGCACCCAACATCGCCATAGCCATCCCGGACGGCTACAAGATAACCCGCAGGGACCGCACCAACGGAGCAGGAGGAATCGCCATTGTCCACAGGAACACTCTCTTTATCAACACAGACGACACCCTCAGCACTGCCGAACACCTGCACTTCCAGATCCACACCGATTCCCAACACCCTCAGAGGAACCCTAGTCTACAGAGCCCTCGGACCTCGACCACAGTTCAGCGACTCCATTGCTAATCTAGTCAGTACACACACTCTCGCCTCCAGACTAAATCCTTCTCGGGTACCTGAACTTCCACCACGAACAACGACGACTGCAATTCCACCACCGTGATCGACAACCTCGGACTCTAACAACTCGTCACAACACCTACCCGGTCCACTGGCCACACGCTTGACCCCATCTTCTCCGCAAGTGCCCACTTCTCCTTCAACCACATGACCAAACTCCACTGGACCGACCATCGCTGCATCCACTCCACCTTCCGGAAACCCACCGCACCCAACAGATCCCCCGCTGCTGCTGGAGCAAAGTCACCAAAGACTAGCTAACCACCACCCTCGCCCGGAGCCCACCGAACCCGCCCTGACACCGCCGCCCGCAACCTTAGACAATGGATCGACTGCGTCAACACCCTCTCCCCGATCAAGAAACCCTCCAACAAAAACACCAACAAGAAAGCCAGCTGGTTCCCTCAAGGCCTCCAAGCAAACCTTCCGAAACTAAGAGAAGAAATTGCTCCCTGGACAGACCCCGGACAGCAACACAGCCCACAAGAACGCCACCTGCAGACACCCATCACCTCATCAGATCCGCCAAAAGAGCCTCCTTCAAAGACCGCCTAGACAACCACGCACGCAACAGCAAAGAGCTCTTCAGCATCGTGAAGGAACTCTCCAACCTCAGCTCCAACAATAACGACATCCCACCTTCGCTCGCTCACCAGCCCCCCATTAGAGAGCCCCCCACCCCAAGTGGTCCAGGAATCTGTTGCGGATCTGCACTACTGATCTAGAAGAAAAAATCTCCCTCCTTCCCATCTCCCCGGACGGCCTCTCTACCGCTGAACTCACAGCACATTACAACACAACAGTGCCCTCCATCTTAGATCAACTCGCCCCATGAAATAAAAAAAACAGGAACATCCCTTCAAGAACATGGTTTAACAAGGACATTAAAGATGAAAGAAGGAAACTCTGAGCCTAAGAAACGGCTCTGGAGAAAACGCCTCCTCCACCCACTGTGAAAAGCTCAAATTAGCAAGAAGAGAGTACAAAAACCACATCACTAAAGGAAAAACCAACTTCTTTTTCAATGCGCTCGACAAGGCAAGAAACAGACCCAGAGAACTATTTGACATCATTAAAAAGCAAACCTCCAAACCGTCTAATTCCCTCGTCCATCCCTCTAAAGCCTTATGCGACAACTTCATCAACTTTTTCAACGACAATCGACAAGATCGAACTTTCCCTTGACATTAACCTACCTCCTCCAGGCAACAGCCTTATAACTATCTAGTCCTCCTCCAGTAGGCTTCCCGCACGTACCTGGTCCGCCTTCGATCCCGTCTCGGAAACTGAGATTCTCAACTTAATCGCCTCATCGAAGGCCTCATCCCACAATATGGACCCTCTACCCTCCCAATTGGTCAAAGATCTGAAATTCGCCCTCGCTCCTAACTGGTGCGAAAACATAAACAGTTCCTTGAAAAACGGTACCATACCAGAATGCCTAAAGATCGGACAAGTTACCCCTCTCCTAAAAAAAAAGAAGACCTTGACTAAAAAGACTTGAACAACTTTGGACCGGTCTCCAATCTCCCCTTATTGGCCAAAATTTCTGGAAAAATGCGTGCTCCACTAACTGAATAAACAGATTGACATCATCAACCTGCTAGATCAACATCAATCATGTTTCAGAAAAGGCTATAGCACCAAAACTGCAATCCTTAACATTGTCGACATCAGTCACTCCCTTGACTCAGACCACTGCTGTCTACTCATCCTCCTCGGTCTGTCAGCAGCATTCGACACAGTGGATCATAATCTTCTCATCAAGGCCCTCAAGGAGAGAGTTGGGGCTGAAGACCAGGTTCTACAATGGTTCTCATCCTTCTTCCAGAATCGTTCCCAGAGAGTCAAAATCAAGTCATACACCTCCGACCTTCTCCCCGTGAACAGAGGCGTCCCCCAAAGCTCTGTTCTCTCTGCAACTGTTCAATATCTACATGTTTTGCAGCGTGAATCTTTCTGGATTCACTATGCTGTGCATATTCCGCAATCTGGTGGTTGGGTCCGGAACCGTAGTCTTTTTTCTTTTTTTTTTGTAGCCCAGGTGGGCGTCGACGTCCCACCATTTGGTGTACCTTCGGTGACGTCGGAATGCTTCCGGCGGTAGCTCCCACCCTTGGGCCCCATCTTCAGATTCTTTTTTCCGCCGTTGGGTCTGGATCGTCGCGTGAAGCTCCAGAAGTTTTGGAGGAGAAAAATATGTGAATTTCTTCAGGAAAAAATTCGAAGACCAGGAGAAGGAGATCATCAGAGCCGGGACGATGACTGAGAGGAACCTCGAGATCTTCAACGTCCGACGGAGAATGCACACACAGGGGACCCCCTGAGCGCAGTAATGGACAACACACCATTTAAAATCTGCCGTAATTGCCACCACAAGTACGTGCAGAGAGACCAGCACCCAGTCTGCAACCTCTGTCTGCCTATCGACCACGGGAGCAAGGACTGCAACGCCTGCTCAGTCTTCACGCCGAAGACGCTGAGGATTCGGGAAAAACCGCTCACCACACGATGCAGGGCAAGGCCCCATCGCTGTACGACCTGGGCCTCTCCACCGACGACTAGGACAACATCGCCGAAGGTCCAGATGTCTCCACTGTCGCAGAGACCGATAAGAAATCGTCAGACAAGGTAGGAGAGTCTACGACTCCGAAACCCTCGACAGGGCCTCGAAAACCTGAGGCTGACTCTCGAAAATCAGAGTCTAGAGCCTCGAAGGGAGCAACAGCGTCGAAATCTTCGACGACCGAAGCTGCGGTCCCCGAAAAACAGCCCAGCGGATCCTTCGAGAAGGACTCCCAGGCGGCAAAGACCAGCGAAAAACAAGGGTTGTCGAAGCAAGCTCCCGAAAAGGGATCCTCGACCTCGAAGGAGCCGAGAGCCGCTCCGACGTCGACGGGGCCGTCTAAGAGGGCGACCGAAACGCTCGACGCCGAGCAGGCCGCACAGATGGAGAGAAAGAAAAGAAGGCTCAAGGCCGAGATTGACAACATCATCCAGAGGAAGAAGGACTTTGAAGACAAAATTAAAAGCTTCAGGTTCCCCTCGAAGCCCACGACTGTCCTCGAAGAGATAGAAGAACACGAGGAGTTCGACGCCGAAGAGCCGCCGAAAACTCCGGAGCCCTCGGAGCAGGGAGAAGAGGAGGACCTCTATTACACAGAGGGTGATTATGGGGACCCGCGTTCGAGCTACGACTCTGGATCCTTGACGGCTTAGGACCAGGATTGGCAGGACATCGAGGCCGAAAACCCGGAGGAGGCTGTGGAGACATACCCCTCGAGGCCTTCGCCGCCAGATGACATTGGGGCCTACTATGAGGTCGTCAAGAAGGCTGCAGCAGCTTATGAAGCCAAATTGGAGGAGGAGAAGGCTAAGGCAGATTTCCTGCTCCCCGCACAGATAAAAAGCCACTTCCTGCACATGCTCAAGAGTATTATGGCACAGGGCAAAGAGGCGTTCAGAGAACCAGCTACCTGCAGGTCAGTCACGCCAAGGACGGAGAAGAAGTAAAAGTTCTCCTCCCAGGACCCCCCTTACATCCGGGGGTCAGTTTCAGCAGACTCAATTATAGCCGCAACGGCCAGAAGAAGGGCCAACGTCCCAACAACATCTGGGCCACCATCTGACAAGGAAAGCAGGAGAATGGACCTAACAGGCAGAAAAATTGAGAGAAACGCAGCAATGCACTGGAGGATGGCAAACTCCAACGCCCTTCTCAACAGGCGCCAGTACCAGCATTGGGACGAGATGAACCAATTGCTCAAACACATCCTAGAGGAACACCAGCAGAGAGCCGCTCACCTCGTGGAAGAGGGGAAAAGCATCGCAAACTCGTGCCTGAAGACCGCCTTGGACGGGGCAGAAATATCCAGCAGGCTGATGGCTATAGGAATCACAGAGAGAAGGCAAGCCTGGCTCAGGATCTCAGGCTTCAAGACAGAGGTTCAAAACAACATCCTGAACACCCCTTTCAATGGAGAAACACTGTTCGGAGCCCCAGTTGATGAGAAACTCACACAACCGAAGAAAGACAACGAGACAGCAAGGTCCATGGGGGCCCTGCAACTCAGGGGGATGAGAAGAGGCACTCCTACGCGGAGGCCGAACGGAAGGGGTGGAAACCAGCAAGGACAACCACACCAGGCGTTCCACCAGGGTCAACAAAGTGACAACCAGGGCCAGCAGAAGCAAAACTGGAACTACCAGAACCGGGGCTAGTCCTTTCACGGCAGAGGAAACTGGCGGGGCCAGAGAAGGAGAGGCTGTGAACAACCCCCCTCTAAGTGACTTCACACAGGAAAAGGTGCCCACCCACTCAAACCCTCCGAGGTAAGAGCACGGAAAAGCAAAGAGGAGAGGGCTACACGGACAAGACACAAAAGAACATGTAACACCAGTAGGAGGCAGGCTGAGATTGTAACTCCGAGTGGAGGAAAATAACCACAGACAAGTGTATACTCAACATCATACAGTTCGGATATGGCATAGAGTTGGAAAAGAGACCACCAAACAGAAAGCCAAAGAAAAGAGAGCACTCGGGAAGGGAGCTGCATTTGCTCCAAGAGGAAGCTCAAGAACTCCTCCTCAAAGAGGCCTTCGAACCGGTCCCATTCAAAGAACGGAACAGGGGAGTGTACTCCAACTACTTCCTGGTGCCAAAAGTGGATGAAAGCCTAAGACCCATCCTGGATCTACGGTTTCTAAACAAATATGTAAAGACTAAAAAATTCAAGATGACGTCCCTACAAGAGGTCATCCCACAGATAAAGGTCGGGGACTTCTTGTCCACCATAGACCTCAAAGATGCGTACCTGCACATCCCCATGAACAGGAAGCACAAGCACATGCTAAGATTCACAGTAAATTAGGATCACTACCAATTCAGAACCCTGGCATTCGGTCTAAAGTCCACAGCAAGGGTATTCACCAAATGCCTCGCAGCAGTGGCCGCACGTCTGCGAAGAGAGGGGATACACGTGTACCCCTACCTCGACGACTGGCTCGTAAAGGCAAGCTCTTACAAGACATGCAAAGATCATGCAGAACAGGTCACAAGAACGCTAGCAAGCCTGGGATTCTCCATACACTGGGGAAAATGCTCGATGGAACTGGAGCAAGTGAAGATCTTCCTTGGAGCTCAAATCAACACCGTCCAATGCAGGGTGTTAACCAGTGAGAAGAGACACTCAGCCTACTGAGGGAGAAACGTCACTACCAGAAGGGGCGAGCTCTGACAGCGAGGACAGTGAGCAAGATCTTGGCAATGATGGTGTCATGCATACACCTGGTCCCCAATGTACGCCTGCAGATGAGACCACTCCAAGAGTGGCTGCAACAGCAATGGTCACAAGCTACAGGAAGTTGGGAGGATCTAGTGGTTGTAATGCACAAAGTGCAGGAAGAAATAAAGTGGTGGACCAAAGAAATGATAACAATAGGAAAGCCTCTAACGCCACCAGACCCAACAGTGACCATCACCACAGACGCATCCCAGAAGGGATGGGGTGCACACATGAACAAGCTCAGAGTGAGGAGTCTATGGAGCCGAGGGGATGCGGTCAAACACATCAATTTCCTGGAGCTGAAAACAGTGCTTGCCCTCAAGGCCTTTCAGAAACAACTGTACAACCAGAAGGTGCTGATACAGACAGACAACACCACAACAATGTTTTACATCAACTAGCAGGGGGGAACACAATCATTCCCTCTGTCAAGCTTGGCACAGGAGATCTGGAGATGGGCAATACCACTCAAAATAGACCTGCTAGCCATACACCTGCCAGGGAAGGACAATGTAGAAGCAGATTAGCTCAGCAGGTAAACTTCAGCATCCGACGAGTGGCAACTCCCCATACAGGAAACAGAGAGACTATTCAGGAGGTGGGGCACTCTGACAATAGACCTACTTGCAACACGCCAGAATGCAACATTCCAGTACTTTGCATCCAGACAACCAGAGGCACTATCCCAAGGGAATGCCCTATGGATAAGCTGGTCAGAAACATTTGCCTACGCTTTTCCCCCGATACCATTGATTCCCAGGGTTCTCAAAAAATGCATGACGAGCAACATGACGCTCATCCTGGTGGCACCACAATGGGCCAGGCAGACCTGGCACAGGGTCCACCCCACAAGTTCCCAAAAAGAAAAGACCTACTCTCCATGGAAAAGGGAGAAGTTCTACACCCAGTGCCGAAGGGCCTCAGCCTATCAGCTTGGCTCCTGAGGACTTGGAGTTTGCACATCTGAAACTACCAGAGAGCACCCTACGGGTGCTGCGAGAGGCAAGGAGGCCGAGCACACGCAAGTGCTATGGGGAAAAATGGAAAAGATTCACTCAATGGTGCTGCAAGAAAAAACTCCAGAGAAAGCTAACCAAGGAATCAACGGTGCTAAGATACCTCACGCACCTAATAAGAGCCAAGCTAAGCTCATCCTCGCTTCTTTACATCTCAAGTAGTAAAAAGATTCCTGGTAGGGGCTAAGAGAATAGCGCCACCAAAAAGGATGCCGCCGCCGGCTTGGAACCTGAATGTGGTACTGACCGAGCTCATGAAAGCACCTTTGGAACCCATCCACAATGCATCACTGCAAATGCTGACAATGAAAGCGACCTTTCTGGTAGCAATCACCTCTCTACGTAGGGTGAGCGAACTACAGGCACGAACACTGCAGGAACCCTACATCCAGATACACAGTGACAGGGTCGTGATGAGAACAGACCCGCACTTCATGCCAAAGGTGGTGTCAAGGTTCCACATGAATCGGAGTATTCAGATTCCTAGCTTCTTCCAGAACCCCACGACAAGCGCTGAGAGGGCGCTCCACACTCTAGACGCAAGAAAGGCAGTGATGCACTACATTGAAAGGACGAAGGAACACAGGAAGACAAAACAGTTCTTCGTATCCTTCGCAATCAGTTACATGGGTAGACCAGTGACTAAGAACACTATAGCTCGATGGATCGCACAAACGATGCAATTCTGCCACAAGCAAGCAGGCAGGAGCTAATAGGAGGGGCACAGGCCCACTCGACCAGGAAGAAAGGAGCAACAATTGCCTTTTTGGCCAACACACCAATTCAGGACATATGCCTGGCGGCAACATGGGCTTCAGTGCACACGTTCACTAAGCACTATTGCGTGGATGTACAGATGAACAAGGAAGCACAAGTAGGACAAAGAGTGCTTCAACATATATTCAACAACCAACTCTCATCTTCCACCCAGCCGCCACAAAAGTAACAAAACCGCTACAAAATCTATGCACAGCATAGTGAATCCAGAAAGATTCACGCTGCAAAACAAATAGTTTCTTACCTGTCGGTGTAGTTTTGCAGCTTGAAGATCTTTCTGGATTCACTAGCGAACCCACCCGCCTCCGCCAGAAAGATGAGGCTGGAGAAGGAGGTGGAAACACATAGAGAAGAAAGCAAGTTGAAGCTTACAAGATACGTGAAAAGAATTACGTTTAAAAAAGGATTAACAAACATAGCCATGGATTCACTACAAGCACAGAAAAGAAAAAAGAATCCGAAGATGGCGCTCAAGGGTGGGAGCTTCCGCTGGAAGCACGCCGACGTCACCGAAGGTACACCAAATGATGGGACGACGACGCCCACCTGGGCTACGAAAAAAAAAAAGACTACGATTCCGGACCCAACCACCAGATTGCGGAATATGCACAGCATAGTGAATCCAGAAAGATCTTCAAGCTGCAAAACTACACCGACAGGTAAGAAACTATTCGTTACCCCTCGCTTCCATTCTGAATAAAGCCAACATCCCCTTCCACTTATATGCAGATGACACCCAGATTTACCTGGAATCCTCCTCCATCAATGACATCCTAAGGCTCAATAATACTCTCAAAGAAGTCCAAGAATGGCTATCCTCAAACCACCTGAAACTCAATCAAGGTAAAACAGAAATCCTACTGATCTCCAACAAGGAAGAAAACCCGCAAGTTTCCGAGTGGCTAAAAGCTATTGACACTCTCAACGTGATGCCCACTCTGAATAATTCTGTAAAATCACTAGGAATCATCCTAGACCACAAATTATCCATGGCGAACCACATTAAAAACTGCCAAGAGCTCCTTCTTCAATCTGAAACTACTCAACGAAGTCCAACCCTACATTCCACCTGCGGATCTCAAACAAGCCACCCAATCTATTGTTATCCGGACTGGACTACGGGAACGCAACCCTCTCTGGTACCCCCCTCTCCCACCTAGCTCCTCTAAAAACCACCTTCAATGCATCGGCCAGAATGGTCTCTGGAGTGAAAAAATTTGACCACATTTCTCCCGCACTCAGATCTAAAATGGCTCCCAGTGGAAATGCGGGCCAGCTTTAGGACAGCCTGCCTGACTCACAAAGCCTTGCACACAGGGAAACACACAGGGAAACCAGAATACCTTGCCTCGAAACTCAAGAAAGCCGGTCAAGCAAGAACACTCAGAAGCTCAAACTTCCTCCTGCTCATCCCCCTAAGAATTCGGAAACAGAAAACTGCAAACCGCTCCTTTGCTGGGAATGCTCTGAAAATCTGGAGCGCCATCCTGGTCGACATCAGAACTGTTTCCTCCTTTCTAAAGTTTAAACCCCAACTAAAAGACCTCTACCTCAAACGTGCCTTCCCGAACCCAATTACATAACCCTCTAATCCGAACTTTTGTTGCCTCCAGATCGCACGTTCCTGCAACTGACCTTTCCCTCCCCTTTCCTGGGGTCGGCCTCGCTAAGGATATGACTTTGTTCTCACTGCCTCAGGGCCAGTTGAATCTCTTATTGGTATGCGTATTCTATTTGTGGTCCTGCTGTACGCTCACTCTGTGCGCTTTCGAATCATTATATGACTTATACGTGTTGGACTTGTTGTTCGCTTAGCCTTCTGTGTATTGTATTCGCTATATTGACCAACCAATCTGGTTGTGAAGCGTTCCAAAGCCATCGGGTCTGGCCAGCGTTATAGAAAACTCAAAAAAAATAAATAAACCTGTGCAACTCCCTTGCCACCTTCCATCGCAAGATCGCAGACATCCACGACCGCTTCAAGGTCTAACCGCCACGACAACCACTGAGACCTCCGTCCGCACGTCCACCATCCGCAACGACCCCCTGCGCTCCTGGACCAACATAAACTACAATGACACCATCAAAATCATGAACACCATCCCCTCCGGATCTCCGTCAGACCCATGCCCACACCACATCTTCCACAAAGCCAGCACCACCATCGCACCCCATCTCCGTAAGGCCATCAACATCTCCTTCGAGACAGCAACCTTCCCGGAGAGCTGGAAGCACGCCGAGATCAATGCCTTACTCAAAAATCAAAGGCTGACCCCAAGAACTTCCGCCCCATCGCCCTGCTCCCAGCAAAGGTTATCAATTAAGACTGTCAACAGACAACTGACCCGCTACCTCGAGGAGAAGAGCACCCTGGACCCGTCCCAGTCCGGTTTCCGCAGCAACCACTGCACAGAAACTGCCCTCATCGCAGCCACCAATGACATCAGAGCCCTGCTGGATTACGGAGAAACCGCGGCCCTCATCCTCCTGGACCTGTCAGCCGCCTTCGACACAGTCTGCCACCGCACCCTACGCACGCCTCCATGACGCTGGAATCCAAGACACGGCTCTGGACTGGACTACATCTTTCCTTTCCGGCAGAACCGAGAGCCACCGAGATCTGTGGTGTACCCCAGGGCTCATCCCTCAGCCCAACATTGTTCAACATCTACATGGCGCCGCTTGCCCACATCACCAGACTGCACTACCTCAACATCATCTCCAATGCCGACGACACCCTGCTGATCCTCTCCCTCACCAAGGACCCCCTCACTGCCAAAATCAACCTCTACGAAGGAATGAAAGCCGTTGCCAAGTGGATGAAGAACAGCAGACTGAAGCTAAACTCGGACAAGACGGAAATCCTCATCCTCTGCTCCACCCCCTAGGCCTGGGACGACTCCTGGTGGCCGACCGCACTGGGAACAGCTCCAACACCCACCGACCATGCACTCAAGCTATGGTTCATACTCTAGTCTCTCCATGACACAACAGGTCAACGCCGTCTCATCCTCCTGCTTCAACACCCTCTGCATGCTCCACAAGATCTACAGGTGGATCCCCACAGAAACTAGAAGAACGGTCACACAGGCCCTCGTCAGCAGCAGGTTGGACTACGGAAACGCCCTCTACGCAGGAGCCTCGGCCAAACTCCTGAAAGGACTCCAACGCATTCAAAACTCCTCCGCACACCTGAACCCAGACATCCCTCGCCGCAGCCACATCATACCCCACCTGAGAGACCAGCTCTGGCTCCCCATCAACAAGAGGATCACCTTCAAGCTCCTCACCCATGCACACAAAGCACTACACATTGGACCAGCATACCTCAACAGATGACTCGGCTTCTACACCCCCAATTGCCAGCTCCGCTCTGCAGACCTTGCCCTTGCCACAGTCCCCCGCATCCGAAGAGCAACCTCCAGCTGCAGATCTTTCTCCCACCTCGCCACCAAGACCATGGAACACCCTCCCCACGGCAGATCCATGACCTCCTAACCTTCGGAAGACTCCTCAAGACCTGGCTTTTTGAGTAGTAGCAGCATTCCCCCTACCCACCCCCCCACCCCCCACTTCAGCGCCTTGAGACCCTCATGGGTAATTAGTGCGCTTTACAATTGTATTGATTATTTGATGACTAACACTCCTCTCGAAATCTTGCCTCTTTAAACCTGAACAATCACTTCAATGATCCTCCCCCTTCTAACTGCCTAGCTGCCGCCTCTCCGGCTATCATCCCTTCCTGGACCTCAAAAATCAACGCCTTACTCCTACAGGGCTCCATTCCTGATTCTCTCAAGGCTGGCCAAGTTGTCCCAATGCTAAAAAAAAAACTACGTTGGATCCTGCTTCCGCTGACCACTGTAGACCCAAATACAACATCCCACTCCTAGCCAAAGTTCTGGAAAAATGTGTGCAACAGCAGCTGAGCCTACACATCAACCACTCCCACCTTCTAGATTACTTCTAATCCGGGTTCAGACCTGGACACAGCATGGAATTCATCCTTCCCACATTGTGGATGACTCCCCAAGCCCCCCCCACGCCCCCACCCCCAAGCCAAAACCGGTTTGCTAATCCTCCTAGACCTATCTTCTGCCTTTGATACGGTTAACCACGAATTTCTCCTTGAACGCCTCAAACTCAGGATGGGTTTGGATGGCACAGTCCTTGAATGGTTTAGATCCTTCCTCCAAAATCGCTCAGAGTCCTCATCAACGGTAATCTATTCGCTCCCTCTCCGGTTAGAGTCCCCCAAGGATCAACCCTCTACCCTACCCTCGTCAACCTTTACCTTGAACCACTCACTGAGGTGCTGCCAATATCTCCTACCTTATGTACGCCGACGATACACAGATCTGCATCAAAATCTCTTCCCCTGGGGACATTTTCTCCCAGAATGAGGCCCTGAAGCCGACAGTCCATTGGCTCACCGCCAACCAGCTTAAACGCGAATAAAACTGAATTTATTCTAATCTCCCCACCCACAACCAATTCAGATATCCAGGAATGAATCCAGACCAACACAACACTAAACTGCCCTTCTACCATTGTTGACTCCGTGAAATCCCTTGGAATAACCCTGGACGGCACCCTGAACATGCGTGGCAATATGAACTCTTTGGCCAAAACTGCCAGATTCCACCTGAGTTACCTCGGAAACCTAAAACCCTTCCTCGATGTTTCTACTTTCAAACTGCAATCCAGGCACTAGTAATTTCCAGACTTGAATATGGATGCTCTACTCTCACAGGGCTACCCAAGAACTCTCTGTCCCCTTTGAAAGACTGCCTCAACGCCGCCGCTAGACTCCTAACTGGCTCAAAGAAATTCAACCACATCTCTCTCCACCTCAAAGTTCTGAACTGGCTTCTCCTAGAGGCCAGAATCCAACTTAAACTGGCCTGCATTACTCACAAATCTCTTTACTCCGATTCCCCTGCATTTCTCACCCGAAAACTTGTGATATCCGGAGAAGCCAGAAACTCCCGATCTGCCAAAGACCTGTTGCAACCAGCACGCTTCTGGAAGAAAAAACCTACAATCGGGCCTTCTCTGAGCCCGCTCAAAGAATTTGGAACTCTCTCCCACCCGCCATCAGAAGACTTCCGTCCTTGGCGCACTTTAAAAAGGACACCAAATCCTTCTTAATGGGCAAATACATCATCTAACGATAACATTTCCATTACCTCAGCGACATGTTCCACCCTTCAGCTCTGCATTATCCACTGCTCCTACGGATGATACCAATTCCTGCACTCCTGGGCATCCCACCCAAGAGTTGAGACTGCGTTCCTTCTTTTATAATGTATCTACTTGTTTTAATTTTTATCCCAGAAGTACCCGTCGCCTTAGACTGCGTGTTTTTTCTCTTTTTTTCCTTTTTCTTTTATAATGTATCAACCTATTTTACCCAAGCGGTCCCTCCCTACTGTACGCTTTGTATACCACCCGTAATCCTGTAAAGCTCTGGAATACCCTCACGGGTCTGGTTTGCACTCTATGAAACTATAAAATAAAATAATATCCATTTTCATGTGAGGCAGCTTGCGGTCTCGGGATCTTTGTCTGTTGCACAGCTCTTCCACAGAGGAGTGCCCAGATACCCAGGGCTCAGTTTCCTCTAGGTCTGACCAGTGTTCTCCCAGAGGAGAGGAGACCTAAACTTGTGGCTGCTCTGAAGTTTTTTTCCCAGACTTCTTACCTTTTCTCTTGCAGTGTTGGGGCATTATTCCAGGCCCCAATACCCCTTTTCTTTTCTGCCCTGGGCTTTGCTTTGTGTTCCTTGTTTTTACACCAGCCCAATCGGGTATTCCCAGCATGGTTGCGTGGAATTATTATCTCTACCTCGGTCCGTGCTGAGGGCTCCAGATCATTCCCTAGATGACACTGTAATGGGATGGCAAAGTACCCAACCACCTTTTAATTTTGTCCAGTAACCCCACCCCACTTTAAGGGCACGGTAGCCATGAGATGAACTTTAGTATAGTTCTCACCATTGGTGACTAGGTAAGTTTGTCCTGCGCAATACTGCTCTAGGGATACCAGTTTTTTTTTTAGTCGCCATGGTTACACTTGCACCTATATCTCTGTGCTTCTACTCTAACCCCATTGATGTGTGGCTGTCCAGGTTACGGAGCCAGACAGCCAGAGCAGTTGCTTCAACCCCACACTTTTTAGATTACGGTAGAATCCCATCTGTAAACTCACCACTTCAGTTGTAACTGGGGGTGCCTTACAATTGAAACATAAAGTCTTTTTGAAATCCCATTTCTTACCCTAGTACCCACCCTTGGGTTGCAGACTGCCTCTGGGCCCACCCTCCAGGACAGGTTTTTGTGGTACCTCAGACGTCTGTTTCTTTTTTTTTTTTTTTTTTTTTGTTCGTAGAATTTTCCACATGCTCCCAGTAGAGGGAATAGCAAAAACATTCCTTTGCTCACCCCCACCATAAGACTTTGGGGACCCCCTAATCTTGTTTTAATGGTTTTCCTTCTTCCACTAACTCCTCAGGAGAGGCTAAACCTATGTCTACCAAGTATTGATGAAATATTTTAGACTTGTAGTCACCTACACACCACCCTACACTTACACCCCCTCACTTGCATTCATCAATATGGCTAAAATCAAAAGATCCAAGCTAAAGATCCCCCACTGAGGGACCTGTCGAGCATTGCAACATCGGCCCGACGAGGAGCCGACCATTGATGAAGCATGACATCCTTCTGGGTGTGTGATAGCATTCAGATCCGATCACTCTCCAACCCCCTCATCTCCCCCAGGATCCCTTAGGTCTACCAGCCAGTTACTTCTGACATCCTTATCATCCCTCCCACCCCATGATGAACTGCAATGTCCTTTTGTGCTAGGTTGTCATTTCCGAGGTCTGATGCTGGACCTAATATATCTCTTCCTTGTCCCTCCTTTCATTTATAGTGATTCAGAAGCAAGCCAGAGGAGTGGAACGGGTGATCCCTGTTTTAGGCACCGGGTGTAGCGATGTTATGAGAGATGTGAGGTAGTGTCTTCCCAAGAGGATTGGGATATCTGAAGAGGGAAAGTAGGAGGTGAAGAGCAGTGGTTGGAGTTTACATCTGAAGATGCAAGAATAGCTGGGAAGGGTGCTGCAAGGTCTGCATGTACAATGGCCAGTGGAGGTGACTTGGGGGCGGGTAGGCCAGAGATGGTGTATAATGTGCAATATCTGCTGGTGGTACCACCACTACTCTCTCAGTGGGCAGGGGCAGATGAATTGGTGGGTTGTATGGACTTTGACTATGAGGAGGATAGCTGGGAGGAGGACTAGGTCTTGGGCAGTGAGGTGATTGATAAGGCGTAGCAGGGGAGGTGGCAAAAAGGGGCCGGAGGGTCCATGGGTGGTGGTGGGTGGGTTTGTTAATCAGTGTCCACTTAGTGTTTTACAGGCTTAAGACACAAATCCACTGACACCAGGTCGACGGGCAGGTGATTTCTACTGTTAAGGCAGCAGAAGCAAGGCAGCAGACTACGGAGCGGGCACTGACTTTAATGCCAGGTAAGGATGTAAGGGCGACTTTGTCTGCCCCGGTTATGTTGCAATTGTGGTGGAGGCTGGGAATGGAAAGGAGTAAACTACATGTCTGCAGATGTACTGTTAAGTTAAGGACACTGTTGGGCACGGAGGAAAACGGGTCCGCTACAAAAGGGTACACAAAAAGTGTCTGCACAAAAGGACGGAGCATCTTGTACACAAACCGGTAAGTAAGCACGAGAACAACAAGGGGACATGGCTTAGAACATGAGAACTGATGCTGTGGAACAGATTGTGATGAGAGGTAGAAATGTACGGTCAAAATAGGGGATTTCAAAGAAAGAAAGGAGGTGAAAAAAGTTGTCATACATGTGACAAAGCCACTGGGTGCACACCACAGAAAAAAAACGGCAGGAATTATATGTCTGAATGTTTTCACTGTTACATAGTGAGCTGGAAGCTAAAGAGAGGTCTAAGGAGGAAGAATACGACCTGTTCAAATGACCTAGGGTTTCCATAACAATATAAAACTGAACAGCAGCTTTTTCGCTTTTCGATAGTGTATATTTCAAAAGGATCCAGAGCAGAGTGTGGCCCTGTTTAAATAGTTGGATGTTGTAGGAAGCTGGCTCTGTATGTGGTATACCACTTGGAGTTTATACCATGCACAGAGTCCAGAGATTCCCCCAGAAGTGTTCAGGGCTCAATGCAAACCCAAAGTGCTCTATTTACTCCACTATTGGAGCTTTCATAGTTTCACATGCCTGAATCATTCTCCGTCGTCGAGACTGGAGTCTCCGTTACATAAAAAAACAATGCCCAGTAGTATAGCAAACTGAAAAGAGGCCTAGGCCCATTTCCCTTTTGCAACCCATAACCTTCGTTATGTAAAATAGACCGAACTTGTCCCTGAACCAATAAGCAACTCCTCACCCTCTAGAACACATTTTTGAGAGAACCTTTTGCCCCTCAGATTTTCTAACGCACGTTTTGCTAGGGCGTCTCCTTTGAGCTCTGTTCAAACTCTTCAATTTCTACTCAATCTAGATTGGATTTGAGAGTTTTCTTCTTCAGATTTATTTACTACCTACTATTTCTCCAACTGTTACAATGGCTGACAAGGAGAAAAAAAGGTTTATTTAGAGCCTGTGCCACCTGTTAAGAGAAAAGGCACTATGCAGACGACCCTTAAAGGATTGCATCTACTGCCTTTATCCAGATCATCAAGCAAAGGATTGTAAGGTATGTCGTACCTTTTCAAATAAAACTTTGAGGGCTCGTGAAGGAAGGCTATTATTTTGTCTTCAAAAGCTTAAAGCCAGGAAGGAAGTCCTGTCTAGGGTCTTCTGGCTGCAGTCCCTCTAAACCTCCCCCAAGCAAAGAAAAGGAGAGCATGGGTCATGCTTCAGGGGTAAAACATACCAAGGACTGAGGACTTCAGGGCTAGGCTCTGGTCCCCTGACTTTCCATGCCCTACTGTGAGCAAGGGCCTGGCCAAAAACCTAGGGGTTTGGTTCGATGAGGACTTGAACTTTTCTTCTCAGATAAAAAAGCTGACAGGGACTTGTTTGGGGACCCTTAAAATCTTGCTGATATTCCTTCCTTTGCTGCCAGTGAGCGCTAAGGAGACGGTGGTCAGAGCAATGATTCTGTCTCGCCTAGATTACACTAACGCCTTGCTGGCTGGCAGTCTGTCTTACTTGACCAGGAAACTTCAAGTAGTCTAAAATGTGCCCGCCAGACTGCTACTGGGATTGCCTCGTAGACAGAGAGGCCGCATTAATTTACATACTCTGCATTGTTTCCCGGTGGAGTCTCGCATTTAATTTAAAATGCTTTCCATGGCTCACCGTGCTCTGCATGGTCTTGGCCCTAGCTATTTGCAGAAGCGATTTTATAAACCCTCACGGCACCTGCGATCATCGGATCAGCTACTAATGAAAAATCCTCGGTTCATCCGCCAGAGGCTTGGCGGCAACACATTTGTTCGCAAAGCCGCCCTGGCTTGGAACCTACTACCGATGGCTCTAAGGAGTATCCATGACCCATTGTTTTTTTTAAAAAAAACTAAAAACGCTGCTGTTAGATTGACATCGGAGTATGGATAATTTTTAATTCTTTCTGGAGTTAGCGCCGGGACACTTTCAGTAGCTGTGCGCTGTATAAATTTAATATAACTTAACATAACAAGAGGAAAAGCTCACAGTCCACAATCACCCACTAAAGTCAAACATTCAGGCAAGAAGCCGGCCTCCACACCTTCTGAGGGGACATTGGAAAAATCTACACTGTCGACGGGAGCGTCGACGAAGAAGATGGCGGCGTCTATGTAATCGGAGGTAAAACGTACGTCTAAGACTTTATCACCGTCGGCGGCAGTGTCGATGCCGAGATCTGTGGTGACAACTGCATCGACTACAATGACTACAGGTAACAATTGCGCCGTTGACTGCAATGACAACAGTAACGGCATAGTCGATGGTAGCCTTGACAACGATAATAACGTCGGTGGTTGTGATGCCGAATTTGTCGATGAGAGGAAAAAAAACCAGAAAATGGGTTCTTGCCAGGAAGAACCCATCACCAAGTAAGGTGACCCCTTTGGTAACATTTCACCTGTTGGGGGAGTCAGAAGAAGTGGAGGATGATGGCGGTCCTTTTGGCTATGCTAGTAGCCCGTCGCAGTTGCAAATAAAGTACCAAGAGGGTGACTCAGAGGACGAATATGAGGGGTTTCAATGTCGTCCCCAGCAATATTACCGCCAGGAGGAGATGGTGAGTGTTCCATCTTCATTGCTAAAGGATTTGCAGTTCATGCTGGAGGATTATAAGAGACCTCCTGTTCCTCATACCTCTAGAGAATTACAGGTGACTACGCCTCAACCTCGCTCTCTACCATGTACGCCAGTGCGTAGGCGATACATTTTACCAGAGCCCTTGCCTAGATCACCACCAGCAAGATCTCAACTAGAGCCAGTGACCACGGATGATGATGATGATGAGGAGGAGGAGGAGGAGGGAGAGATAATGGACCCTAGCAGGGAGTGGGATGATTATCTCATTTAGTCGCTTTCTTCCCCTTCACCGAAACCTGTCGATTTCCCACGTGAGTACATCAGTGGTTTTCATAATTTAATGGAGAGAGCCACAAACAGATTCGCACTCACCATGTCTACAGACAAAGCAGAATGTTTCTTTTACGACTTCAAGGAACATCAATGAATATCAAGATAGACACAATAATAGGATAATAGAAACAAAGTTACTGTAAAGCTACAGTACGATCCCAGAAAACCGTTAGCGTCGATGACGCGGAAAAAAGGGAACTGATGTCATCACGCCGGCGTGGGCCTATTATAGGCGTCGGTGACGTCAGCGGAGTCGCGAGCGGTGCCGTGTCTCTGTGACGTCCGGATCCACGTCGGCGCGAAGCTACAAAAAGAATTTCCGAATGTTGCTGACGCAAGGGGGTATTCACAAGGTGAGGAATCCACAGGCAGATATAGTATCTACCAGAAAAAGCGTTACCGAAGGTAAGTAACTTGTTCTTTACGACTTCAAGGAACCTTATCGTAGTACATTTCGGTCCCTACCGATTGTCGATCATCTATGGAAAGTTGGGACCATCTCGGAATCGGGACCCGGTTCGGTCGGATTTCCATTGACTCCTATGGGAGCCTGTGTTCCGCCTGACAACACAGGCTCCTTTGGGGAAAATGGAGGTGTGTGAAAATCTCTGCACTCTGTCGCTGGCACCCCATTGTGCCTGTGACACAGTGCAACATTTTACAGGGTGGTCCCTTAGATACCCTCTCTGCCCCCAACTGGAGGCCTCGGGATGAAGGGGGCCCTGCTAGTCGCACCATTCCCGCTTCGTGGTTTTGACAACTAGATGCTCTACTGCAAGATTAGATATGGTAAAAAGGGAGGAGGCAAGTAGCCCTGCTGATCCTACAACGCCCATCTGCAGAAGGAGGACTTCTAGTGCCTAACTTCGAGCTATACTTTTCAGCTTTTGAACTCCAGTGGCTGGTGCAGTGGTTGGCAGATAGTGGCCCAATAGGCACTGACCCAGAATATCCCCTTGCGTCAGCAACATTCGGAAATTCTTTTTGTAGCTTCGCGCCGACGTGGATCCGGACGTCACAGAGACACGGCACCGCTCGCGACTCCGCTGACGTCACCAACGCCTATAATAGGCCCACGCCGGCGTGATGACATCAGTTCCGCCCTTTTTTCCGTGCCTCCGAGGCACACGGACGGACCGATGACAGTAGACATATACACAGTATACGCAGTATAGAAATCAAGGTAACACACACAGTGTGAAGCAAATGCAATAAAACATTTGAAATAAACAACCCCTTGACAATAAGATAATACATTACAAAAACTCCGGTATAGAAGAGTGGACAACGGGGAGGCGGGTGGGTCAGTGAGGAATCCACAGGCAGATATAGTATCTACCAGAAAAAGCGTTACCGAAGGTAAGTAACTTGTTCTTCTGATAGATACATCTGCCGTGTGGATTCCTCACCTTGTGAATAGAGTCCCACAGCAGTCCCCACTCCCGGAGGAGGGTGTCCACTCTTCTAGACCAAGAAATCCTGAAGGACAGAGCGTGCAAAATGACCGTCCCTCCTCACTTCGGAATCCAAGCAGTAATGCTTCACGAAAGTGTGGAGGGAAGACCAAGTTGCCGCTCTACAAATATCCTCAACAGGCACACCTCTAGCCAACGCTGAGGTTGATGACTTAGCTCTCGTAGAATGAGCCCTTATACCCTCTGGAGGTTCCTTACCGGCCAAAGAGTAGCAGATCTTAATGCAGAGGACGATCCATCTCGACAAAGTCCTCTTATGGACCGCTCTTCCTTTCTTGCAGCCAGCAAAGCCAATAAAGAGCTGGTGATCCAAACGACAGTCTTTAGTCCTGTCCAAGTAAAAAGACACCGCCCTCTTGGGGTCAAGATGGTGTAATCTCTCCTCCTCCTTGGAAGGGTGTGGGGGAGGATAAAATGTAGGAAGGGTAATGGATTGACCAAGGTGGAAAGAAGTCACCACCTTTGGCAGAAAAGCAGCCCTGGTCCTAAGAACCATTCGATCAGCATGAATGGACAAGAAAGGGGGCTTGTGACTAAGAGCTTGAAGCTCACTTACCCTCCTTGCCGAGGTTATTGCAACGAGGAAAAACGTTTTGAAAGTCAGAAGCCTCATAGGACATTTGTGAGGAGGCTCAAAAGGAGCACCCATTAAAAATGTCAAAACAAGATTTAAATCCCACTGAGGCACAATAAAAGGGGTAGGAGGGAACTTATTTGTGAGGCCCTTCAAAAACCTTAAAACCATAGGAGATTTAAAAAGAGAAGGCTGGTCAGGCAAACAGATAAAAGCCGACAGCGCAGAAAGATAACCCTTCACGGTGGCCACAGCAAGCCCTCGCTGTGCCAGAGAAAGGGCAAACTGGAGAACATCAGATACATGGGCCCTCAAAGGGTCTATAGACTTCTCCCTGCACCAAGTAACAAATTTAGACCACCTATAAGAATAGATGGACTTAGTGGAGTCACGCCTGGCTGACAAAATGACATCCACCACATCGTGAGGGAGAGAAAAAGAAATCAGGTTGCCCCGTTCAATCTCCAGGCATGAAGGTGTAAGGTCTGGAGGTGGGGGTGTAGAACCTGCCCCTCCATCTGAGAGAGATCTGCCCTGTGAGGGAGACGGAGCGGCGGGTGAGAGGAGAGGTGGAGAAGGTCTGAATACCACACCCTTCTTGGCCAATCCGGGGCGATCAATATGACTTGGGCCCGGTCTTGGCGAATTTTCCTCAGAACCAGAGGAATCAATGGTATGGGAGGAAATGCGTAAAGGAGTTGCGAGCTCCAACTCAACTGAAACACGTCCCCCAAGGCTCCTTGCATCGGATACTGGAGACTGCAGAATGACAGGCAGTGAGCATTCTCGCGAGTGGCGAACAGGTCCACCCGAGGAGTCCCCCACATCTGAAAGATGTTGTGAACTACCCCCGGATGGAGCCTCCACTCGTGATCGGCAGAGAACTGCCGAATGAGACTGTCTGCACGAACGTTCTGAACTCCGGCCAGATGATTTGCCATCAGAAAAATCCGATGGCCCTGAACCCAGGACCAGAGATGCAGAGCCTCTCTGCAGAGACACTGCGACCCTACTCCTCCCTGCTTGTTGATGTACCACATCGCGGTCGTGTTGTCCGTCAGGACCTGAACAGACTGACCGCGAAGGGAAGGGAGGAAGGCCTTGAGCGCCAGACGTATCGCCCGCAATTCCAAAAGGTTGATGTGAAGCAACCTTTCCTCTGGAGACCAAAGACCCTTGACCTCCAGGTCCCCCAGATGAGCACCCCACCCGAGAGTGGACGCATCCGATATCACTGTGGCAACCGATGGAGGAATCTGAAAAGGCTTCCCTTGAGACAGATTGCCTTCCACGCTCCACCAAGACAGATCCGCTGCAGTTTCTCTGGAGATCTTCACTGACTCCCTGAGATCTCCGTTGTGCTGATACCACTGCCTGCGGAGGCACCACTGGAGCGCCCTCATATGCCAGCGTGCATGGTTGACCAACAGAATGCATGAAGCCATCAGACCGAGCAGGCGAAGGACCTTCAGGACTGGAACGACCGCTCCATTGTAAAACAAAGGAATCATCTCCTGTATGTCGCGAATCCTTTGAGGAGGAGGGAATGCACGACACACAGTAGTGTCCAGTACCACACCTATGAACAGGTTGCGCTGTGAGGGCACCAGGTGAGACTTGGGTACATTTATCGAAAAACCCAACCTGTGCAACAACTGAGTTGTCTCTTGCAGATGATGGAGCACCTTCTCCGGCGACTCCGCTTTGATCAGCCAGTCGTTTAGATACGGAAACACATGTATCCCCGTTCTCCTGAGATGAGCTGCCACCACTGCCATCACCTTGGTGAAGACTCGAGGCGCAGTAGTAAGACCAAACGGAAGGACCACAAACTGGTAGTGTTGTGACCCAACCGTAAAACGTAAAACCGATGATTTAAGCCAGGCAGCCCTCCTAGTGGCCACGGAAGAGCCCATGACCCTCGCCACCGAATCAGCAGTGTCCAGACCACTCTGAATCACCTGTCTCGCAGCTGCTTGAGTGTCCGATATCACCTCCTGAAAATCCTTTCTGTCATCCTCAGGGATTTTCGGAATCAACTGTTTGACAGAATCCATCAAGGCATGGATATACCTTCCCATCAGACACGTTGCGTTGGTTGACTTTAACGCCATACTGGCTGAGGAGAAAACCTTCTTGGCAGTTTGATCCTGCTTTCTGGATTCTTTATCCCCAGGAACCTGTGGAAAAGCACCAGCAGATCTCTTTGAGCAGGCAGCCTGCACAACCAAACTCTCAGGTAGGGGATGTGTTGATAAAAATTCAGGGTCCCCAGGTGTAACTCTGTATCTCCTCGCCACTGTTCTAGAAACGGCCGGAGCAGATAAAGGTTTCTTCCAAACCTCATAGATGGGCTCAGATAAGGCATCATTGAAGGGTAACATAGGTTCAATAACAGACGAGGGTGAATGAAGAACCTCAGTTAAAATATTTGGTTTATAATCAGCAGTGGGCAGAGTAATATTCAATAAACTCGCTGCTTTTTTTATAACGGTGTGATAAGGCACCACATCCTTCGATGGTACATTTGACACCGAAGCCAAGTCCCACTCAGGAGACAGTTCAAGTCCACTGGCCTCACCCAAGTCCTCAAAAGGATCCTCAGAATCCTGTAACTCCCCTTCTTCAGTATCTGAATATTGACATCTTTCCTCTTCCAGAAGTCTCTGGGCCTCTCTCCGAGATCTTTCCTTCACAACAGAAGCCAATGGTTTCGGAATCGACTCCGACGGGGTCGGTGCCGGCGTCGAACCCGAAGTCGGATGAGGTCTTTTTATACGAGGTCGAGCAGAATCCTGCCTCGGAGTCGTAGGTATCGGCGTTGATGGGACCGGCGTCGACGGAGTCGGCGTCGTGCGCTTCGGTGTCGACGACACCGGTGGTGTCGGAAAATGCCAATGCGGTGGTATAGCCGGCATAAAAGGCATGAAGGGCGCAGGGGCATAAGCCTGGGGAACACCCAAGTTAAAAGCCATAGGACCCGTGGGACCAACAGGTGCACCAGACGGGAACATTGCCCTGGAATAGACACCAAACATGGCGTTCAGGAACTGAGAAGGATCCTGACCTGGAGTTGGAAAATCAGGATATGGACCTCTGGGTTGTTCCTGAGGAGGTGGAGTCGATACGACGTCGACCTCTTCGAGTCCGGTCGACGAACCCGCAGGCACCGGAACTTCGACTTCACCAGCCCCCTGCTCCTCACCTTCATCCTCCTGAACAGAAGGATTGGATGGAACCGGAGAATGGACCTGCTTCTGAGATTCGGGTGAATTCGGATGTGAAGCCTCACCAACAGAGTTATGATCTTCCGACTCTGAAACTTCCACTTCCTTACTCAGAAGCTTGACTTGGGACTTCGGTCTTGAACTAGAGTCCTTTTCAGAGTGATGACGTGACTCATGGCTCCTCTTCTTGTGCTTCTTCCTCGAAGACTACGAAGCGTGAGCTGAAGACGACTCCGAGCGTGACCTCGAACGAGACCTCGACCTCGACTTCGACCGTCGAGATCGAAACTTCGAAGACTTTTTAACTTTCTTATTTTTAAGTTTTGCCACGAGGAGTTTCGTCTCTCTCTCTCTTAAAGCCTTCGGAGTCATCTTCTTGCAGCAAGGACAATCCTCGACGTCATGGTCGGAACTTAAGCACCAGACACAGAATTCATGAGGATCGGTGATAGACATAGTCTTGCCACATTCGCCGCAAGCTTTAAATCCAGTTTTCTTCGACGACATTTCGAAGAATATCAAGATAGACACAATAATAGGATAATAGAAACAAAGTTACTGTAAAGCTACAGTACGACCCCAGAAAACCGTTAGCGTCGACGACACGGAAAAAAGGGAACTGATGTCATCACGCCGGCGTGGGCCTATTATAGGTGTCGGTGATGTCAGCGGAGTCGCGAGCGGTGCCGTGTCTCTGTGACGTCCGGATCCACGTCAGCGCTAAGCTACAAAAAGAATTTCCGAATGTTGCTGACGCAATGGGATATTCACAAGGTGAGGAATCCACAGGCAGATATAGTATCTACCAGAAAAAGCGTTACCGAAGGTAAGTAACTTGTTCTTTACGACTTCAAGGAACCTTATCGTAGTACATTTCGGTCCCTACCGATTGTCGATCATCTATGGAAAGAGGGCCTGAAAGTCCTGGAGACACCGGCAATGGTGACTCAAGTACTTGCCAGACTGGACAAAAAATATAAGGCACCTTTGGATGCTCCAGCTTGTCTTCTAGGCCACCCCAAGCTGGACTCCGTCATAACCCAGGCGGCTCAGCAGAAGACCAGGAATCCGTCCGCTCCTATTACGACACCTCCGGACAGAGAGTGTAGGAGATTGGACAATGCGGGGAAGAGGTTTTCCTCTGTCTGCCCTGTTAGTTAAAGCTTTGAATGCCCTGGCCATTCTAGGCAGGTACGATAGGCAGATGTGGTGTGACCTCTTGCCTCCTGCATTCCAGAGGATGACAGACCAAGATTCTGCAAGAGGGAGAAAGGACTTCGGCTGAAGTCATAGATTGTGCTATGGACATGGACATCGCAACCACAGCCTTCAGATCGTTGGGAGGAGCGGCGGTCCTGTGCAGACAAGGATGGCTGAGAGCAACAGCGTTCAGGCCGGAAGTCCAAAATGAGATCTTGGACCTTCCTTTCAATGGAGAGGATTTATTCGGAAATCACATAGACTAGGTACTGCAAGGTATCAAAAAAGATACTGATACAGCGAAATCATTAGGAACACTACAATATAGGAAAGTTCCTTTTCAAGGCTCTAAAGGTAGAGGCCAATCATCTTTCAGAGGAGGATACCAGCAGGGAAGATATTCATCTTGCTCTACATCATCGCAGCCTTACCGTAAGTAGTATACGCACCGTCAGTCAGGAGGCTACACAAAATCTACACCTAGAGGGTAGGGGAGGTAGTCAGGGGAAAGACAACAACCAACGACAATGACAGCCTTCATGCTGGGGAATATGTGCCTGTGAGCAGAGCAATCCCAATCACCTGCCCGGAGTAGAGGAAGTGACGCGACGCAAGTGTAGACGCGGCAGAGGTGTGGCTAGCTGCAGGAGGGCGAGGGCGAGCGAGCAGGCGAGGAGGAGGGAGACGCGGAGGCTCTTCTGAGCTTCCGACGGGACGGGACGGCACGGCGTGGACAAAGTGACCGGGGATCCGTGGTCGGGGTAAATACGGCAGGTGAGGCGGCAGTAGCAGAGCAGTAGCAGAGCAGTAGCAGAGCTTGAGTAAGTTGAGGAGCAGCGGGAGTGGTGGCGCCTTACCGCGCGGGTGTCATACAGCCATGGGCAGGCAGCTAAAAGTCACGGCCGAGCCCTGACCAAACGTGCTCCTCCCTGGTCCGTACGGTGTCTCGGCCAGCTCAGCTCAGGTTACGCTGCTAAACTCTGCCTACACCATCAGTTTCACCCCAACGGGTCACTGACACACAATATGATCCAGTGGATGACCTACCTACCTACCTCTGCAGGCCTGAAAGCAATCTCCTGAAGGAATCCAAGCATAACTTTACACAAAAAAAGTGTGCATATTTTAAATCCGAGAACAAGGGCACTTATAGAAGCTTCCGTAGTTGAAGAAATCATGGTCGGCTGTGCAAAGGTATGGGGATCTTGCTAAACAGGCACAAAAGGCAGAGGGATAACAACATTATGCTCTTGCCATAGTGAATATTGTAATGATATTTAGGAGCTATTATCATAAAGAGAAATATTTGATGGTCCCAGTTCTGTTTTCATTATCATTTTTTTATTCATATTTGCGTAACAATTGCAGCACACTTGGGGCCTTATTACGATGAGGCCTGGAAACCTCTGTCTGCAAGTCGGAGATTTTCTTACCCTGATCGCAATTTCAATTCCAGCCTCCGAATTACAATCAAGCCTGTCTGAATTGAAACTGGCCGGTCATTCCAGCTTGATTCAGGCGGGCTTAAGGAGGCCGGCCATTTGTCGACCAGCCCGTAATCCCTATGGACGGCGTCTCTCCCATAGGGATAACTATGCTCGGTTTCCGACCGAATTTCCACTCAGGGCTTTCTGTCATGGAAGCCTGTCAGAAAGTGAGTTTAGGGGCCCCTAGAAGGGCCCCCTTGCCTTCGCAGCCTACGGCTAGGGGTAGAAGGGGCACCAATGGTGCCCCCCATTAATCACTGCAATGTGTTACCGGCACCTCAGGGTGCTTGCCACATGGTGGAGGGATTAACAGGGGTGCACCATAGGTGCAGGTTGTGGTGTTGGTAGGGGTATAAGGTTGGAAGTATTTTTATTATAAGTATTTACAGAGTTTTAATTATTTTGAGTTATTTAAATGATTTATTTATGCACATTTTGTAAGTTAATTTTTTTATTATTTTTGATGTGGTTTGTGTTTTTTGTGGGGCTAAAGCTTGCCAAGGAATTTAATTGTGATGTTAATTGTTATAATTATTTAATTGATTATTTGTGATTGTGAAATTAGTAAATTTGTAAAGTCATCTATATGCAGGTTGTGTTTTTAGGGGTAAAGAGTGGGAAGTTCATTTAGTATAATTTATTTATTATTAGGTAATTGTTGTTCATTGTTTAATTTACATTTTTATCGCTTAACTATTTTTGAATTGAATATTTGTAAAGTTTAAAGATATGTTTTAGGTGTTTGTTTACTTAGAGTTATTGGCTAGGTACTTATTTAAGTAATGTAAAAATAGCTCTTGTTAAAAAAATAATTATTTTTGTTATGTTTTTATTAATTTGAAATTAACGTGTCTGTTAAAATTTTGAAAATATAGCGTGGGATTCGAATTTTCATTTTAATGTCATTTTATGTCAATCATATATTTTAAATTTTTATTGGTTTAATGTAGTTCAAATATTTGTACTGGAACTGAACGACTCTAATGTTGCAGACTGGAGTGGGAATAGTAAATTCGACACCTCCCCTATGCAGCGGATGGGGTTGTATTCCCTACCGTGGTGGTGGTGCTTACCAGGCACCGCCATAGGGATTACAATGTGCCTCACTGTCCGCATTTTCATGGTGGGTAACCCGCCATGAAAAGGCAGGCAGAAAGCGACTTTAAGGGGCTGTAGGTCCGCCGTTGTGGAAGTCACATCAAAATGCCTGTTGGCACCACTGACAGCCTTTTGGGAGGTCCTGTTGAAGGATAATGCCTGTCCACCATCCTAATCCGTCGCTATAATTTGTATTTCTTTGTTTTTTGGTCCCAGTGAATCAAAACATCATAGGTTGGTTAGAACTTATTTTTCAAAAAAATATAATTGCAGGGAACTTACTCGAGAACCATGCAGCGAGTGAGCTGGTGTCTTGTAATCTCTTCCGTTGAAAGTGGATGAATCCGGAGGTGTGATATTATTTGAGGGGTGTAAGTTGATGAAAAGCCAGGGTGTGTTCACGGAGTGCACCAAGGCCTCAATCCGATGTCTGGTGGGACCATCTCGGAATCGGGACCCGGTTCGGTCGGATTTCCATTGACTCCTATGGGAGCCTGTGTTCCGCCTGACAACACAGGCTCCTTTGGGGAAAATGGAGGTGTGTGAAAATCTCTGCACTCTGTCGCTGGCACCCCATTGTGCCTGTGACACAGTGCAACATTTTACAGGGTGGTCCCTTAGATACCCTCTCTGCCCCCAACTGGAGGCCTCAGGATGAAGGGGGCCCTGCTAGTCGCACCATTCCCGCTTCGTGGTTTTGACAACTAGATGCTCTACTGCAAGATTAGATATGGTAAAAAGGGAGGCGGCAAGTAGCCCTGCTGATCCTACAACGCCCATCTGCAGAAGGAGGACTTGTAGTGCCTAACTTCGAGCTATACTTTTCAGTTTTTGAACTCCAGTGGCTGGTGCAGTGGTTGGCAGATAGTGGCCCAATAGGCACTGACCCAGTGATCCGTACGGATCTGATGCTGGCAAAGATGCTAGAACATTGCCATCTCCTCTATCCCTGCTGCAGACTACTGCTCTACACTGTTGGAAATGCTGTCTCTTTAAAGAAGGGAAATCTCTCCTATATGCTCCGGCCCTGCCCCTGGTGGGCCTCCCCCACGGGAACCCCAGGAAGATATTAACCCCAACATTCTTGAAGACCTGGACCGAGGCCAGACTGGAAAATGTTGAGGATTGCTACCAGCAAGCAACCCTGGCTCAATTTGAAGACCTACTTGAGAGCTACGACATACAACAAGGCCAATTCTTAACCTATCAGATAATACTGCGCACCTTTAGAGGGCTATTGGGGCGGGTGAGACAACAGGATCCTAAATCACACTCTATTTTACACTCTGTCCTTACATTAGGCACTGCAAGACACCAGCTAAAATGGTTCTATACATCGCAACTGGAGATGGTCTGCACAACCCTAACAAAGCTGCGCACATGTTAAGAGTGCTCTGGGTAGACCCATCACAGACCCAGAATGGGCCAAAATGTTGGCATACCCTAAAAGTCTCACGCAATACTAGATTGAAGTACACACAGTTTAATTACATGCACATGACACCTGATGAACTTCAGCTTGACTTTGGAGACACTGGATACAAATGCCAAATATGCGACCGTGTAGACTCAGAGTTCATACACATAACTTGGGATTGTGCCCAACTACGTAAGTTCTGGGAGGAAACGATACAACTCATGTGTGCTGCTGTGGGGTGCATACTAGAACCAACAATGGGAGCGTGGCTGTTTGGGCTCTTTCCCTGTTCTTCTAAAAGGAAATCAGTAAACAGATTCCTAGATGTAGCCCTGGTCTTAGCCTGGAGAAGAATAGCACTGGCCTGGAAATTCGTACACGGACCAGCAATGGAAGCCGGGAAATGGAATGTAACCCATTGGGCATATGGGGCAGAAGTCAGAGTACTGACGAGGGAAGAGGCGCTTGGATTGAGGCAATGCACCCTTGCTGACCTCCAGTAACATATACTGGAGGCATGTGAAAACACAGACCGAGACAGGAGCGACCGAGGGGGCACAAAAACAAGCGGCGAAGATGACAAAAGATATGACGCCTAAATAAAAACACTGAGTTGACCTTCATAAAAACGCTACTGCAAACAGACCCTGATATACCACACGAGAACGGCCAGATAGGGAATGCACAAACTGCCCAGCTCACACATAAAACTTGGGGACACTGCGAACCTACGGCCAGATGTGTGTATAATGACCCACTGGTGGTCTAGCGCCCACCTGACCCCACGTATCTCATGCACACGCCCCACACAGCCTGCTTAACGTATTAGCAAATTCAAAACCCTTAGCTCCACTGCTGTTAGATAATTACATAGTATGATTCACCAGTTGTATTGCTTTCTTTTATTAAATGTCGGATATTTACTGACTGACAAATAACATGTGACTGTATACATTTACCAAAATAACCTTTTCCTAAAACTTACAGGTGAAATAAGACTTGAACGTATGAGACTGATTTTATGTGTAAGTACTTTTATGGATAACCTTCTCTATGGCTTCTTCGAATTGTAACTAAAGTTAGTACAGGACAATTTTATATATGCCAAAGAAGTGCTGTATTGTGATATATCACTAATTGCTGAACTATATTATTATGGATGTATATTAATATAAATGGCAATAAAAATTTTGAAAAAAAGGTATCCATGCAATACATATCTGGGCTTTGCGGGGACAGGGGCGGAGAAGGGAGGAAAAGCATACTTGATGAGAAAATCAGTCGGGCATAAGTTCCCGCCAGAGTGTCTCTTTAGTTTGAGAGTGACGTGCTGGTCAAGTAACCTGGAAGTGGTTTGTATTGACAGTCTAGTCCAGAAACCCTGGAAAGCAGCCTGTGACTAGAATGCTAACTACTATCCGGTACACAAGCGCATCTAGGCATGTAATTCAGTACGCAGTACCAGCAGCCGCTATGGAGAGCCGTTCTGTACAGTGGACTGGAATGCTGACTGCTGTGCTGTGCACATGCGTGAGTTTAGCAAGTAATTTAATGCGTACATTCAGAGACCTAGTAACCTTATAGCAGGACAATACATGCTGCATCTCTAAGGGGCCCTCCTCAGGACCCATGCCCTACATACCAAAAGGTACCCCCTTACTAGGGACTTACAGCAGTGCAAAGGGCCTTGCCAATTGTGGAACAATTAGGCATTTACATAATTTTTGTGAAATAATACTGGCACTGGCAACCTGGTTAGCAGGAACCCAGTGCTCTTCAAAGTTGCATCAGCTATCGGGCAAATCATGGGGCTAACTATGTACAAAAGGGGCACTTTCATACAGGCATTTTATAAAAAACCTCCTTAACATGACTAAGGGCCTGATTACGACTTTAGCGCTGCAACAACGGCACAATGCAGCCTTTGCTGCGCAAGCACCGCCGACTGTATTACGAGTTGGAAATGTGCAGCTTGTAATATGGTTGGCAGTTCTTTGGCCGTTCCCATGGTGGTGCACTGCAGTGGGAACTGGCAAAAAGTTCCAGCATGGCATGGACTGTGACTTCCATGCTGTGCTTTAACTGGGGGAAATATATTCATGGGGGGGACATGTTGTGCCACCCTGAATGTATTTCCAGGGCATGGGGGCCCTGTAGTTCTTGCAGCCCAGCTTATTCATGGTGGGGCTCTGCCATGAAATTGCTGGTGGTGGAAGAACTCCAAGTATGCTGCTCGGGACTTTGCCAGTCCCTGCTCAGTATATTGTGTTGTGGCGCTCCTGCACCACTGACAGGGTACCACTGTTCCCTTGTGCAGTTGGTGTTCCACTGGCACAGATAAAACTTTGTTAGTTGTAATCTGCAGTACAGTGGAACCCCCTCACCCCTCCCGTCCCACCTCTATACTCGTAATTATGCCCTTAAGTTAGCAAAGTTAAAAGTTTTGGTCTGAATAATATGCAAACTGACTAACTTATTAGTTTTTTTGTTTGATGTGTTTCCTTTTCCAATAGGTATTATGTGTTTAATTCTTCAGATGGATACATTTACAATGCTGTCAAACAGAAGAGCCAACCTTACTAAAGCTGTAAGGGTTCCAATGTAGTTATTAATAATCTTTTGAGTATTAAATGCAGAGGTATAACCCCATTATGCTCTCAGAGTACCGAATACGAAAATCGTGATATGTAGGAGGTAGAATCTTAATGTGTTTACAATAATATAAATATCTGTGTTGCTCATTGTTCTGGTTTCATAAGTAAAAGTTTTATTTCATATTTATCTACCAATTGTAGCCCACTTTGTTTCCATAAGTGGAAAGTTTACAGTAAACATTTGAAAAGTGATTTGTGGTTTTCCGTTATACTGTCTTGGGTGTATCAATCTGTATATGCAACAACAAGGTCAGTTTCCCAGTCGTCACTGAGCGAGAGTCTGACTTTGCGTACCAACGGAAAAAAGGACCATTATCACCATTTAATCGCATGGTAAACTACTACCATTTAAAAATATATATTATTTATTGTAATAAAGGCTTGTACAAATATCTATTTTCGCAAACTGCCAATTTATCAAGTAATTGCAAATAAAAAAATTAAAAAGTTTTTGTTTTTGTTTTCTGTTACTGACTCTAAAATAAAGTGTATCACTGTAATTATTATTTATTCATAATTATTGTGGTTTTAAAAATTAAATGTCTCTTGAAATCTCACTGTTTTCATTTTTCCCTCTAAAATACATTTCAGTTAGTAGGTAAAAATTAAGTATTAACTGGGTATTAATATAATACCACGCCCATTACCCCTATATCCTGCCACTAAAGGTGAATCTAGAAGTGCTATTAAACATTATTGAAATTTAATGCTAAAATAAAATGTATTTAGAGACCGAGGGGCCTATGACAATCTCTATTGTAAACCCTCCGACCTTAGGTCAGAGGCTTTACAACCGAGGTAGCCCATTTCATTTCTGACCAGCTGATTACCATACAGCCAGACATACGGTCAGAATTGAACTGGCCTGTCATTACAGCTGGATTGCGACTGGCTCCAGGAGCCCATAAGCCATTCAGAGACCGGCCTGTAGTCCCATAGGAAGGTGTTTCCACCTTTAGGATTAGGATGCTTGGTTTCCCACAGTCTTTCTGACATGGTAAGCCTGATGGAAAGCGAGTTTTTTTAACATGTTTTTTTAAACATTTGAAAAAAACACTAATTGTTCAATTTAAGTTGTTTGCAAGTTTTTTTAAACATTTTTTTTAAACATTTGAAAAAAACACTAATTGTTCAATTTAAGTTCTTTGCAATGTCTAAATTAGAATATCAAAAATGTATTATTTATATCTATGTTCCATAAATAATAAAAGACATTTTAAAAAATGGACACTAAGGGGTCCATTACGATGTCGGGTGGATCGCCAACGCCATGGTGGCGGTGGCGATCCGCCCGACATAAATGCCCGCCCGCCACCCTTTTCGCCCCGACACGTTACGATGGTGGGAGGAGACCGCAGCGGAGGCAAACACCGCCCGCCACTTTTCCGCCCGGTCGCCTTGCGTCCGGGGCGGAAAAGGGTTCATATGGTGGCAGTGTCTATCAGACACCGCCAGCCATATTTGGATTTGGGTGAATAGGTGCCTTTCCGCGGCGGCAATGCCGCCACGGAAAGGCAGGTGGTCTTTGCTTTGGGGGGCCCCTGTGGGCCCCCCCTGGTGAAGGCCGAAGTGGGGGTGCGCAAGGTACCCCCCTTTATTTGCATGTACAAAGCAGCAGGCACCGCGCTGTGCCTGCCGCTTTGTATATGCAAATGCGAGAAAGCATTTTTAGCATTGTGGCGGGCGGTGCAGAGTGCACCGCCCGCCACAATGCTAACAATGAAGGATGTGCCGGCCACTGTGGCGGGCATATCCTAATTCCCCCAACGGAACCCCCGCCCTTATGGCGGGTGGTCCAGCATACCGATAGGGCCTCATTAGGATGGCGGGCAGACTTTGTCCGCCCGCCACCGTAAGTATTTTGACATCTTTAAATCAAAATGTATTTTAATTTTTTTTTTTTTTAAAGACCTATTAGCCAAAATAACAATGAGATCATTAAAATATCAGTCAGCAATATTGCGGCCCAAAACATTTTTTATTTGGTATTTTACAAACTAGAGTTCGACAGTTGAATCTGCCTGAATACTATGCTTCCAAAAAATGTTCAGGAGGAATGCCATTCAGTATGATGGGAGCCTGTGTTTGCAACAACAACAACACACATGCCTATAGTGGGTAAATCTCACTTTTGACAAAATGACAACATGTAGAGTGGACTTAACAGAGCCCATGAAGTGTCAAAAAACATTTTTAAGTGGTGGACATACCAAGTAAGTAAGGATGTTAGAATACAAAATCTGAATGGATGAGTTGTAAAATGTATCTGCAGATCTGTATGGATCGCATACGAAAAACTTGGGGGCCCATTACGATGTCGGGCGTATTGCCTCCGCCAAGCTGGCGGTAGCCGCCGCTGGTCTGGTGGAGGTAATCCTTTCAACAGCCATTCCCAAATCTACCCCCGCCATATTAGTATGGCGGGGGGGACTGCGGCGGATGGAAAAACCATCCGCCGCTTTTCTGCCCCGGTCGCCTTGCCATATTACAATGTGCAAAAATTGATGCCTTTCCGTGGCGGCGTTGCCGGCACGGAAAGGCATGTGGTGTTCACTCGGGGGGGCCCCCTGCAGGCCCCCAGAGTGAGTGAGTGAGGGAGGGGTGGGGTGTGCACACAAGGTACCTGTGGTACCCCCCAGCATTTGCCTAAACGAAGCAACAGGCACCGCGCGGTGCATGCCACTTTGTTTATGCAAATGCGTGCACTCATTTTTAACATTGTGGCGGGCGGTGATGTGAGCACCGCCCACCACAATGTTAAAAATGGGGGATGCGCCCGCCACTGTGGTGGGCGCATCCTAATGCAGACTTCGGGACACCCACCCTTAAGGCGGGCTCTCCCGTCTTCCGTAAGGGTGTTGGGCGGGCAAAGCCCGCCCGGCATCCTAATAGGGACCAAAGAGTACACTTTGACCTTATGGATCCATGGCACACATTTCCACATTGACTACTTTTGGGTGTCAGTGAGACAGCTTTGTAAGGTAGAGTTTACATAAGAAATGTTAAACCGCAAAATATCGTCATCTTGCAATATTAAGAAAGAATATGTTAAACTTAATAATGATATACTAGTGATATACATTAAGGAATGTTTGAAGTCAAATTGTATGTTTTTACCAAAAGTATTCAAAAATTTTGTACAATGAAATTATCAACAGTAACATTTAAATAAGTCAAATGATAACACAATTGTAGTAACAGCCAATTGCAAAATGTTTTTTTTAGATTTCAAAAAATTATCATTTCTTCCAAAAATTAAAACACACACACAAATCCTTCTAAATATGTAGTAGCTTCGTGTGGAAAGTATCACCAGCACTTAAACTGCCGCCGCCCCCGGAGGGGCTCTGCATCCAGCGCCTGCCAAACTGCTGAGGAGGGCTCATCCTGCACGCCGCACGGGACTCCATTGTCCAGGAGCCCGTGCGTGATCCCACCTGTGCGGAGGCACGCCCACCGTCATTTACATCAGTATCCGTTTTCCGCAGCGCGGGACGAAGCCCGGACAAAGGGCGGGCCGTCCAGGAACGACAGGACAGGACGGGCCGGGCCACACCTCTAACACCCTCTACGATCCCTCTTCCTCAAGGTAACTGGGCAAGTCATAGGTACGCAAAAGGTATAGAGCGTACTGTAACCTATATCCGTCCAGGGGTGTGGGATTTATACTCCACTGTGACTGAGGATGGCTAAGCGGAAATCCATGGAAGGAGGGGAGGGGAGGGGGGGCTATTGAGGCAGCCAAACGTCAGAAACGGAGCAAAAAGAAGAAAGTAAAGGGAACACCTAAGCATGCTGCGATGAACTGCATTATGGACAATATTAACAATATTATTGATGATTGCCAGGAAATCCTATCTTCTGATTTAGGATTCCTAGAGGTCGTAGAGCCGGCTAAGGATTCAGGGTGTCCAAAGCCTAATCCATCAGAGGTTGAAGGCCCTACTATTACTATCCCTGAAATGTTCAGAGCCAGTGCTAAATCGAGTATGACTGCTCTGAAACAACAAGGGTAAAAAGGTTACAGAAAGGGGGAAAGGGTAAAGGTTCTCCCTACTGGTGAAAGCGAGGAAAATTTCCAGGTTTTACCTGTGATTGATATTATTACAACTCCATGCTCAAACAGGTTCACAGTACTGGCAGAGGTTCAACAGGAGATAGAAAAAGATACCCCTACTAGTGGAAAGAACACCTCCCCTATAGTAGTCATAAATGATGCGTGTGGCCACATAACCCCAAGAGACAGCCTAGGAACTATTATTGATTTAGTTAATCTAGTCTCACTACTTAGGTACGAGATTGAGGGCATGAAAAAATTAATAATTAATTTAGCTGTAAGTACAAAAAACAATCTAGGTGACCCTAGGTTTCAACCAGGGGTTTCTCATAAGACAGCTACTGCCTATCCAACTAAACTTTCTCAAGGTTCCCTCCCATTATTAGGGAAAAGCGTTCCCACAAGTAGCAAAATGCATAGGGCTGATTATGCAGAGGGGGAAGTGACAAGTATATGTAATACCCCTATTCCTACCAACAATAGGGCAGACCACTCCACGATCCAAACCAAGGCAGTAAATAAGCCTAGCGCCAGCGTCCAGAGGACACAGAGGGGCTCCAATGGGGGGCAAGGATCGACAGGGCCTATACTATCAAAGGAGCCAAGAATGATGGCAGGGGCACAGCATCATGGTTTCCCAATAAATTTAAACAAAGGGCCGCCAAATTACAGCTCAGAGCCCACTAGGGTCCAAACACATGTAAAGGGTAATTATGCCACAAATACAATATTCATGACAAATGTGCCCAAGTGCAAAGAGAGACCTGATTGCCCAAGGGAAGGGGTAGACTCCCTGACTAACAAGGCCATTCACTGGCTGCGGAATGTCAGAGGGTGTCGATCGGTTATTAGGGACGTCATAGTCAAAGCTAGGAGATTCAGCAATCCTGGGGCCACTCATGATGTTGTTGAACTAACTTTGTCTTCCGATAACCTAGCTGAGAATCTGTTCATGCTAGAATTCAGATCAAGCCCCCCCTATACATTCGAGTATACAGCTGAGAAAGATGCTCCCTTTTCCATTCTCGCCTCCCTTAGTCAAGGATAATAGGCATGGGTCTAATAGATCTAGGCTCGATTCCATTGATTGACTACCCAAAAGGGGGACGTACGAAATGACCAAAGAACATCAGGGGCACAGAGATAGGGAGCACCAAGCAAATTGAATTATAGTAAAAGAGACTGATTATGAGGGTTTGTCAGGATCTACTGCAGCAAAGGTTGAAGTACCCAGTGATGTTGGAGGGATGGGACATGGTGTCTCTAACCCAGGGGCAGCCGGAGGTCAGAATTCCCTAAGTGTACATGGCCCAAGTGTCCAGACTCTAGCCCCCCCAGCGCTGTGGTGCGAATCTAGTAGGGCTGGGGGCAAAATAGTATCCTGGAATATAGCGGGATTGGGCTCTAGAATGCATTCACCCGAATGGGTTTCCTTTATAAATGGTTTCGATGTTTGCATTTTTCAAGAAACGTGGGCCTGCAAGCCCTTGCTCCTTTTGTTTTTTTTTTTTTACTTTTTCGTGCCAGCGCTAAAGGGCCCCAAGGGCCGGCTGAAAGGGGGTTTAACCCTCTGGGCCCGACAGGCACTCTTTGATAGAGTAATAGAGCTCCCTACTGGCAATAATGACATCCAGTTGATCAGGCTAAACATGGCTTTGGGGTATACATTCGACATCTACAATTTGTACGTAAGAGGGTCGGGTGGTGGGAAATCCCAGGTGTTGGCAGCCCTAGACCATCTGATTAGCGCCCAACCAAGTGAGAGCAACATACTAATTGCAGGGGACTTGAATATGACCTTTGAACCCCTCTCAGTAGGAGACAGGTACTCTGGGGAAGATGTGGATTCCGAGTGGGGGATCCCCAAACTGGACTTAAAACCGGTAGGCAGATTGTTATTGTTATTGTTAATTTAGATTTATATCGCGCCAATCACCTACAGGTCTCTAGGCGCTCGGAAATCGATGGATTCATACAATAACTATGTGTCCCACAAGAAGGTGATAAAGCAGCCGGACTACATTGTACACAGAGCCCTCCCAAACAGTAATGTCTTTAGACATTTTCTGAATCGCAGGAGATTCCCCTCTCTGCGTAGTTCCTCAGGCAACTTATTCCATAATTGAGGAGCCAACACAGAGAAAGTTCTCCCTTCTTTGGTTACAAGCCTAAACCGAGGGCAGGTCAACAGCTGAGATTCAGAAGATCTAAGATTTCTTTTTGGACAATATACCTCCAGCCGATCTCTGATATATGCCGGGGCATTGCCATAAATAGCTTTATGAGTCGTACACATGCTCTTAAACTCTACCCTCTCCTTTATAGGGAGCCAATGTAGGTTCCATAACAAAGGAGATGCTCTAGTCTTTCTGGGGAGTCTAAAAATCTGTCGCGCTGCGTCATTCATGACGACCTGCAGTCGGTTCATAAACGTTTTTGGAAGGCCCAAATAGAGGACATTTCCATAGTCTATTCTTGACATAATTGTTGCTGCCACAACTGTTCGCAACATAGACTGGGAAAGGATGGGCGCTAACTTACGTAGCTGCCTGATAATATTCGTGCAGCTCCCGACAACGGCAGAAATTTGACTGCCCATTGACAAGTCGCAGTCCAATTTGATCCCCAGACTCTTTACATTTGCCTTTGGAATCGGAGTTGGACCTAACTCCTGAGGCCAGTAGAGATCATTCCAAGGTGAGGTGGCTGATGAAATTACCAAAACCTCAGTCTTGTCTGGATTAATCTTTAACAGATTTCTCGTCATCCAGCCAACCGTGAACCTCAAGATCTTCTGCGCTTGCTGCTGCGCCGCCTCGGTATTATCGATGCTCAGCAAAAGCTGAGTATCATCCGCGTAGTTAACAACTCTACAGCCCATATTAGCCAAAGATGCAATCAGGGGTTGAAGATACAGGTTGAACAATAGTGGAGACAGTGCGGAGCCTTGGGGCACCCCACATTTTAAAGTCCCCACATCTGATATCAAATCCCCCAACTGTGTCCTAAGAGTTCTTCCCAGAAGAAAGGACCTCGGCCAGTTAAAGGCCTCGCCTTTGACCCCGATGTTATCTAGTCTTCCCAGGAGCAGGTCATGGCTGACAGTGTCGAACGCTGCCGACAGATCTAAAAGAATCAGGGCGCTTGGTTTCTTAATGTCAGCCATGCCTCTTAACTCGTCCAACACCGATAGCATCACCATCTCAGTACTATGGTGTGCTCGAAACCCTGCCGGTCGCTCATGGAGTAAAGAGTGGGACTCCACATAAAGGGACAAATACTTCAGAACATGCTGTTCTAAAATTTTCGCGAGATGGACATAAAGCATTATCCAGATGAACGCTATATGTAGCGAAAGGGGGCTCAGAGCACTGAATGGAAGAACAGCGAGTGACGGCCAGGGTAAGAACACCTTTGTCACCGGCCGCTCGCAAAGCAGGATTTATTGTTATCTGCAACCTGGCAATTTGGCACCTGATGAGCGACATGAAGGTGGTTAGTAGACAGGAGAGTGATCACAACCCCTTGTGTATTACTCACCTCATATGGGGGGGGTACCTGGAGGGACAAGGAATCGTCGAAGAGGTTCTAGCAGAGATCGTTCCAATGAATGACATGAGGCGGGTTAAGTGGCCCCAAATTATGACGAAGAGCGAGGTGCTAGAGAGCATTAGTGAAGACCTGGATAAAACTACTTCTGCTATGGAAACCATATTGAGGATAGGAACTGAGAGTGGAAATGAACTGGAAAAAAATATTGATCTGCACTGTGACTTTTTTTTAATCTAGAAAGGGACATTTTTATAAGGTAGTCCCCCATTCTTAAGGCAAGAATAATCGCCCAAAAATAACGGGGAGGTATAACGAGGCCTGTAGGATGGCAAGATCTTCTCTGGGAACAGCAATTAAAAATAGAGACCCAATGGTCATTAGGGAAGCAAGACAGAAGTACAAGGCCAGCATACATATGGCCAAGAAGCAATGGGACGAACAGCGCTGGCAAGACCTCAAAGCTGCCAGCATTGCCAAGGACTCCAGATTATTTTGGAGTATCGTTAAATGGGGGAAAGGAGGTCTCCCCGAACCACCGACTAATCATGTTTCGCAGAGCAGTTGGTTAGAATACTTTGGACCCCAATATTCATGCCGCCCTGAGGATAAGACTAGGGAAATTGTAGACACTGCTATATTTTTAGTCCCTCCTTTCAATAACACAGATGTAGCAGTAGCTCTGGATTCAGTTCCAAGGGGAAAGGCTCCCGGACCTGATGGGGTTCCTGCTGATGTTTTTCTGTATGATAAAACGCGATGGGGCAGGTACATATTGGAGCTGGCCAATGCGGTGGTGCTTGGGGCACCAGTACCAAAGTCTTGGCAAGGGGCTGTAATAATCCCTGTGTATAAGAAAGGAGACAAAACACTCCCTGTGAATTACAGGCCCATTAGCCTAATAGATACGGTACAAAAGGTGATAGGTAAAATGACCCTAGCAAAAATTATGGTTTGGGCAGAAGTAAACAATGTTTTGTCATCCTACCAAGCAGGCTTTCGTAAGCTTACTAGCACCATATAACAAATATTCAGGTTCACGCTACTCCACTGGAAGACAGTGCAGCTAGGGAAGGGTAGCCTCTATGCTGCTTTTATCGACCTTCGAGCAGCCTTCGACATAGTTCCTCGGTCACAGCTGTGGAAAGTGTTAGCCGAGATGGGTATGCCGCTGGAAATTCTGTCATTAGCGATGAGACTGCATGAGTCAAACTATGCAAAAATTCAGTGGGGGAGGCATGGGCAAGTCACCGCTGAGTTTCCGGTACAGTGGGTGGTACGCCAAGGCTGTGCCATGGCCCCCACGCTCTTCTCATTATATATTACCGGTGTAGTGGAGCGTATGTTGTCTGGAGCTGTAGATGCTCCCACTTTGGATGGAGCGAAAACGCCAATTCTATTATTTGCAGACGACACGCTCATTATGTCAAAAACCCCTAGGGGACTACAGCGTGCCCTGAGGATTTTTGAGGGCTTTTGTGTTGATCGTGGGTTAGAAGTCAATGTAACCAAAACAAAGCTGATGGTATTTAACCCACATGCCAGCTTCAAAGGGAATTTTTATATGGATGGCCAAAAGGTGGAAATGGTCTCAGACTTCGTCTACCTGGGTATCCACATAGCAAAGGGCGTAAAGTGGGGGAAGCACACAGAAATGGCGGCCCTCAAACTCCGTCAAAATGCAGGTGCTATAAGTGCTGAGCATAAAAAATCTTTGACTAAACCAATCCTGCCAGCACTTCAAGTGTACGAGGCTAAAGCACTCAGCTCGGCACTTTACGGTGCCGAGCTTTGGGGTTATGACAATTTAGCCCCGTTAACACTTGCTGAAAACAAATTCCTGCGTAATCTTACTGGCCTCCCTAAAAGCACACACATGAAGCCATTGCGCTATGAACTAGGTAGGAAAGCCATATCAGACCTGGCTAGACTACGACCCATTTTATATTGGCGTCGTATTTGGGTCACTCCTGAACTTGCTCATTATGCGCGGGGTTTTTTGGATGTAGTTAAAACTGATAAATTCCATATGATAGGCTGGCTAAAGGAATTGTGCAGAACACTGGAGAAAATGGATATGAAGGGGTTGTGGGAGAACCCAGAGCTAGCCCAGTTCCCATCAAAAGACATTCTAAAAGCAAAGTACTGGGAAATGGTAGCCCACCGGAATTGGAATGATGCAGACCCCTCCTCCATGGAAGGCCGTTTCTTGGAAGTAAAAGTTTCCCCGTCCCTGGAGCCCTATTGGGACATAATAACTAAGCCTGAGGACAGGAAACTTTATTTCCAGCTTAGAGTGGGGTCGCTGACGGGAAGATGGGCAGAAGCTAATTCCAATGTTTGCTCAGCTTGTAATAGTGAAATCGAGTCTATTGCCCATCCTCTTTTTGTTTGTGGGGCCTATTCAATCCCTCGATGCGTTTGTCTAAGGGCGATGTGCAAACAGCTTGGTATGAGAGAGAGCAAGGTGGCTTTAAGAATAATCTGCACCAGCACTTTGCCTGTTATTTCTGTGGTGGTTGCCAAATTCTTGGGGTGGTCATGGTCCATCAGAAAGAAATTCTTATTGTAAATGTAGGTCTGCTGAGATCAAGCTAGGCATCTTCCCCCCTAGCCAAGTGGAATGCTTTGACCACCTACTCTGGGTATTTACTGGTTTTATAATTATAACTCTGTATGTTTTTATTACTGATTTTAATATTTGTGAAGCCATGACGCTTTATTCTTTTAAAACTTTTTTGTGTAAATGACTTTTTCTTTTTTCTGTAAATCCATTTTATTATGGACCAAATGTATTATGCTTTTATGAGTTTTTACCTCGAATAAAGGAAATTTGGCTTCATATAAATGTACCTATATATGTATATGAATATATATATATAGAGATATACATGTATGTCTATATATATATACATATATTTTGTTATTTAGTTAGAGAAAGCAACGCAGAAATATAGTTATTAAGGTAAATACAATGGGGAAAATGGTATCCATTGACATGCTTCGACTGTCCCACATACATCTCCAATATTCTAAAAATTATAAAAATGAAAGATGTGTTTTTTGTTATTAAAATTTTTTATTAAATCCTACAAAACATGCTAAGAATTTTTTTTATAAAAAAAAACATTTAAAAACTTCTATATTTGCCAGTTGTCTGTAATAAGAAACATAATCATATACCTAAAAGGATTTCGATTATATAGTAGAAACATTTTTAATTTTACATGGTATAATCGGGATGAATACAATATTATTGAGAGCAAAATTTGAAAACTGAAACATGTAAATTGTAGGATAAACCATACGGACAATAGTACGTTAGTGGGAAAGTACGATTGTGGATGGGTGAAATTAAGTTTTCTAATTCCAAGCAGCGTAAACATTATAAAAAGTGTTATTTGATGTAGAGGTAAAATGTAGTGTTGCAACAGTAATAAGTGCAAGAACAGTGAAATAATTGTTTTGCATAAGGTTAACGTTTATTGCTTAGTATTACATTAAGTGGAACGTTACAAACATTGGATTATAATTTAAAGAAAATAAAACACTTAAAAAATTCTAAATATCACTAAAAATGTGTTTATAAATACATACATTGAGACTAAATAATTAAAATATAATGTGAAGAAAAAATATTTAAAGTGATAATATCAGAAATAATAAAATTTAAAAACCAGCATTGACATCATTTTTTTAACTTTGAATACAATGGGGCCAATAGAAATATCTAAAGTACCGTGGGTGTATTTAGTACAGAGATGTGTCGAAGCAGTCAGACAGATCCACATCAGGCTGCATTTGGTGAGATGGGATAGGAAAAAGCATCAAACGAGCAACAGATTTCAATATCCGTAAGGACCACGGTTGCAGATAGTTTTGCATTCAACCACAATAGATTACGATGCAACGTTCAGCCATGCATTTCATACAGCTTTTTCTACATTTATAAAGCTGGTAGTAATTTTGTTTGTTCGGGTCACGATCAGAGTTTCTAACAAACATATACATACTCAATGGTGGAATCCTCAATTGGTGTACCACATGGACATACTTGCATGCTGTGACTAGCATGGGCTGTAGGGATGTTTTAAAACAAACCTGTTCAGATTAAAGCTTGTAATGCGGACCTTTTCCAGGCTGCAACACAAGTGTTTATAAAATAGAGAGGTTTGCACATGACTCAAAGGCAGTCGGTTCACAAAATAGGTGGGTGGGAGTACTGACTAATTGTGAGTCGATCACATTCTTGCAGCAATGGCGTTAAAACAATCTTCCAAATGCAATCATTATCCTAAATAATGTTATCCGTGCTAATGTTAGTTACATTCAAAAAACAAAACAAAAGGAAAAAAGTCTTTATCATAACATAAGAAAATTGGAAAAGTTAAAAAGACTATTAATAAATGTATTATTACATCAAAAAATTAATACGCTTTAGTAACAGATATTCGAGTACAAATACCTTTACTAAAGTATTAAAATAAGATAATTAGTACATGTTTTATAAATGAATATAAATAAAAAGTGAATACCAAAATAATAATTTAACATTCTATTTGTAATTATTGAAATACATATAAGAAAGAAATAGAATAAGAAATGATACCAAATATTAATATATATATGATTAAAATAATAATCTGTGATATTTTAAAATATGTAAGTTGAAAAATATGTAAAATTAATAAAGTATATAACTTACAATGTGGAAAATGATCTTACTTTCATGTGTTCATATTTATATATAACAAAAGTCACGCTAATGATATCAAACAAACATTATCTGCAGTACATATAAAGCTTTAATGTTTAATATTTCATTATGTATTATAGATTAACATTCTATTTAAGTTTTAAAAAGACAGCAATTGACATGTTTTTAAAATCGAAATCGCTAACTCAGCAGAAATAACTTTAAGTATTACACAATAAACGTAATTCTCCAATTAATATTAATAAACAACAAATAATAATTATTTAATAAGAAATATTTTAATCCACATCACATACAGCTGCACAACAGTAACCAGTCAGCTATAACGTGGGGGTCTAGTAGGATGTCCTCCAACTTATTTTTAACATCGATTCCTCCCCTGCCCCAGTTGAGAATTTCCAGTCAACTATGTCATTCATTAGCAACTGGATGAGTACAAACCAGCTCAAACTCAATCCTGGAAAGACCGAGCTCATACTCACTGGACCTCCTGGTAACCCCTGGATTTCCAGCTTCTGGCCACATTCCCTCGGAAGTGCCCCCTGCCCGGTGAGCTCGGTCAAGTGCCTTGGAATTACCATCAGTGAGGATCTGACCATGAAATCCCAAATTAAATCTGTGATGTCGACATGCTTTTTTCATCTTCGCCGCATCAGAAAGATTAGCAGATTCCTCACGCATGAGGCCCTAGTTCAAGTTACGCTGGGTTTGGTTATCTCCCGTATTGACTATGGGAACTCACTGTACATCGGAATTCCCCTCTACTAGTCTCATCAACTTCAGTTGATTCAAAATCAAGCGGCTAGACTGGTCTTTCGTCAGCCCAGGACCAGTTCTGCCAAACCTCTTCTGAGGAGCCTGCATTGGCTCCCTGTGGTCCAGCACAGCCTCTTCAAGGTGGGCTGCTTGACTTACCAGGCCTTGACTCATCAAGGTCCGTCCTTCATTTCCTCTCGCCTTCATCACTATACTCCCGTCCGAGCTCTCCGTTCTTCCAGCTCCAATTTGCTGTTCGTTTGTTCGTTCAAACGGAAAAGGCTTGGAGAACTAAGATTCGCCTTCCAAGCTCCCCACCTTTGGAATTCCCTGCCTCCCGATCTTCGTCTTATCCCTTCTTATCACTCATTCAGAAGGGCCTTGAAGACCTGGTTGTTTACCCAAGCTTTTGACTGATCTCTGTTTGATTGATTTTCCCTGCCTGTAGTCTTTTCTCTTTACCTGTCCAAAGCGCCATGAAGCCGTTGGTGAACGTGCGCTGTACAAATGTCTTTATCATCATATCATATCATGGCGTGGCTTGAATGCCGAGGAGTTAGGCAACGTGAGCCCGGAGCTCCGCGCCCGATCCCGGCTAATATCATGTTAAACTGCACGAAATCCGGCGGATAAAGACCGTCCTGTTGGCAGAAGGCATCGGTGGGGCGACGGAACCCCAAGGCTGAAGCTAATTGCCGCTAATTGGCACAGAAACCCGACTCGGCGAACCGCTCGGGGAGCGAGACGCTTCGACCCAAGATGGCGGATTGAGGATCGAGCCGGGGTAACTGCAAGCCGAAGGAGGTCAGCGATCTCCTCTCCAGAGACGCCGGATAAATAAGGGGCGCCGCCGGAGAATCTACTGTGCGACCGCAACGGTGAGGATCGTAAATAACATCTCCTACCACCCACGAAGAGACGGCGGTCGGTGACTATCGGACTCCCCCCGCGGCACACTCAAGATGGCGGCGGTCCCGGGAGACGAGGGCTGAAGACCCTGCAAAGTGAAGGGGCTGAGGAGACGGGGAACGGGGATCACGCTGTACGGAGCCCGCTGGCGAGGGAAGGGTTCCCCCTGATTACAAAGAGGAGCGACCTGCCCAGAGCCTTACAGCCAGAACGCAGCCCAGATCCGGAAGGGTGACGACGATCGCGAGAAGCCCAGACCCAGGGGGAGCGGCACCACGCGCGTCTAACTGCAGAGACCTGAATAAGGTAAACGCTCTAATAGGGCTGGTGGCATACGGAGCCTTGGGCAAAGATCGGAGAAAGACCGGTGCTCCCACGGCACAGTGGAAGACACAGACGGCGGGGGCTTGACCCGGGGGAGGCACGAGTGGAACGAAGCCTACGAGCAGACCCACGCACCCTGAGAGAGAACTTGGTGGCGGCTGGGGATACGTGGGGGACGCCCGACCTGAGAAGGGGAGCTTCCTTGGAGATGACCATTAGAGCTTGGCTGCGACAGCGCCGGTGGAGTTGGCAGGCCAGGAGGGCTGTGCAGCGGACGACGACAGGAACGGCCATATCTAATCCGAGGCTTCGACGAGCGCTGGAGAGAAGCAGGGCAGCGCACTGGTAGAGATAGGGGGACCCCTATTCCCTGGTGAAGCATAGGCCTTGCAGCGGCTGAAGGGAGACCTGAGACACCTTGGCTGACTAGCCCGAGATGGACAGCGCGCTGTAGCGAGAGACCACCCTTGAACTGGTTACTCAGGCATAAAGGGAGCTGGCCGGAAGAGGAGACACCGAGAGCTGGCCAAAAACTTGCTGCCTGGAGCCGGTGGAGCCACAGGAGGTCCACGTAAGGGCGGTCAAACCTTCGCCCCGAAGCAGTGAGAGGACCCCCACCCCTAATTTTTGGGATTCCAAGGAGAGAAACCGCCGTCGGGCGAACAAATCGAGATGGGGAAACCAAAAGGGAAAGGGGACAGAGCTATTAGCTCTGAGACGACAGAAGGAACGGAGCAGGGCCATACGGAACTACAACAAATGCAAGATCGTATATTGGAAGCTATCACGGCCACGAAAGAAGCTCTACAACACGATATCGCTCAAGTAGCAACAGGATTGGGGCTCCTACGCGCAGACCACGATAAATTAAAGGACAGGGTCAAGAGCACGGAGGTCACCCTGCAAGAGATGGTCCCGGAGCATAAATCTATGGAAGGACAGTTGGGGGATGCCCTAGACCGAATACTAGCATTGGAACGGCGAGCGGAGGACGCGGAAAATCGCAGTAGGCGCAATAACGTACGCTTGGTCGGACTTCCAGAGAAAAAGGAGGGGGACGACATGGTGGGATTTCTTGATAACTGGTTGCGGACTGAAGTGGCGCCAGAAGGGCTTTCACCTTTCTTCACGCTGGAGCGGGTGCACAGGGTCCCAGCCAGGCCGCCTGCCCCGGGCCAGCCGCCCCGTCCGGTGGTGATCAAACTGTTGCATTATAAGGACGGGACTGGCTGTTGCAAAGGGCCAAAGAAGCGGGCCCCTTTCAGGTGGACAATAACAATGTGACAATGTTTCCAGACTTCACATTTGAAACACAGAAACTGCGGGCGTCCTTCTTGTCGATCAAACGGGAGCTGCGTGTAGAGGGCATAAAGTATTCTCTCCTCTTCCCGGCAAAGCTCAGAGTCGTGGTGGATGACAAAACACTCTTCTTCCCCACATCAGCGGATGCCTGGGCGTGGTGGGATACTTATAAGGCTGGAACGGATGGAGCTCGAGTTAGAGCTGAGGAGGAACAGCAGAGACAACCGACCAGAAAATCACAGCGACTTCGGAAGCGCCGACAAAGAACTAAGAAGCCAACGGCATCGCAAACGTAAGAGGAGAGGAAGGCGGCACTTCAAGCGGTGGTGGACTTGTCGGGAACGGTGCACAGCCAATCATGCATGGGTTCGGACTCTGAAGGCCAGGCCACAGGCTCGGAAACGGACCTCTCAGATATTGGTGGTGCCAAGGGGCCAGTTGTGATGCCACAAACGTTGGAAGAAATCATAGAAGCTTGAGAGGGAAAGTATAAAGTGCTGTTTTATACAATGAACCTGGGGGGACCGAGACCCTTCAATGCAAAAGACTGTGGTGTAGAAGAACGGAAACTCGTGAGTGATTATGGGGGGATTGAGGGGCGGGGGGGACGGGAGTGTGATAGCCACCCTCAGAGCCGCGTCACGCCCTGCTGGCCCCTAAGGTCACCGTAGTGGAGACTGCGGAATACAGGGATAGCGATTGGGGTAGTTGACCCTTTTGTTAAAGTTTGGATGGGAGCTGCTTTAGTAAAGGTGGGTCCTGTTCTGGGGGGAGGGTGCCAAGAGTAGTTGGGGGGGCTCCAGGCGAGGGATATGGGATCTGGGGAACCGTTGCACGGTGGGGGAGGAGGGATCAGGGGGAAGCCGCCATATGCGCCTGGGAGCTGACTGTTGATACTGTGAACTGGTTTGCAAGGGACAATGGCTAGCTCTGGAGCACTGAAATGTGTGACCTGGAACGTGCGGGGTCTGCATACTATGGCGAGAAGGCACAAGGTGCATGCTTATCTAGTCCGTATAGGAGTTCAGATTGCACTATTACAGGAGACACACCTGACAAAACAAGAGGGCATAGCGCTACAGCGACGGTGGAGAGGGCAACTGTTCAACACTACATACTCTGCATTCGCAAGGGGGGCACTGATATGGATTCGGGCGGGGGTTCCCTTCCAAGTGACTAAGCAAATGATTGACCCAGAGGGCAGATTTGTGGCCATAGAGGGGAAACTTAGAGGTCGGGACATAATACTATGCAGTGTGTACGCGCCCAATATTGATCAGTCTGCCTTTTTGACGAAGCTATCAGGCACGCTGGCGAGCTACTTAGCAGGTCCTATAGTCATCGGAGGGGATTTTAATTCCGTGGCAGACACTACATTAGACAGATCTCACCCACCATTAAGAGCATCACCAGTGCATAGGCTAGCGAAGCGCAGGCTAGAATGGCAGGAGAGATGGGAATTGATAGACGCTTGGAGGGCACTGCACCCTACCGTGAGAGATTATTCATATCACTCTAGTCTACACGATCTTCACGTCCGGATGGATGTGTTTCTGTGCTCCTCGCTCGTAATTTCTACTGTGGCAAACGCGGAGTACTTGACCCGCACGTTATCTGACCACAATCCCCTATTGCTGACACTAAACTGGATGACCGAGATCTCGCGAGTCCCGACCTGGCAACTGCGACCAGATACTCTAGACGACTTGCTGTTCAGGGAAGCACTAGGCGAGAGACTCACTCAATATTTTGAGGAAAATAGTGGCACCACGACCTCCAGGGCGATGGAGTGGGATGCCTTCAAGGTTGTCATCCGAGGCCATTGTATAGGGGCATATGCGGGAGCCCGTAAGACACTCTTGGACGACCTCGATAGGGCTGAGAGAGAGCTGCGGAAAGTCGAGTTGAAGCGCCCTAATCACCCCGAGCTCCAGGAAGCAGTTAGCAAGGCCAAGGAGGCAGTGGCGGTGGAAATGGAACGGTTACGAAGCTTTGATCATAAGGTCTACCTGACGAGGGCGCACGCCGAGGGAGACAAGGCGGGAACGATGCTTGCCTGGCTGGCTAACCCAACTAGGCGCAGCCATCCAATCCTGGCCATTGAGGAAGACGGAGGAAAAACCTACAATACCCAAGCAGAGATTTTGGACAGGTTCCAAGCATATTATGAAAGGCTATACGAGAGCGGATACAGATGGCCAAGAGTCTGAGATTGACACCTTTTTGGAGGGACTGTAATTGCCGCGGCTAGAACAAGAACAGTCAGACGATCTGGGTAGGGCCATTACACTGGGGGAAATAGGGAGTGCCGTGAAGCAGATGGCTCGAAACAAAACACCGGGACTGGATGGCTTGCCCATAGAGTTATACAGTAGATACCTGGTGTTCCTAGCTCCGCGACTACAAGCGGTATACAACGAAGCTAAGTCGAGAGGGAGGCTGCCTCAGTCCATGTGCGAAGCTCTAATGATCCCGTTGCTGAAGCCGGGGAGGGAGAGTAGTAAACTCTCCTCCTATCGTCCGCTGTCCATGTTGACGACAGACTATAAAATCCTGAGCAAAATACTGGCCAATAGACTGTTGGGCCATATGACGGAGCTGATCCACAGGGACCAATCAGGATTCATTCCCGCGCGGAACACCACCAACAATATACGCCGACTGATACGACTACTTGGAGACCCGATGTCAGAGACGAGCATGCCTTTGGTATTATCAATTGACATCGAGAAGGCATTTCATAGCTTGGAGTGGGAATATCTTTATAGGGTAATGGAGCGTTTTGGCCTGGGAGATAATTATATCGGTTGGACCAAAGTGTTGTACACGGCGGCGAAGGCACGGGTCCGGATAGGCTCCCTGATTTCGAGCCAATATCACGTGGGCCGTGGAACTAGGCAGGGGTGCTCGCTGTCTCCTCTGCTGTTTGCATTGGCGATGGAGCCTTTTGCGGCGGAAGCCCGGATGGGGCGTTATTACAAGGGCTTAGTTTACAGGGGGATACCGCAGGCTATCTCACTGTATGCGGATGACCTTTTGCTATTTTTGGAAAACGCAGATGAGGAACTGGAGGGAGCCAAAAGACTTCTCGAACTTTTTGGAAAGCTATCAAGCTTAAAGGTTAACTGGGCCAAATCCTGTTTATTTCCGCTACGACGGGGGGAGGAGCGACCTGCTAATCTCCAGATACTCAAATGGGAGCCTAGTTGTTTAAAATACCTGGGAGTACATGTATACCATTCGGCGGCAGATATGTTAGAGGGCCGTTGTATCAGTGCATTGAAGGGAAGCATGACCTTCTGGGCCACTCTTCCGCTCTCGGTGACAGGCCGTATCTCCTTACTGAAAATGATAGCACTAACGCGTCTCCTTTACTACTTACGCACATTGCCGGTGTGGATACCGAGCTCTATTTTTCGACAGCTGAGATCAATGCTGATATCCTTTCTATGGGGAACAGGCAGACGCAGAATAGCGTTCGACACGTTGCTTCAACCCAAAGATGAGGGGGGCATGGCAATGCCAGATTTTGAGTACTACTACCTGGCGGCTCAGTTGCAGATCTTCACACAGGAGGTAGCGAGGGTGTATCGAGGCCCGGAACTAGAAAGAAACGGGGGCACTCCCCGGCATGTGCTTGCTTACATCACCCTGCAGCAGAGGCTCCTCATCGGAGACCTCTCACTGGAGGAGCAGACATTTCGGCTATGTTGGAATCGAGCGCGGCGGAGAGCAGGGGTACGCCGGATGTACGCACCGGAGATACCGTTGGGAATGGTGACAGCACTCCCCCACGGTGGCGACTGGTCGCGACTGCAGGGGTGGGAAGATGCGGGGCTACAAATGCTAGGTGATCTATACGAGGACGGGGTATTACTCCCGTACCAGACCCTGCAGGAACGCTTTGATGTGCCGAGAGGAGACTATCTGATGCATGCTGCTATGACTAGAGCCATGCAGGCGCACTGGGGGGAGGGGTTGCAGGAACCCGCTACATCCATGGCCTGCCAGTACACGATGATGGCAGCTGGCACCTATAAGGCAGTGACCTGCCTTTAACAGTGAAGGCCAAGTGGGAACTGGATCTCCAGGTGGAGATTCCTGACACTACTTGGGCGCAACTACTAAAGCGAGCAAGGAAGAGCATGAGAAATGCACGATTTCGATTGATACATTTCTATATCCTCCATAGGGCTTACCTCACACCGGGAAAAATTGGGAAATACTTTGGGGTGGAAAATGCAGCTTGCCACAGATGTAATGCAGAAGAGGCGGATTTGGGGCATATGTTATGGGATTGTCCACATTTACGAGACTACTGGCAGGAGATTGGAGAGGCATTGAAGAACGCTACGGATAGGGAGCTACACTACACTAAAGCGGTAGGAGTGCTACACTGGTTTCCGCACACACCCAAGAATAAGATAACTAGTAAGTTTATAGACATGGGACTAATACTAGCCAAAAGAGAAATTACTAGAAATTGGAAATCAAAAAAAGGACCCAAATACAAGCGGTGGTATAACGAATGTCTTAAATGGGCGGCGAGCGTAAGCACACTGAGGTATCAACTAGCACGACGCAATGCAGAGGAAAGGGCGCCAGAAAGGGCGACAGCATGGGAGGCACTAGTGCAAGCGCTCCGAGATGGTACGGGGAGGAGGAAGAGGGGCACACTGACTCGGAAACTGAAGATCCCACTGGCACACCAGGTACACACTCTTTGTGAATAGTACATTCCTCCTGGCAGTGACCATACACATACACTAATTGCGAATCCAGGCGCAGGCGCAGGCATTGGGAGAAGGGTGGAGGGGGGGGGAGTTGGGGAACTGGGGCAGAAGAGAAGTTTAGGGAGGGGGAGGGGTGGAAAAAATATAAAAGCAGACTGCAGATATACTGGCACAAGGATTAAAAGAGCTCAGGGGCTGCCGAAAAGGGTGCACAATTGACTGACGCCGCCCGACCTCCGGGTTGTGGGCTCATAGGCTGTGTAGACGAATCGCCCGAGCAAATAATTAGTATTGTTGCTGGTATTGTGAAGTGCTCATAAATGTATGATATATGTAATATTTGGTTCTGCAATAAAAACGATGTTAAAAAAAAAAAATCATATCGTATCATGTCGGAAGGATGTCCGCCACAGGCTGTTGGTGGGATACACCGGACCTGCAACTGACATCAGTCTGCAAATGAGCAACGGAAACCTGCCAGTCACATTGTCATTGCTGTGATAACCGCAGCAGTGGTAAATCACAAACACAATTTTTCCACCTGTAAAAGTCCTCAGACTTAACAAGTGGTAGTGCTGGACAACAAAAAAAAGAGACGGTAATGGAGCAGCGTATGACTACAAAAATTATGATGCCAGAGTACGCGCGCATTTCATCATCATTGGAACCCCCATTGAAAGGCTTGCAGAGACTGGTCCAGAGGGCACATTGCGGGCCACCAATATGTTGGAGGGGTGCACAGTGTAAATATCTAATTTTATATATCCACCTACAAAAACTATTGAGTTGGAAATATAAAAAGAAATCGAATATTGAGGACAAACATATCATTGGACAAAATATTTACCATAAGGTAGGTAAGTAATATCGAATTTTTTAATATCCATGTAAGTAATATCAAAGTTAATAATATAGATATTTGTATTATTGTAATATATTTTACTATGTATCTGTATTGAGTTTTGGTTAATTTTTTTTAATGTGTTTATTTATAAGTACACTATTTCTATATTCTTTAATAATGTGATTTAGAATAAAAAATGTTGTTTTAGTACCGGAGCGGGGTTGTGGGTTTATAGGGTAATAGGGTGGGAAGTAATTTAAATGTACTAAATTAATTATACATTTTTAGAAATTATAAATTAAATGTAATTAATGTTTGTTGTTATTTCTGTAGCGGGTTGTGGGTTTATAGGGGAATTGGGTGGGAAGTAATTTAATTGTAATTAATTAATGATTTAAATGTATTTATTAGTATGGATAATGATGTAATGTATAATTAAATATTAATTGGCAATTCATTATTTCAATTGATAATTCATTTTTTTTAATCGGTAAATAAGGTTTTTAAATGTTGTAATAGGTAATTAATGTTTTCAATTGGTAATTTACCATTTTTAATTTGGTAATTAAATTTTAAATTGGTAGATAATATAGATGATAGGGAATTAATATTTTAATTGGTAATTCATTTTTATGATTTGGAAATTATTTTTAATTATTTGGTAATTAAAGTGTCATAAAAAGTATTTTTGGGTATGATAATAAATGTTATTGTTTACATTTTTTTATTGTGATTTAATTTTAAATAATATTTTTTTTGTAATGAAAAATATTTTAATGTTTAAGATTTAAGATTTGTTGAAAAATATGTTAATTTATTGTCAATTAATTTTTCAATTGTAATGGCTTTTCATAATTATTAATTGTTTGTAAATGATGTTGAAGTACTTAAAAATGTAATAATTCTTTATGTTAAATATAACATTTATTTATAAGTATGTGATATTTAAATTCTACGCTATCCAACGTTACCTTACTGATTCAGTATCTGGAGTTGGAAAAGTAATTTTAAACCTTACGATTTTCAAAGTTTTAACTACAGTTGCACCCTCTGGAGTTGGAATGGTAATTTGCACCTCTATGCTGTCCAATGCTTGCCCTACTGTAGAACTCTTTGGAGTTAGAATAGTAATTTTTACTCCTACGTTAACCAACTATTTCCCTACTGTTGCACCCTCTGGATTAGGAATAACATTTTTTACCACTACGCTATCCTAATCTTTCCCTACTGTTCCACCCTCTGGAGTTGGAACAGTAATTTTTACCCCTACGCTATAAAACGCTTTCAATACCGCTGACCCATCTGGAGTTGGAATAGTAATTTCTACCCCTACGCTATCCGAAGCGTTCCCTACTGTTATACAATATGGAGTTGGAATAATAGTTTGTAAAGCCTACGCTATCCAACGCTTTCCCTACTGTTCAAACCTTTGGAGTTAGAATAGTAATTTTTACCCCTACGTTAACCAACGCTTTCCCTACTATTCCACCCTCTGGATTTGGACTATTAAGTTTTACCCACAACAAATCCCAACACTTTATCCAATGTTGCCACCTCTGGAGTTGGAGTAGTAATTATTACCCCTACGCTATCGAACGCTTTACCTACTGTAGCACCAAATGTCATAATTACAGTATTTTTTGGGGGGGGGATTGAATAGTTTTTCAAATTATTTAGCTATTTCAAATTTGTATTAATATTTTTGATAATTTAGTATAATACTAAAGTTGAAATTATTGAAAGTAAATTTAATTATTTACATGTATTAAATCAAATTAAGTACTTTTTATTTATGTTATCGTTTTATGTTTAGATGTATATGTAATTTGTAATATTTTTTTACTAATGTAAGGGTTATTAAAATAAGTTGTAAAAGTTATTATCAAATAAGTAAATATTAAATATGTTATGTATAGGTTTAATTAATGATACATTATGGTATATGTATAAATTGTTAATTTAAAATATTATCAAATATTTTTAAGTATGTTATTATGGTTTATAAATATTATTTGATGTATTTAACACTTTTTTTAATTAAAAAAGAAAAATATATTTTTAACATGGTTATTTTTTTCCCAACATTTTTGTACTCAACATGTTGTAGATAGGTTGTCAATCTTGTTAACTTAGATATTCCTGCGGCGATTTTTCTGTAGGTCGACATTTAGTACGAAAAATTCTGCCAGTGATTTGTTGGAGGGGTGTGGGTAACAGGTGGCAGGGCCATTGATTTAATTCATATGAGCAAGGATTCAGCCTTATGATATAAAAGATCTGTTGTCAACACACTCACTATTCCCCTAAAAGGCAGGGCCTGTACAGTGCCTGCAACATAGTGCAGGGAAATGCAGGACATGGTCCTTTTGACATTGCAACGTTGCTGCTTGCAGAAACATCCGCCGCAAAGTTAATGGCTATGAACGCACCGCCGCGTTCGGATTTGGAATGCGGAATAAAAATAATTAAAACAATAGTTATGCCGTGGCTCTTCAAGGTGGTCTTGTCCTGCTACCATGCCAATTGGGGTTATTATGAGAAGGCAAACCTAATGAGGCCATTAGTGCCAAAATTGTATTATATAATTTAATGACTTATTTCTCAAATAAAGAAGTAATAAAAAGCAAAATGTTTAAATTATTTATAATTCATTAATTTCCGTCAATGTCTATACACCAGCAAACTATATGCTGCTCCATAAGCTTAAATCCGAAAAGACAGTGAATTATAGAAGCAACAATTATTAGTTATATTTTTAATATATTATATTTTAATTGCTTGATTCCGAGATTGCATTTATTTAAATAAAACCATATTGAAGTAAATAATTACCATTATAAAAAAAGGAATAACAGAGATCTAAAATAAACAAACCATATTATATCATATAAAATAAGATAAATTATTTGATAAGAAGGAAAAAATTAAAGTTCAATATTCTTCAGTTGGATATATCTTTCTTTATTTGGTTTCACAGAATAGAAAACCATAAAAGCAGCATTACAGACAGAAAAACATACTGTCACGTAATACACAATCCTTACAGTTTAAAACTAAGCTTTCCACACTGGCATTGTCTATTACTGTCTAGGCAATAAATAAAAGATTATCCAATTCATAACAATAAAAAGATTCTTTACAAGTTTGTTCTATGTTTAAAAATACATTTTAAAAAATTGACGACATGATAGCAAATGCATTCAGACTCTAAGAACTGCAGTCGCAACATAGCTGGACGACATTGCCTAATACCCCACAGTTTTAACAAAGGTAGCAGCCAAAGTTTTCGATGATCATGATAAAATTTACAGAACAGGACAGTGTGTATGGTCGTCTGCTCTGATATTTCATCGCATGGGCAAGGCAAAAGACTTGGCTCCCAGCTATTTCTCATTGGGAATGCTACTAATCGATGGAAGAGATTTAGTCTGAACCTCGTCAGAAGAAGTCGCTCGAAAACTTTTAGATCGTGTGTTAAATAGGGCTGGATTTGCAGGGTGGTCTGAACAGCAATTGCATGTAGGGCAGAAACTTTTGTGGCTTCACTAGTAAGCCTTAGGCCTTCTAAGTGGCTCAGTCCCCTTGCTTTCAGATCCTTCCTCGAAATCTCACAGATCTTCTCAGGTTTTGTGTAATAAGACTCTAGACCTAAATCAGTTAGGAATTTTCTCACATAGAGGAGCCAACTAATTTTCAGTGAATAATCTAATGCCATACAATCTGCCATGATTTCCTTAGTTAATAAATTCTTTTCGGAAATCCACATACGTCGCCAAAGTAAAAGTGGTTGGATTTTTGCCAGATCCTCTAAATATGGGATCCCCAATTCCATATGACATGCGAATGTGGAAATTCGTTTGGGTGCCGCTAGAAGGAATCTTAAAAAGGTGTTTTCTGCCACCTGCAGGGCAGTGATGTTTACATGCCCCCACACTCCAGCCCCGTACAAGGCTATAGCCTGGCATTTAGCAGTATAAATTTTCAGGATTTCTACGGGGGACCTTTTGCCCAATCTTTGTGAAAAGTTTATAAGGGCGACAATAGCTCTCATGAGGAGATGTTTTCTTGCCTCAACTGCAGCTTTCCAATTCAGTTTCTCATCTATTATGATACCCAGGTAGGGATAATGGGCCGTGACTTTGGTTACTAAGGAATATATCTTTGACCCGTTTTTTCCCTGTGCCTGCTACCATTACATACGTCTTCTTTATGTTTATATGTAAATCAAGGCTCCCCATGAAGTCTGCGTACCTATCCAAAACCTTCTGCAATTTGCGTGGGGTACGAGCCAGTATCACGGCGTCGTCTGCATAGAGCAGAGCAGGGATCGGACGCTTTTGTGCTTGGGGAAGATCCTGGCCCCCTCTCAACATCTCCGCCTCCAAACCGTTTGTATACAGTGAGAACAGAAAGGGGGCCAGGACACAACCTTGCCGAACTCCACGCTCTACTCCAAACGACGCAGATAGTTCGCCCTTTGTACCGAAGCGTACCTTTGCAGAGGCCTTGGAGTATAGCTCCCTCAAGAAAGCTACGAGAGGGTCATCTACTCCCATTTGTGACAAGACAGCCCAAAGCTTTGCATGGCAGACACAATTAAAAGCAGCGGACAAGTCTACATAGACCATATATAGCTTGCCCTGTTTTGCATGGGTGTATTTCCCCAGGATCATTGATAGATTCAGGGCCTGTTCTATTGTACCGATGCCCTCCCGAAAACCGAATTGGAGGTCGGAAAGGACCCCCCCAACCTCGGCCCACTGCTGGAGTCGCTCGAGGAGAACTCTGCCCACTACCTTACCCAGCGAGTCCAGCAGTGAGATAGGACGGTAACAGGATGCATCTTGTCGATCTCCTTTTTTAAATATTGGAACCATGATGGACTTGGTCCAAGAATCCAACAAACCCTCCTCTGTTACTGTGTAACGGGGTCGGGACGGGAGGCCTGGAAGATTGGTGGACCCCTGACCCTAACTCCCCTCCTTCCCCACAGACTGGCACATCGAGGGCAGAATGGGGAACACAGCCGGAACAGGACGAGGAATACGATACCGGCGCCTTTAATTGGGCGTATGATGACTCCGGGGAGACCACGCGCCCGGCTGGCGTAGGGGGACCTGGATGGATGAAAGAGACGGAAGCCCTGTATACGGCGTGTGACGTCACTGCGGAGGAGAGGGACGGAGAAGGCAAAGAGAGACCGAAGGCGAAGCGAGGAGAAGGCGGAGAGGACGGGAGAACCGAGAGCAGAGGAGAGCCAGGAGGCCAACAACCCCGTGATCCGCCGTGCCACACTCCCGAGGGAGGAGTGTGGCTTTCTCAGGTACGGCGGCGTTGGGCAACCTGGGTGGGGAGAAAGAGCGCCCCTGTGTAAATAGTGTAGATACCCCTGTGAGTGCCTTTCCTGTGTCCTTTCCGATTCCCTATACCCTCCCCTTTTCCCTACCTACGTTCCTCACATCAATCCTCCCGCCTGAGCACGAACACTTGTGGAGTTGTACAAATCACGGGTGCTCCCTCACAAACACTCGGTCCCGTTGTGGGTAAGACTGTATCAGTCTAAAAACTAACTGCTTCCCTCTGTTGGTCTCCTTTCTCCTTGGGTTCCGGAGACGCTGCACCCGGGAAGACGACCTCTGAAGTTACCCCGGCCGCAAGACACCACCATCACGGGTAAGCTGGCGTTTGCCAGAGAGAGACTGACATTCAGAACCAGGCGTACCTTAAAAATAAAACCGAGTCTAAAGAAATATACTGGTCAGCCTGATCCTGTTGCAGCACCTGTTCCCAGCCCAGAGCGCGTTCCCAGCCCCCCTCCCACGCCTACATACTGCCATGCAGACCCTAGTCAATATTGGGGCCCAAAGATCTGTGTTATACTTAAAAAGATCCACAGGAACCCCATCAGGTCCTGGGGCTTTCCCGTTCTTGCTAGCTTTTAGAGCCAAGAGCACCTCCGAAATATCAAATTCTAGAGGGATAGGATATGAAACTGCAGGGGAAGCTACCTCTGTCCCTGTTACCGCTGGATTCTTTTGGAATATTTTAGAAAAATGGGACACCCAAACTGATTCCTCAATTGCAACTTCTATTTTGGGGAGGTTGTCATCTGCTAGAAATGGAGATTTCACCACTCTCCAAAAGGCCGCACTATTTTTCTCTAGGGCACTTTTGTGGAGTTGGTCCCACAGGGCTTGTTTTAATTCGCCCTTTCTCTTCTTACGTACAATTAAATACTCTTTCCTGAGTCTATTAATTGCCTGTGGGTCTCTGGTGGTTCTATTCAGTGCTACTTTTAGTTTGGTATGTACCACTGTACAATTATGATTAAACCATCCAGCCTTCCTGGGTTGATCTGCTTTAGGCTTTGCTGTCAGTAATTCCTTTATTTTTGCTTGGATTACCGCAAAATTGCTTAAAACTTCCTCCCCTGTAGCTGCTAAGTCTAGGCATCTCATTATGTATGGGTAAGCTACTCTAATCAGCTTTTCTGTGATTTGCCCATGGTTTATCTTCTCCCATCTTAGAGAGTACCCATTTATCCTATCTATATGTAGGCTATTCTGACTCAGCGCATTTGCTATAGTCTGTGGGGAAAAATGTGAGTGCGCTAAATGGAGTTCTAGCCTAAGGGCAGAGTGATCCCTTAATGTGTTAGCTAGCACCTCAAAGTGCCTCACTTTATTGGCCAGGGCGTTCGATATTAAAACGTAATCCACTGTAGTTTCAAACCCCCTCCCTAGATATGTTGGTAAGAGCTGGTCTGAGGTTGGTGCCAAGTTATTAGCTATTAAAAGATCTAAAGCTGACAGTACTTTGTTCATATGGGACCCCAACTTAGAGTGGCTAAAATGAACAAGGGGGCTATCATGTTTGTCCACGAACCCGCAGATGTTGCTAGTTCTGCGTGAGCAGGGATGCAGGTTGAAATCCCCCCCCATACTATGTTCACAGTTCCTTTTTCTCCATGTTCCTGTCTGAGCTGGAGAAGTTTATCATGGAGATTGGTCACGACCCTCAAGACCTGTCCTTCCTCTAGATTGTTATAGAAGTTAAGCAAAAGGATGGTCTCCTTATTACTGAAAGAGAGACAAAGGAGCTGGGAATTAACATCCAGTTCTACTACAGTTATTTTACAGTTATTTTAATTGTGTTTGCTATGAAGATGGTCAATCCTCCCTTGAGCCAACCCATACTTCCCGCTACCGCTGGGGAAAAATAAGTTCTATATCCTAGAAGATGGAGTTCGGTCGTAGACCATGTCTCCTGGAGGCAGATAATTTTATACGTCTCCAGGAAACCTTTTCATGATTTGGTAATTCAGCATAAAGAGTTACGGCCAGCCTCCGATGTTGACTCGCTCCCTGCCCTGTTTGCGAGTTTTTAACCATCAGGCTTGGTAATTCAGCTGCGGAGTATGGGAAGGCAGGCGGGGTCCAGCCTCCAGTAGCCGTTGTGTTGACGAATAAACAATACACTTTGTTTGGTGTGCGGTAAAGGCCGGGGAGCCCGTGGCATCGGATTGCACAGTCGAACGTGCCTCACCAGAGGTATCGCTTCCTGCCCTGCTTTCCACGGGCGCTTTTGAAAGTCCGGCCTTTGTCACCCGAGAAGAGAGCTTCTTGTTTCTGCCGGTAGGAAGGAGAGTGAGAGTTCTCACCTCTGCTCCCCGTCCGACGGCCTCTTTGAAGCCATGGAAAATGCGGCGGGCACAGCGGAAATGCCGAGTCAGTGCACACTCCGAGCCGCAAAAAGACCAGGAAGAACAGCAGTGGATAACTAAAGCTGCCACAAGCCGTATGGAGCCAACGATAGCTGGGCACAGAAAGAACATGCGTGAGGTTTCCACCGGCCGGAGACACGGACAGCGGGGGTGTGAGGGACGGAACGAACAGCGGGAGGGGGGGCGGGATAGGTTTAAGAAAAGCGTTTAGCGGCTCCCGCGAGCTGAGGAGCTCTTATTTGTGAAGCATCAGGGGCTGAAATCACTCTCCACCGGGCGCCATCTTCAAAGAAATGCCCAAACAAACCTAAACACACAAAAAAAATAAACCACCGCCCACCGCCGTATGACGTAGGGAAAGGGGTGGGATGAGAAAAAATCGCGGGAACGCCCCCGAATCTGGTCCAGCCTTGACGGACAGATCCGGCTTCCAATGGCTAGCCTCCATTTATGGAGCTAGCCAATGGAAGAAGGGGCGGATTCAAGTCCACCATACTGCAAAACAAAAGATTTCTCCTGGGCGGAGCTAGGAGCTTCGGCCCCAGGCAAAACCTAAAAATGAGTGCACGCATTTGCATAAACAAAGCGGCAGGCACCTCGCGGTGCCTGCCGCTTTGTTTATGCAAATGCTGGGGGGTACCCTAGGTACCCCCGTGTGCACACCCCACCCCTCCTTCACTCTGGGGGCCCGCAGGGGGCCCCCAGAGTGAAGTCCGCATGCCTTTCCGTGGCAGCATCGACGCCACGGAAAGGCATCCGATTTGGCCCATTGTAATATGACTGGCGGTGTCTATGAGACACCACCATGATATTAATCATTTTCCGCCCCGGCCGCAAGGCGACCGGGGCGGAAAAGCGGCGGACGGTCTTTCCGTCCGCCGTGGTCCCCCCGCCTTACTAATATGGCGGGGGGAATTTGGGAATGGATGTCGGGCGGATTGCCTACGCCAGCCCGGCGGTGGCTACCGCCAGCCTGGCGGAGGCAATACGCCCGACATCGTAATGGGCCCCAAAGTTTGCAAGTAATTCTAGGTAGTAAACTTTTTGGGAGTTAGACGCATGCTATACCTTCGTGTACTAGCCAAGATGTATGTTTTAAAGAAATGTGTAGGTTTGGTAAGGTTTCAATAGATGGCCATTGAGCAGGGTCCCCCCCCCCCCCAAAAAAAAAATGCTCTTTTTTAAAAAACAGGTAATTATGAGATAGGTATGCTTAATGTCTCATCTAAAAGTTTTGTATTTTTGAATGACTGAATGACAAGGGTAATTGGAACAACCACATGAGTGAGGTTGCACTTTTAATAGGAAACTTTGGAGAATGCAGGGTGGGTGGAAGTTTATGTAACTACACGAATAGTGGAACTTTCCATCAAAGGAATGTGATGGAAATTGATTGTTTTAAAAAAAAAATGTTGAGGTTAAAAATGGGATTCTGGGTAACAGAACATGGTAAAAGGCATACAAGTTAGAAACATCATGGATTTGCCTGGATAACTAGTTGTCAAAAATGTATAGCTTACCTATGTTTCGCTAGGGGCCAGCAGAGGTAGGATTCTATATAGAAAGACAGGCACTTTTAAAAAAAAGGGTAAGTTTTCAATGCAAAAATGTGGTGGGTGCACGTTATATTTTGCACCGTTTCCTACTGCAAGCACTAAGCCTACAAGTGAGCTACCGTTTTTATAATGAAACTTGTGGAATACGGGGTGGGTAGACTTTTGTAAATACAGTAAGATTTCCATCCCAGAAATGAGAGGAAAATAAAAAATGATTTTTTAAATTTTTGGAGTTTGCAAGGGATTCTGGGACACAGAACCTGAAAAGAGCCACACAAGTGACCAAATACTGAATTTAACTTGGAGGCTCGTTAAGATGTCCTGATGTTCACCAGCTCTGAGCCGGCGGTGGCGACATCAACCACATCATAACGATTGAAAACCACGTTCATATTACAATGGCGGGGGGTTTCAAAGCGACGCAAAGTGCGTACGCCTCTTTTCATCTGGCAGACAATGATTCAGATTGCCAGCCGGGCAGAACTAGTATGGTGGTGGTGCCTAACAAGCACCGCCATCCATAATAGGATGGTGTGATGTGAAGCACTTTCCATGGTGGCTTCGCAGACGTGGAAAAGATAGCAATAATGGCTTTGGGGGACCGTTGTGGACCCCAAAGTGGGTTGAAAGGGTGGGGGGCTGCACTTGTCAGGTACATGTGGTAGCAAACCTCAATGCCATACAGAAGGTGGTATGCCACTTGGTCCATGGCAAAAAACAACATGACTCTTGGGCTTTGCGGCGGGTGCAGCTTACAGTGGCACATGAGGAAAAGTCAAAGATGCAGGATGCGACCGCCACGGTAGCGGTTGCATACTAATTGGCAGTGTGGGACCTCCGAAAGCTGGCAGACAGTAAAAACACCGCTAAAGTAGTCCAGCAAGCATACTCATGGGGCCCATAGTGTATAATTTTTTTAAAATGATAGGTTAGCAAGGTTTTGTGAGGTGGCGGAAGTGCAAGGAGTACAAATCCATATTTAAGGCAAAATGAGGGGCAGTTTTAATTGTAAAAATGTCGTGGGTCCACATTGAGTTTTGGTCTAATTCCTGTTGCTGGCACTAGTCCTTCACACATAAGTAAAGTAGCATTTTTATAGGGAGAAGTAGGGATAAACAGATTAGTAGACAAACTGCTACTCCCAATTAAATTTCTTTGCAAAAAAAAATTCATAAAGAAGAAAATTGGGAAATAGGAAGACATTAAAAAAAATTACAACTGAATAACATGCTTGCATTGGTAGCCACAATATTTAAAATATGCAAAAGACGCTGCTTATAAACTCTTCATTTTGTTTACAAAATATATTGTTTTCATTTGTACCTGTTTTACTCTGTTTATATTTACCAAATTAATTGCAAGAAACACAGTAAACAATGATAAACAAGTGCAAGACGCAGCTCAGTTTTTCAATCTGGATTTCTTGGGTTTTTGGAGAACCTATAAGTCCTATATATACCAAAAAGAGAAGGATAATGACGATTCAATGTTACATTATTTGGAAAAATTACAAAAATTACAGATGAAACATTAACACAAATGGCTATTTTTTAAATAATTTAGTGGAATATTTACTATTGTCAAATATACATTCGCAGATTTAGAAATGTGCACACATTAATGACTCAAAATGTTTGTCTAGTTTTCAGAAATGTATAGTTTACTGGGATCGAATTTTGTTATCAAACCAATTACTACCAAAACATGGAAGGAGGTTGAAATAAAAAAAACAGAAACATAATACTATGTCACAGTGAAAAATAAAAACTTGAAAGAAATATTTGTTTTATTGTCAAAAGTCAAGTTGCACAAGAACTGTGAGATGATGGTAATTTAATCACCACAAATACTGATGCAGTTTACAAGAAAAAAACAAGACTCCACTGCAGCAATTTAGAGCAAATATTTTTAGAAAAAGGAATTTTTATAAAAGTATTTTTAAATATTTATGGGTATTTTGAAGGGGAAAACAATACCACTGGGTACCTTTAAAATCATCTGTGTGTTGGGAATAAGGGCAGAAAGTTTACATTAAAATATAGGTGGACAAAAACTTACAATGGCCAAAATACAAACTACCACAAATAAACAAAATAAGGATGAGAAAAGGGGGTGGAAATAGTGGGGGGGATAGCCCTAGCAGAAAAAGGGGTTAAAATACAACACCTACAATATTTACATAGTGCTTCCCAATAGACTTATAAAGTGCTTTAAAAAAAATCAATTAATCAAATTAATGGCACTCTAATTTATTACATTAGCACAGTTAATTAAAACTAATGCAATAACATGCAATCATAGCGCCGTTACACTGTTAAAAAGCATATACAGAGAAAAAAACAATATTTTAATTCATAAACATATTAGTAACAAGGCAGTATTGTAGTTACTTTTGTAATCTTGAGACTGGTAAACAAACCCAAAATAAAATAATTTAGTACAGAGACGCTATGGAAAAGTGCAAATAAAGTCGGTGATGAGTTCATTCGGGTGGTGGGCTGATAGGGTGCGGACAAGAGAGGTTAAAAGCAGACTGTCAAGGAATCTCACATATTTAACAGAACAAGCAAGCACTTGAATACATGGGGAAGTAAAAAGGTAAAAAATTAAAACAGAGACCATATGCCTCACAAGATGGACTGAAGCACCTTTTTAAATATAATGGCTTCTGGAGAAAATGTAAGGGAGCGTTAAAGTAAAAAAAACAGAAGATGCTACCATGATTAAGACATCCAGTTGCACATTTTGAAAGCGCCTCCTTAGTTGTTGGAGCGCATAGGTTTAAGGCAGTCGGCACAAACCTAGAAGTACTCGATTAAAGAACAAAAACCATATTGATTATAATTTGCTGGATTCATCTTTCTCATTGTTATAAGTATTGTAATATGGATCAATATTTAGAAATATATTTGTAGGTATAAATATATTAATTGTTTATATAAAATATTGTGGCATTATTACAACAAAAAATACTTCTTTTGTAAAAATAAAAAAATGATTTAGAAACAAAAAACTTGGTGACATTTTTTTTCCCTTTACTGTATCCATATGCTATATACGAAAATAGATTAACAATTAATGATTAAAACTATAATATTTGCAAAGTTTACACAGGCCATAAGAGTTTCTGTCAGTCGAGGCCGAGCTCCTCGCTCGGTCAATCCTTGACGTGCCCTCCATGGCGGAGCGCATCGAGCCGGCGGGATCCACTCGGGACAGAGACAGCGAGCACGGCCGCTGGTTTAACGCAGAATTAGGAAGACTCGGGGAGGAGTGGGGGATGATGGACGCGGCCCGGCTCGCCCTACTGGCATGAATTACAGCAGCAAGCTCACGAGCTCCGGTCGGTCGGCCGCCATCCGAGGTCATCCGGACGCCCTGAGCAAATCCGAGGATCCTACAGTGCACCCTCGCAGCTGCACAAGGTAGTGCTGTACCACGCAGACTTAGAAATCCCAGATGAGAGGCTGAAATCGGCAAAGTTCGGGAGCCGATCGCAGCCGCGAGGTGAGCAAATATGGCGGCGCCCAGGGTGGAGCAACACGGCTGAGATGATGGCCGGGACGGAGCCGGGACAGATCAAAGCGGTGGGTGTCCCCGCTTCCTTTGCCAACCGCAAGCCCTGAAATAAGCCCAGAGACACCCCCTCCCCAGCAATCACACCGGAGGGGCAGAGCGGGAGCTGGTGCGGGCTGCACTGTGATCCCGCGCGGCAAGCGCTTCGGAGACAGAGCACCATGAACAGCCAGCTGCAGGAGAGGCAGTGCCCCCCCCCACGGATGCGCTCATGGACAGTGAGCACATCAGAGACGGGTGCAGAGGTGACGGCTCCTACTGTGCTCAGTATGGAGGCAACATTGAGGAGGTCACCATGCAGCCCCTGCCGAGAAATGTGAGCCCTGGCTGCGCTGTAGAGAGCGCTGTAGAAAAATGCCATTCTACCCCGGTGATCACCAGGCCCGTCTGATGTTACAAAACAAGGGAAGAAAGGTGCTGAAAAACAAGAGTGCGCACGGGGTCGTCCCCCTTGTTTAACTTTCTTTTTCTGACTTTGTTGCCTCCCGTTCTGCGATCAGCTGCCTTGGCACCTGAGGTCTTCCTTCCCTGATCCCTGGTCTCCAAATCGAAATCCTCAGCCCCAGCTCCTCATGGACGATGAGGCTGTGACTTTGCTGCGGACTGCCTTTCTCCCCCCGGACTTCCTGGCTATGGCAGCCCTCTTCCTGGACTTTCGGACTTGGACCTTTGCACTCCCCGACATTTTCCTTTCTTTTCATGACTCGCTTCTTCTGCTACCTCTCTCCTCCGCCATTTTAGCGTTCTCTGACTTCTCCCCTCTCTGTCCTAGAGACCTTTCTATTGTCTCTCCTGTTGCCTCTGACACACTCCTCGCTGTCTTAATCGTTACTAACTGCTTCCCTCTCTCGTTTGTCTCACTTTCCTGCCCTTCTCTGTCCCTCCACTGGTGCTGTGACTGCATCCCCCCTCCGACTGCATTCCCCTCCAACCACACTTAATGAAACTCTGCTTTCCTGTATATAGAGATAACTCTAATCACTAGTATATGCAGTAGACCGTTCTGCTCTCTACCTTTCCTATGTGACTCTTAGAGTATATCCAGTCATATCCCTTCCCTATGTATATAGAGATAACTCTAATCACTAGTATATGCTGTAGACCTTTGTACTATCTACCATTCCTATGTGACTCTTAGAGTATATCCATTTGTATCCCTTCCCTATGTATATAGAGATAACTCTAATCACTAGTATATGCAGTAGACATTTGTACTATTTAACATTCCTATTTGACTCTTAGAGTATATCCATTCGTATCTCCTTGTGTGTCTTTACATCTTGTATATTTGCAATTTTTTTATGTTTGTATCCTTTATGTAACGCATGTAATAGTAAGTCCTTATGTTTTTCAACTGGTTCTTACGTAAAGCGCTCTGACGTCCTCGGGTAAAGTTCGCGCTATATAAAATAGCATAAATAAAATAAAATAAATAAATAAAATAAGGCACACGTACAAATAGCAGCAGCGCTTTACGGGAGGCATAGACAAAAGCCTGGCAACAAATAAACCAGGTTTTAGCTGAATTAATAAGCCCCGTAGGAGGAGCGCAAATACAGCAAAGCACGTTATAGCAAGTGAAGATCAAACCGACGGGGAAGCTCAGCTAGTTAGCTCCGTGCTGTATTTCTAATCTCCCCTCTGACGTAGGGGGAGATCAAACCGATGGGGAAGATCAGCTAGTTAGAACACCGGGAGCATACGTGAGCCACGAGGATGATAGCTAGTACCTCCCGGCCCTGGCAACGCTTGGGGTAGGTCCACTGACTGTCTCGCGGTGAGAGCACATAAGTACTGACACTTTTTAGTGTACACGTGTTCTTGATTCCCTGACTTTCACCTACTGGGTGTGTGTTTGTCTGTTGAATTACGAGGCAACAGACAAACCTGGAACTACTATGATGGGATTGCCACTGTTGTGATATGGGTAACTGGATGACACGACTACCCTGACCCTACAATGCACAGAAAATAGGTGCTTTTATTTAAGCATGGTGTTTTGTTATGCTGGGGGTAGGGGGGCCAATCTGTATCCTATGGGTTGTATGTCGCACTTATGGCATACCGATCTGGTTCCTTGGTGTCCCCCACTTTTGATTTGTCATTAAGCCAGACTACCACCTTGTGGTGATTGTTGTTGTGAATATTCCATCACTACTCCAATTGCTTACACCCCCTTGACTCCCACCTTTTTAGGACAATGTACTACAAGGTGTCTTTACATGTCCGGAGTCGATATTGTGAGCCAGCAATCCAACTAGGGTGAGTCATTGATTCCTTCAGCTACAGTAGGAGTACGGGCTCCCTAATACCCGCTTTTACCTCATTTCCTTTCGCCACTTCACGCACAAGCATTCCATGACTGCATGATGCATGTTTCTAGACACTATGAATGTTACACGATTGCAGCATCATGTGCACAGTGTACGGTGAAATTTTTCAGCGGACTGGTACTATGATTTGAATAGCGTCCACTTTTACCTAACCATTGTGTTTTGTTTTATCAGTTTGGTTGACCATGTTTACAGGTACCACACTTAGGGTGCTGTTTGTGGGCTATTATTGTTACATAACTAGACAACCACAAGTAGTGTAGATAAACTGTTTCTTCGGTCCTGAAGAATTGCCGTCGAATTGACATGAGGGCAAGAAACATGTCGAACACTTTTTAGAGCTTGATATCTGGTAGCATTATAAGAGGGGTGCGCCACATCTTTATTTTTAATCAGGTTAGAAGCCAATTTCATTAAAATTGTCTTGATTGGACTTCTAATTCCTGTTTTAATCCTTATGTGGAAAAGTAAATTTTGCCATGTTCTGTGTCCCTACATGTCATCCATCATATGTTATGTGTGCATGACCAATATGCATATGTTATTCCCCATGTTCGATAAATGACGCAATTATAGTTGTGTCCACCTCTGGTATGTCATTTTCCAGTCCTCGTGAATACTACGAATATCAGGCCTATGTAAAGCTACGTTGCCACGTTTCTCAGTGTGCACGTTTTTCTATTATAAAGTCCCCGTTTCCAGGCCTCAACAGGGCCTGGACACCAGATTCAGCTCCTGTCTCCTGAAGTCCTCGCTGAGGAGCGATGCAGCCCCCACCTGTATCCTCGACCCTTCATTTACTTCCTGCCTAGCAGTGCCCGGTGCAGCTTGGCTCAGCCTCTGAGTCTGCCAAAAGTATGTTATGATTCCAGTTATCAGTTCAGTCCTCCTTCTCTGCATTCCTAAGCTACTGAACTGCATCAATAGTTTCCGTCATTGTCTAGCCTTCACGTCTCCACGTTAGAGAAATACTGCATTTAATGGTCATTTAATATCCTTCATCACGCACTACATGTAGAATAATGCATGGTCCAGTCTTAGAATCAAATTAGCTTTTCCCCTCATGACTTCTAGTTTATATCAACATGTTCTCTAAACATCAGATACTAGATACTGTTTAGGTACATGTCGCTCCGACCCTCCAGACTTCAGTCTCTGCTCCTAGCACAGAGTTCATAGCCCCCAGCTTCTCCTAGTGACACGTCATTGCCAGTTTGCGCGCACCATCAGGTTAGAGGTCCCGGCTCCTTAGGTAGCCCCCTCCATGGTTTCCGCCCCATTCATGACATATTCTGTTACGTTTGCATCACATGTCTATGTATACGCCCAGTTACACCTCTTTTTACTCTTATCTTTCGCGACTGCTACGCGTCACGCCTTCTGCTCCACCCACTGCTACGCCTACTGCAATGTAATGCTATGTGTTTGCGTTTTGTATATAAGCTCATGTATTGTTATTAAAAGTCAGCGCGCTCATCCCAGACCCAGCCCCAGCAGCTGCTGGGCCCTGTCATCCTATTCCTATGCAGGTTGTCCTGTTCCTGTCCTTATGCTGTATTAAACCTGCAAAACTCCTACTACCTCGAATCTTGACTCTTATTTATTGAGCTATCTGTTATGATATATGTCTAGTCAAAAATAGGGTATTATTTATTTATTTACCACATAATGGCGCCCGAATAGGGACTTGCCCTTTCCCCACGCGTCGGTGAAGCCACGCCGACCCCCTGACCCTCTGCAGTCGTGACGGAACTCTTCTGCGCAGTGGCAGATATTTCTGCTCAAGTATCCCTCAGGCCCACGGAGGAGACGGAGGAGGCGGTCCAGCATCCAGACGAGACGGTGGAGGAACGCGGCGAGTCCCGACCAGAGCCCAAGCCAAGAGTCCAAGGTCCGAGGTATCCGGAGGTCCACCCGTAACTGAAGTCCGAAGCCCGAAGTTCGTCGTCGTAGCAGTCCAGTCCAGTCTGAGGCCTTCCGTTCTTGCTGCCCGGTGAGTACCGTTACTGGGGTGGTATCTAGACAGGGTCAATTTAATTGACTCTGGTCTGTGGGTTGGTGGTACACAGTCCCACAAACGAAGTGTCCACTTCGGTGGATGCGGGTCCTGACGTGTCTCTTTATGAGACCGGTAAGTTTCGTACTGTTTCAGCAGTGCATCTAGTTTCTGTTCTAGTCAGTTCTGTTCTCGAGAAATTTCAAGTATTTTCAGGTGGTATTCTGTTCGAACTGTTATTCATAATGTTCTTCATGTATTTTAATGTTGTGGTATGAGTGCGACGTGATTTCGTGTTTTCATTGTGTATTGTATTATGTCCAGATTATAGTCCAGTCATGCCGCTCTTCTCAAAGTTACGTCAGTTAAAGACTAGAAAGGGTCTGCTGGAAGCAGCAGTTCCCGTCCCGCCTAGGGACAGTCCAGGTCACTTTATGTATCAGAAACATGGCATAAGCGCCATATTGTATCTAGATTTATGGGTAGAATATACCAAACAGTTAGAAGAAAAGTATAGATGGCCCGTATCGGGTACATGGGATGCCGAGTGCATCATGCGAGTAGAAGAGGCATTATGGAAAAAGAAAGCCAGACAATCACAGAAAGATGCCATCGAGTTATGGCGCAAAGAAGCTCATAAGAGAACCGAAAAAGAAATCAGAAAATCAGAATTAAGTAGAGAATCCCAAGAACGAGCCCAAGAAAAAGAATTGATCGAGATAGGTGAACAAGTCAAAGCCGAACAGTCAGACAGACAGAGGCATGCCCTTATTAGGGGTATGTATCCTCTTCTTGCCGAGGGCTTGCCAAAAGCGACCCCAGAGGCATCCAGTAATTTCCCGCCACCATTAGTTCCGACCAAGCTACGTCACAAACAGACCGCAGCTGATATTTTTATTTCGTCCTATTTGGACGACACAGTCCCAGAATATGCAAATCCTGTTCGCGCTCCACCAGTCCCTGTAAATCAGGCACTTCCAGCTCCTCTAGACACCGGAGTACCCGTTACGGTACCCCCGGTCCCGTCCGCCATACAAGTCCAGCCTACATTTCCATTTCCCACTCTGCCAGGACGAAGAGCCTCAGTAGACCTAGACTCCAGTTTAGGGGCCGCAGGGGGAGGTACTCCTCAAACCCCGCCGCCACACAAGCGTTTAACGTTAGCCGAATTACATGCACAAGCGTCACAGCGTACGCCCAGACATCAGACTGTAGCAGAAATAAGAAAATCCCTTGCCGAATGCGGCTATGATCCAGTCCCAGGCGAGGATAATATGGTTTTATATTCATTTCGCGTAAGAAAGGTGGCCGAGTATCTAGTCACCTTACCGAATATGAAAGAAGATCTAGACAGAATATATCGTTTCATCCGTACAGGGGATGATCCAGAAAGTATTAGCGAGGCCATGTCTCAAAGGAAAGCCGAGATCCAGCTCATGATATTAAAATTTCTGATCAATTGTCTAATAAGAGAACAAGATTACCCGTCTAAAGATCCGGCCGAGATGAAAATCCTGACAAGGTGGAGTGATAATATAGCCGAGGGTAAGCACAAGACCGTCGGTGCCATGGAAAGTATGTACAAGAAAATCCGTAGAGAAATAATAAAGATACACGAACAGCGTAAAGCAGCACAAGTAAGCGAGAAAGAAAGTACCTCTGATATTGAAGAGGTAGAAGACGAGAATCCCTCCAGAATAGCGTATGTAGGAAAATCTAGATTTCCAGATCGCCATTTACGCCTAGAACACAAGTCTACTTTCCATCATCCAGCACCAGAACAAGGTTCTCTAGAACAAGTATTTCAAGCTACCGATCACATTCTGAAATCACGAATCGGTTACAGTGAGTTAAGTACCATGCATGAACAAGAACTAGCCCGATCAGCAGTCCGATGGATTACTGATTCTACCACTTTTCCAGACGAAATAGTGGCACAAATGTTTCTGAAAATGCCCCCAGCCGAACAACGACTGGTGGGTATGTATATGATTCAGCACCTCATTACTTTGTATGAGGGTCAACACTCTGATCCAGGTCCGTTACATGATGTCCTGAACGAGTTACTCCAGTATAGATGGAAAGGACTAGGTACCGATTTAATTAGTGTCATTCTAGAACAGCGTCACAAATATAGAACGTTTCTGAACCCGCATTTTGTTCATGCCTCACCTCCAGAAAGTAAACCATTTTACATGGAGAGACAGAATCCGTTACGAGAAGTCCACCCAGTTAAAGGAACGGGTGGCGAAATGCAGCGAGTGTTTGTATACACTCCGATAACAAAGATGGAACTCCTCGAAATGAAGAAATTAATTCCCTGTCATGACAAAGATCCAGCAGGGTTCCATAGAGAATTAAAAGACATGCTCCGTATGGGAGAATACACATATCCAGATATCATTAAAATGTTAAAGGTTCTGCTACCCGCAGGGGTGTATGAAAAGCTAAAAGAAAAAGAATGGGAGGTGGGAGAGAAAAAGATCGATTGGGCAGTTCTAGAAGCTGAAGACAAGGCACGAGTACCAGGTACCGGTCTTGGAGATAAATGTAAAGAATTACCAGAATTATTGATACAAGTTTTACCCAGATTATTGACAACTAGAAAAGAAGACTGGGATGCAATCTCAGCCTGTAAACAGAAGCAAGATGAAGATATTAGTGATTTTTATTCTAGGTTTGAAAAATGCTTTAGTATCAACAGTGGCCTCAAGACAAGTAGTGAGTCATACCCTCACCTTTTCGTTACCAAATTAGTCGAGAATTCAAGCCCACAAATTAAAAACCGAGTTCTGAAAGTCGAAAGTACCTGGCAAGCTAATACCCCGTCCCAAATGTTCCAGATGCTCCAGTACCACCAGAATAGAATCAGAGAAGAGCAAGAACACGAGAGAAAACGTATGAAAGACACGAAAATGAAAGTACTAGTTGCACAATCTGTTCCTCAAGACAGTCAGAAGAGGGGTCCGAATCAAGCCAGTCATCCTGCAGCTCCCGTTAAAGGGAACTGCAATTATTGCAAACAGCCAGGTCATTTTATAAATGAGTGTGCAGTCCTGAAACACAACATAGCTACTGGTAAGACTAAAGAAAGACCACGTCCGCCTAGACAAGAACAAGTTTCACAGATTCCTCAGCCACAGAATGCACCACAGACAGTTACCGCGCCGCAGCCTATTGCTGCAACACAGCACGTTACATCGCAGATGTACCAGTATGCACAGTCTGAGTATCCAGAGTACCAGCAGTATTCATGAAACAGCCTAGAGAGGGAGGTAGGCTTGCCTCTCATCGAGATACCTGTAGATCAAGATGGTCCCTATGTTCACAGTCAAGTATTAGGGAAAGACAGAAAATTTTTGATTGATACAGGGGCAAGTAGGACCACAATTAGTCACGCCGAAGTTCCAGGGGCTCCGCTCTCAGGCTCAAGAAATGTTTCCCTTGGATTTTCAGGAAAGCCTATCGTTAATGAGATTTCAAAGCCAGTTACTCTAGAAGTAGGTCCATTGTCCCGTACTACTGATCTGTTACTTACTAAGTCATGTCCAGAAAATCTATTAGGCATTAAAACACTGAAAGAGTTGGGTGCAGTTATATGCTGTTCCCCAGAGGGAATACGTTTGTTCCTACGTGACTTCAAGGGTCACTATGTATTACGAGATTTTGATTCAAGACTGTCCAATGTCCCGCAGCATTTATGGGCGCAAGGTCCAACTGATGTAGGTTACATGCAAATCACACCCTATCGTGTGACTCTCAAGCCAGGTGTAGTGTTACCACGAATCAGACAGTACAGATTGCCACCTGAGGCTGTAGCAGCCTTATCCAAAATTATTGACGAGCTCATGGCTCAAGGAGTAGTTGTAGAAACTGACTCCAACGTATGTAATTCTCCGATCATTCCAGTCATGAAACGTACTGATCCAAATGCACCCCCAGTATATCGATTAGTGATTGATCTACGAGAGCTTAATAAATGTATTATTCCGCAGTACCCAGTTGTCCCAGACATCTCTTCCTTATTAACCGTCATTGATTCCGAAGCCACGTTCTTCACTGTCATAGACCTCAAGAACGCATTTTTCAGTGTTCCTATTCATCCAGACAGCCAGTTTCTTTTCGGATTTTGTTTAAATGGAAGGAGCTATATGTTTACACGCGCTCCTCAAGGTTTCACAGAAAGCCCTAGTATTTACAGTCAAGCACTTAAGAGACAACTAGATAACATTCACATGCCAACTGACACTGCCCTGCTCCAGTATGTCGATGATCTATTGATCACAGCCCGTTCTGAATGTGACTGCGAGCGAGCATCCCTTACAGTCTTGTATTTCCTAGCCGAGATGGGGCACAAGGTGTCCCCTTCTAAGCTTCAATTCTGTGTCCAGCAAGTGGTCTACTTAGGACACTTACTGTCCAAGAGGGGTAGGCAGTTGACACCAGACCGTATCCAGTTAATAGCGAGTCTTCCTCAGCCCAAGACCCAGAAGGAGGTACGTGCTTTTATTGGCCTTACTTCTTATTGTAGACAATGGATTCCTCAGTATGCATTTCTAGCCAAGCCACTGATACAGTTAACGACACAGGAGGCAGCCGTATCGACTGTTCTCCCTTGGACATCTGAACATACACTTAGTTTCAACGAGTTAAAGAAAGCCCTATGCCAAGCTCCAGTTCTAGCGACACCGAACTACAGTAAGCCTTTTACACTTTTCGTTACTGAACGTGAAGGTACAGCATTATCTGTTCTTACACAAGATCAAGCAGGACAATACAAGCCGTGTGCTTATTTTTCGAGCACACTAGATCCAGTAGCCCAGGCTCTGCCTGCGTGCCTCAAGTCAGTTGCAGCCACAGCCCTAGCTATCAGACAAAGTGATTCCATAGTCTTAGGGCATACCTTGACAGTACAAGTCCCACATTCCGTGGAAGTTCTTTTAAACCGAACACAAACACAGCACTTGACAATTGCACGTTTAACAGGTTATGAATTGACACTGTTTCAGCCACACATAGATATTAGACGCTGCAACATCCTGAATCCTGCTACACTGTTACCATCAGCTAGTTCAAATCCAGCCACACATGATTGCGTGGAAGTAGTTAACATTACGACAAAGCCAAGACAAGACCTGACAGATATTCCGTTATCAGATCCCGACCTGACACTTTATGTGGATGGTTCATGTATGAGAACAAGTACAGGAGAACTAGTCGCCGCGTATGCAGTGACTACTGACACCGAAGTTATTGAAACACACCGTATTGATACCCTGTCCGCTCAAGCAGCAGAGCTAGTTGCTCTGACACAAGCCTGTATACACGCCAAGAACCTGAGAGTTAATGTTTACACAGATTCACGTTATGCATTTGGAGTTGTACACGACTTTGGAGTGCTCTGGCAGGAGAGAGGTTTCATGACCTCTCATGGAACCAAGATTCAGCATGGTCTCCTTATTCAAGCTCTGTTAGATGCCATACACTTACCAACATCTATCGCTATCATGAAATGTAAAGCACATACGAAAGTCACTGACATTATTTCCCAGGGTAACGATCTAGCAGATCGCACAGCCAAGCTTACAGCACAGACTCCAGACATTCAAGTTAATCCGACACAGACACATGCTCCAGATCCGACTACATGCATGACAGTTAAGGACCCTACACAAGATGTCATAGATATCCAATTACATGCTACTCCCGATGAAATCAAGAAATGGTCCGAACAAGGAGGGGTCCAGACAGATCAAGGATGGGTGACGAAGGGTAGAGCCACATGGTTTCTCCCCGACTCTATGGTTCAAGTCATTATTAATACCGCACATAGTCCAGCACATTTAGGAGAAAAAGCAATGTTAGACAGTATCCAGAACATTTGGTTCAACAAGCATTTACGAGCTGCAGCCAAGCAGAAAGTCCGTACCTGTATGATATGTTGTCAGTTTAATCCAGGTAAAAGTGTCCCGGTGGAACAAGGTGGTTTCCAGCCCCCTGACCACCCTTTTGAAGTCCTCCAGATGGATTATATTCAGATGGAGCGATGTCGAGGTTTCAAGTATGTCCTTGTAGTTGTATGCGCTTTGTCCAGGTGGACAGAAGCATATCCAGTTCCAGATTACACAGCCGCGACCACTGCCAAGCAGTTGGTTCGTGAGTTCTTCCCTCGTTATGGACTCCCTAGAGTCGTATATTCTGATAACGGCCAGCCATTCTCATCTGAGTTGATGAAGCACGTTTCCCTGTTGTTAGGGTACCAGTGGAAGTTTCATTGTGTACGCCATCCTGAAGCAGCCGGTCTAGTAGAGAGACATAACCAGACCCTGAAAATCCGAATCGCCAAAATATGTAAAGATAAGGGTGTGGACTGGCTAGTAGCTCTGCCAGTCGCTTTGTTTTATATGCGCATGGTCGCACATTCCAGATCAGGTCTGTCCCCGTATGAGGTCGTTTTCGGCCGCCCCCCTAACATGTGGGGTACTCCCAGACCCCGAAGTATTACCGATGTTTCAAGTAATATGCTGACAGATTACCTAGCTTCCTTGATGTCTGCCCTCAACTCATGTCGTTCACAGGTTGCCGCCGCATTTCCAGACAATACCGAGGTGGCACCGCATGAAATCGTTCCAGGATCCATGGTGATGGTGAGGAACTTTGACAGATCAAGTCCGCTGGAGCCTCGATGGAAAGAGCCCCGACAGGTCCTCCTCACCACCCGTACAGCCGTGAAGTTGGAAGGACGCAAAGGCTGGGTGCACCTTTCTCATATTAAACTTTTTAATGAACTGAAACCCGTCTTAAAGAACATTTCCCAGGATTCGAAGGATTGCCAAAATATTGCTCTCAAGGACTGTCCCGCAAAAGACATTGCTACAACCCCTCCCTTGTTAGAGAAAACTCCGCAGCAGGAGTACAAGCTAAAACTTCGGTCTAGTAAAATAAGTCAGTCAGTTTGATTGTATAAGTCCTCCCCTAGGTGAAACGGTTAGACTGTTTCTGACATGTATAAAATAGACCCCCATAGTGAGAGAGTTAGTAAAAACTCAATCCGATGTATCGTTTTTCTATGTTTCATATTGTTTTTCAGCCTTATGATTTCCTGCACCAGTTATGCATTTTTTCTATGTTTCCCAGTTTCACATGTAAATAAGTCTGCTAATGCTACAGCAGAGCACACGTTTAGTGTTCTGCCCCCTCATGAACTGTCCTACCGCCTCGCTATGCGCAATAACTCATTTATCCGCATGTTACATTACTCACACCAGACCAGCAATGCCACTAATTGTTGGGTGTGTGGTCGACTCCCCCCTTTCCAGACCCCGAAGGGAGTTCTGCCACTTTTTCCTTATCCATTCTCACATAATGGTTCGTGTGGAGCATGGTCCACGTTAACGTCATCCTTAACAGATATGTCTTTTCTTAACAGCACATGTTTCCCAGACAAGCAAGGTCTCCCCCACAGAACAGGTTTAGATCTAGAAAATGAAGTGTATAATTTAGGTAATTATTCTTCGAATTTCATGGTCCTGAATGTTCAGTCTGATACTACTCCAGACTTACCTGCTATTTCAGTACTACCAGTCAGAGGCGAATTATGTGTCCGAAATTATGGTTCTGTACATGTAGGACATAGTGATTGTACTACTATTGTCAAGTATAGTGACAGTGGGAAATCTATTTTCAAAGCTTCACGTCATTCTTATTTTATTTGTGGTCAAACCGCATATGTTCGTTTGCCCCTCGATTGGGAGGGAACCTGTTACATTGCCTTCCTACTGCCACCAGTTTTTCTAGCCCCATCTGATTATCATAGAAATACACATCTAGTACACATTAGACATAGAAGGGAGTCCCCAATTGTCGATTATACTGAAACTGCTCTAGAACAGTATACAGATTTCAACAGAGGTTTCTTTTTCTTTATAGGACCTATCCAGAATAGTAAACTGATCCGTAGATTAACCAGAACCCTCGAAGCTGTAGTAAATGAGACTGCCTCTGCTCTAGGTAACTTAACCGAAGAGCAATCTGCTATGAGATTTGTCGTTTTACAGAATCGTCTCGTCCTTGACGTCATACTGGCCGATAGGGGCGGGGCCTGTAGAGTCATCGGATCTAGTTGCTGCATTTTCATTCCAAATAACGCGCCGTCTGTTTATTCAGCTATAACCAGACTCCATAAAATTGCCCATCTGATACACCAAGATCCAGGCACCTGGACATGGTCCGGTTGGTTCTGGAATATAATTTCCGCATGGGGATGGAAAATATTGTCCTTTCTAGGTATTGCAGTAGCGATCATATTTAGCTGCTGCCTCTGTATACAATGTGGCCCTGCGATTTGCGGCATTTGTGCTACCTCTTGTATTCCTAGTCCCAAGCCCCGTTCTAAATCCCGTTCCAGGATAATTCGAGACGAGCAAATGATACTGTATGAAATGATAGACGGTATCATGAATATTGATGTTTCCTGATGGAAACGTAGTGACAAGGAGGGAATGTGGAAAAGTAAATTTTGCCATATTCTGTGTCCCTACATGTCATCCATCATATGTTATGTGTGCATGACCAATATGCATATGTTATTCCCCATGTTCGATAAATGACGCAATTATAGTTGTGTCCACCTCTGGTATGTCATTTTCCAGTCCTCGTGAATACTACGAATATCAGGCCTATGTAAAGCTACGTTGCCACGTTTCTCAGTGTGCACGTTTTTCTATTATAAAGTCCCCGTTTCCAGGCCTCAACAGGGCCTGGACACCAGATTCAGCTCCTGTCTCCTGAAGTCCTCGCTGAGGAGCGATGCAGCCCCCACCTGTATCCTCGACCCTTCATTTACTTCCTGCCTAGCAGTGCCCGGTGCAGCTTGGCTCAGCCTCTGAGTCTGCCAAAAGTATGTTATGATTCCAGTTATCAGTTCAGTCCTCCTTCTCTGCATTCCTAAGCTACTGAACTGCATCAATAGTTTCCGTCATTGTCTAGCCTTCACGTCTCCACGTTAGAGAAATACTGCATTTAATGGTCATTTAATATTCTTCATCACGCACTACATGTAGAATAATGCATGGTCCAGTCTTAGAATCAAATTAGCTTTTCCCCTCATGACTTCTAGTTTATATCAACATGTTCTCTAAACATCAGATACTAGATACTGTTTAGGTACATGTCGCTCCGACCCTCCAGACTTCAGTCTCTGCTCCTAGCACAGAGTTCATAGCCCCCAGCTTCTCCTAGTGACACGTCATTGCCAGTTTGCGCGCACCATCAGGTTAGAGGTCCCGGCTCCTTAGGTAGCCCCCTCCATGGTTTCCGCCCCATTCATGACATATTCTGTTACGTTTGCATCACATGTCTATGTATACGCCCAGTTACACCTCTTTTTACTCTTATCTTTCGCGACTGCTACGCGTCACGCCTTCTGCTCCACCCACTGCTACGCCTACTGCAATGTAATGCTATGTGTTTGCGTTTTGTATATAAGCTCATGTATTGTTATTAAAAGTCAGCGCGCTCATCCCAGACCCAGCCCCAGCAGCTGCTGGGCCCTGTCATCCTATTCCTATGCAGGTTGTCCTGTTCCTGTCCTTATGCTGTATTAAACCTGCAAAACTCCTACTACCTCGAATCTTGACTCTTATTTATTGAGCTATCTGTTATGATATATGTCTAGTCAAAAATAGGGTATTATTTATTTATTTACCACACTTACACGGTCCAGTGACCCACATTCCACACATCTACACCCTTTAGGTCCCTCACACACCCTGCACAAAACGACATGGAATAAAAGATCTCTGCCAAAGAGCCCCTCATAGGGTGCCTGTCAGGTATTGCAGCGCCGACCTGATGAGGAGCAAGCCCTATGATGAAGCATGACACCTAGCTGGCTGGGTGTGTGAGGGCCCTCATTCCGAAAGGAGGAAGTCCCCTTTTTCCTCCCACCACTTAGTGAAAACTGCCTCACACTTAACCAACCCTTTTTCCTTTTTTCGTCTTGCCTGTTAGAAACTGCATACTCATTTTGTTGGATTGCTAAAATAAAAAAACACACCTTCAAATCGAGTGAAAATGTCAGACACACTTTCATCTTTCTACTGGCGACGTGCTGTTAACTTATCACAATCTACCCTCCTCGGTGGAATAAAGGAGTGCATGTAGGTATTAATTTGGTTAGGGAAAGCTAGTATCTCGTCCGTTGGCTTCTCGCCAGGCTTCTTCTCCTGGTCCCATGCCTTAATCTGCTCCCAGGTACCACTCAATTCCACAACATGGTCCTGGGCATTCACCTCTCTCCAAATATCAGCGGGCACCAACAGACCAAAGAACATCTCAATATCCGCAAGCGTCATCACTGTCGATGAAGTGGCCTCTGTCAATTCCTTATAATACGCAGTAGGATTTTTCCTGGGATCAGGTAATTGAGTCTTAAGGGACAAAACCTCATTCCTTTTCCATGGAGTATAAACCCATTGTTCTTGGAAACAGGCCTCTACCCTTGGTCTAATACCAGGATTCTGCTGATCCTGTAGCTACGGTTGTTCAGGGTGATATATAGGATGGACTCACTCATCGGAAACTGTGATACTGTCTTCGGACTCTTCTCAAGCATCCTACTTCGATAAGCGACCAGCATTGCGACATTACTAAAAACCTAACCAGGTGCCATGCCAGCAGCATACACATTGTCCCTACTATCATAAATAATCTGGGGTGCTACATCATTGAAACACTGTTCCCACAGTCCAATCAAAGTAGCCAACTTGTGCTTAAGGGCATGCTGCGGCACACATGGTTCATAATCTTTCATCACCCTCCACACATCTTCCACATTATAAATGGGGTTAGGAGCCCACTGAGGTGCCTGATTGGCTACCACCTTTTTCTCTTCATCTCCCACATCAGATAGTATCAATATCCGTCCCATTTGCTCCCTAGCAGTCACCCAGTCTCCGTCCCCTAGTCCGCGTAAAGGCGTTCCGCTACTTAGTACTGTCAGAGAAGGAGTAGTAACAGAAGGAGCAGGCACCAATGTCGTTAGTGACTGTGTCGTAGGTGTGAGAGCCGGCGAGAGAGATGCCGTAACAATAGGCATAGCAGGAAGACTTGCAGTCATTGAAGCTGCAGAAGGTAAAGCCAAAGAAAGGGCAGGAGGCGCTGTGGCTGAAGCAGCTGGATCAATAACAGAAGAAACAGAAATAGCAGAGACAGAAGGAACGGACAACTGAGGCTGTGGGATAGGAGGATATATTTCTGCTGGCATAATGGGGTGGAGGTTGAGTATCTGATAATTCCTCCACAAATTTATAATTTTCTTCTCGGGCAACATAAGACTTTTCACATTGCAATTGAAATTTCCTATCAGCACACTCTATTCCTTTTTCCGTTTTCTCTCTATCATACGCTCCAGCTTTCTGAGTCACTGTCTGCATTCTTCCCTTCCAGGCCTCTTTCTCTGCTTTCATTTGCCTCTGTTTAGTTTTCTTTTGCCATGTTCTGAGGAATCAAACATCGACAACCTACTCCTTTCCGCAAACAATTTTTCCTGCAGGAAATTAATTTTCTGTTCATCGAAAGTGCCCGTCAACGGCCACTGCAACTCTGCATTGTCCCTCATATATTTGTGCCATAACATACTAAACATAATAGGGCCAAGGCCATGTTTTACGTACATGTTAAACATTAGAGTGCCTTCTGGAGTCGCTGGCTGACTTTCTTCCAATCGAGCATCAGTAGAACAACAACGACAGCCCACACAATACAACTTACTCAAGTAAGGCATTTTCATAGAATACAAGTTCACTACTTATGCCTAACAGATATTTGCACATATCTTCACCAAAATCGGTCCTCAGACCTTATCAAATACAGATCAAAGTAGTACTATGTTCATAAAGAACTCAAACAAATTCAAGCGCTTGTCCAAAAATGATCCTCAGACCTTAAAAAATACAAACCAAAATGGCGCCATACTCACAAAGAACCAAAGCAAACTCACCTGGTGCACACAGGTCAAACCAATACATTCTCCACTGCCGACTCTTCGGACCAAACGGTTAGACCCAAGGGTTTTGCCATTCAGGACACCAGTCAGGATGACCACTGGGTGAGGCACCACCCAGTCAGTCAGACAGACGGGTTATCTGCAAGTACCAGACTCTTTCATGCAGGGATCCCCAGTCCCCCCATCTGACCCGACATAGACCCGACCTCCCCACCCATCTGCATGTGAGGATGGGCCACACCCGATGGGCTCCCAGTTCAGGCACCAACTGTAGGAAGTGACACGATTAGGGCCCCCTGAATCACTCCCAACCACCTCTCAGCCTTGTGAACAAATGAAGAGTTGGTCAGACAGAGGAGAATACCAACCAAAGATATTTATTAGAGATACATTTGAGTGGAGTCCAGTCTGACCAGCCTCCTTGGATTGTTGCAGAGGGACTGACTTCTGCCAACATGGTAATGCATAATGTACATTTCCAGTATCCCTAAAGACACGCCCGGACTGGAATTTTCCAGTTAGTAGCTGGTGAACAAAGGAGATACAGAAGGATAAACTGTAATCCTGGGACCGGGTACATGCTATCTCAGTGTCGAAGTTACTCTGCCCGTGCCCGCCTCTCTAAGGGTGGGAACACGCCTATCTAATGAGAAAGGTATGTAATGACAAAACAGTCTATTCATTAGTGCACCGAAGCTCAGCCTTGGAGAAATACAAAAAATAATTGAGACTGCTTTCTGCTGAGGCAGACAGAGTTAGACAGAAGTTAGTTTAGATCATGGCTCAAAATGGCGGCTGAATACCAAATGGTGCCGCAAATGCTAACTTAAATCGTACAATGAAAATTGAAGTCGACTAAAAACATTTTCTATTGAAACAGTGTGTGTGGCGTCTTTGTGACGTAGAGGCCGGGTGTTCCTCTATATCCCTTCCTACATTAGTTAACAAGTACATTACTCAGCACACATAGGGCCCGATGTAGGTCGGTCGGTAACGGCCGAAAATCGGTATTTTCGGCCGTTACCGACCGGTATTTGAGCTTTGGTATGTAGGGACACATATTTTACAAAATCGGTAAATTTACCGATCGGTAAATTTACCGATTCTGTAAAATACCGAATCGGTATTTCTACCGATTAGGTAAATTTGGTATGTAGGTGGAACTCTTCTGAGTCCCACAAGCCTTACCGATTCGGTATTTTAGCATCAAATTCAATTTGATGTTAAAATACCGATTCAGGTGTGCATGCACATGTGTGCATGCACACCTGTGCCATATGACAGGCACCCTGCCCTTAGGGCAGGTATGCCTGCCACATGGCCCCCGAACCTTTTTTGGGGGTGCTAGAGGGTGTCAAAGTGACACCCCCTGCACCCTTGTCAAAATCGGTATTTACCGATTCGGTAAATACCGACCGGTATTGCCCCATTCATTCCTATGGGCTTCAAAGCCCATAGGAATGAATGGAGCATTACCGGTCGGTATTTACCGAATCGGTAAATACAGATATTTACCGATTCGGTAAATGGAACATCTGGATGTTCCTACGTACCCCCCCTTCTTATTTACCGATTCTTAATTACCGAATCGGTAAAATTCGGTAATTAAAAATCGGTAAATAAGTACTACCTACATCGGGCCCATAGTCTTTTAGTCTCTGATACAGGATTGGATGTGGCCGCAGATTGTACCATTGGCACCTTCACTGCTCTTTCAATGAACTTCCCTGGCTGGTGGTGGTTTGGCATCCTTGGTCACTGAGATGGGTCCTTGATCATTGCTGGATGGGGCAGCCACCATTAGCAGGTTCTGGGACATCTTGATCACTCTATGTGGGCATCACTACTGCCAGAAGGATTTCAGTGTCTGGTCCCTTGCTAAAGTAATCTTGTGACCCATCATCCACGGTCAACATTCCTGGCACCTTCTAGAATCAGGACACTTTTTTTGTCACTCTGTTCTAACCCTGGGCATAGTACTACCCTACGCTGACAGAGCATACGTAGTTTGTACTAATTCACACTCTGCAAAGTGCACAGCACAGTACCAAAAGTGCTTAATCACGTAGCGTAGCAGTTAAATAAACAACATCCTCAAATGCTTTGATAAAACAATTTTACATGCTAAAAAGCATATAACCAATTCACAAAAGTGACCTTTTTCAATGAAAACATTAGGTAATGAGAGAGGTGATGAATTTGGGGTCCCCCTAACCTAGGGGGAGGACCAAGCAGATTGCTTGAACACAAAGAGCATGAACAAAAAGCACATCTTGTTGAACTTCGGTGGGGGTCCCATCCTCTAAGGACCACCCCAAGCACAGTTATTGGCAAAAAAACCATCCCAACCAAAGGCCCTGCAAAGCATTATGGGACGTGAATAGCAGTGGGCAGTGAATATTATAGTATCCAATATCAAAATAATTCTACAAAGAGCCGCAATTCAACTAGTCGTTACTAGATGTCCCTCATGAGTCAAATGCAAAGCATTGAAATTATTCTTAAATCAAGCTGCAGTTCCATTAGTCGGTGCTAGATGTCCCTCACAAGTTAAATGCAAAACCATTGAAACCCTATCATCAATCATTTAACTTGTGAGGGAAATCTAGTAACCACCAGTTTAACTGCAGCTCTTTGTAGAATTATCTTGATATTGGATACTATATAATATTCGCTGCCCACTGCTAACATCATACCATAATGCTTTGCAGGGCCTTTGGTTGGGAATGTTTTTTTGCAAATAACTGTGCTTAGGGTGGTCCTAAGAGGATGGGACCACCACCGAATCATTCAATAAGATGTGATTTTTGTTTTCAAGGCATCTGCTTGTACTTCCCCTAGGTTAGGGAGGATCTCAAAATCATCACCTCTCTCACTGCTTGCTAATTTAATTTTCAGTTTCACTTATGTGAAAGTTCTATATGCTCTTTAGCATATAAAGATAGAGATACTTATTTTATCATAACTGTGACTGTGCAGGATGCCATTTGTAATTATTTTGCAATTTTTTCACAGTGCAGAGTGCCATCAGCTATGCTATGCAGCACCACGTGCAGCTCAAAGTGTACTTCGTGAAGCTACATGTAGTGCTGCGACACAAACTACGCCCAGGGTTACTCTGTTCCCTGTGTCACCATCACCGTGGGTCTACTTCTGTCTTGCACCTGCCACTGCCCTCACTCTAATGGTGTATGAATTCCCACCTGAGGTGTTTGTCCCAGATCATGACATAGTCACCAACCTGGATTGTAGCTGGGTCTACTCTTCTTTCTCGAATGGCCTGTCGTTGTTGGTCTGGCACCTTGTTTAATGTCCTCATGAACCTCTTAACTTCACCATTTGCTTGTGACTATTGCGATGTGATTTTTCTATGGAGAATCCCTTGGTTCTGCAAGTATCACTTGAGTTCTGTGCTCTGAAATGGTGGCCATTTGTCTGTCTTTATCTACCGGGGGAAGGCGAAGGTGGCAAATACTTTCTCTAAGAGGAGTCTTATGCTGTAGAATGTTGTGAATGCTGTGAGCTCAACCACAAGGTACTTAGAGCCTCATTTATGAGGCCGTGCGTCACTTTTACGCCGCCAGAGTGTCACTTTTTGTGACACACCAGCAGTGTAAAAAATTTACCTTGTTGCACCATATTTACAAAGTGACGCATCTAGGTAGATGCGTCACTTTGTAAACCCCTGCGCTACATTATACCTGCGCCAGGTATAATGTATGCAGGGGGGCGTTCTGATGCAAGAAAAGGTCATAGAAGTGACGCCTTGAAATCTATAAGGTTTCACTGCACCACTTCTAGGACGCAAATGCGTCAATTTCTTACGCCTGTCTCACAGCAGGCGTAAGACTGATGCAGGCCCTTTCACAAGGGGCTTGCCCCGTGTAAAAGGACACATTGCTGGAGTTGCGACACTTTTGCAACACACTCCAGCAATGCGTCACTTTTGCACCATACAGATACATCAAAAATACTGTCGTATCTGTAACTCCTTGTACAATGATGCGTCATACTGTAAATATGACGCATCATTGGTGTCGCAAGGAGGGCACAATGAAAAGTGACGCATCGCTGTTTTCACGCAGCGATGCGGCACTTTTCATAAATGAGGACCTTAGAGTAGCTATCAATTTGTACAAGGGTGCTCCATCCACCAGGAAAACTCCCAAAGTCTGCAATGCTGTGGGACCAGGGGCATTGACAGGGTCTTTCATGATCAATGGTGAGAGGCGTGCTCCCTGGCCCGAAATCTGGCATTCAATGAAAACTTTAACCTTGTCCTGCTGGGGAAACAGACCTTGTCTCTTAAACTTTATTTTTCAAAACTTTTTTTTGTCCTCATTCCCCTCCGATTACAGCAGAGGTCTTCAAACTGGGGGGCGTGGATAGGTTCCCAGGGGGGCGGAGATGCCTCTCCAAGTATACGTAAATGAAGATGGCCTGGAAGTGCGAGCTTTGTTTACTTGCTGCAAGCGTGATTTGAGTGCTCTGGGGGCAGGGGTCACTGAGTGTGGCAGGCAAGGTCAAAGAGATTACTGACAAGCATTTGAAACAATAGGTCGCGAATTTGCCGGAATTTAAGATACTGTCATTGTAAATAGCTATGTCTTTTATTTATGTTTTGAAAACCAAAACATAAATAAAAGGCATTACCATTTACAATTGCCAATAGCTCAAACTCGCATAAATGCTAGACCTGTTGCATTGCAAATGCTCGTTCTTTCTTCACGTTTAGATTTCATATATTATTCATGCCACTAATTTCAATTACGGTTCATTTAAATATACAGATACTTGGTTGAGAGGGTCGGGGGCAATGATTTATGCTGCAAAGGAAGGTGTCGCCAGGAAACCTGGGCGTTTCAGAGCTTACTGTTCACAATTAGCCTTTAAAGACCGTTCCTGAACAGACTTTGAAACTCCCTTGAAATAATGCAAACGTTTTATTAAACAGATGTAGTAGAACTCCTCTAGGGTGCGCATAAATGTCCCAAATTGGAATAGCATTGTATTAAGCATAACACAAATGAAACCCAACAGGGGCTGGGACACAGAACATTTCACTGGTGCAGAAACACGTCAAATCTACCTTCACCGTTGCTCATCTTTCTGCTCACCTAATGCTGCATAGATGAAGAGGCATTGAGAAGTCCATGTTACATGAAGGTTTTTGCACGAGAGTGAAATGAAGAAACGGGTCTGAAACCGCATGAGCTTGTTTATTGACCCCGTACATAATTTTAAGTTAGTTATATTGATATATAGTTAAAGACATGTTATCAAAAAAGCTATGGTCAATGAAAGACCCTCAACAAAAATAGAGGAACCAATTTTGTGGTGTTTGACCATTCATAATTACACAAATTGCAGACTTATTTTGCCTGAAACATGTATTTTCTCTATGTTTCAATAAGTAAAGGCTGCACAAATTCTTAATGTGAAATCAGTTTGTGGTGTGTTTGTCCTAGTGAAAACTATATTTGTTTGAGAGGTTGTTTGAATGTGCGTTTTAACTGGGCAGTACTAAATGCAACTTTTGTACTTTGCATTTTCCCTCGTTTATTTTTTGATACTTTTGGTTGCGTTTCACAAGGACGAGCCTTGCTGGTCAGTGTCTTGGTTTTGAGCACAAGAAGGGATTGCTGCTTTCACTTGCTCGATTCACGGTTGTCATATTATATTATGGGATGTAGAGTTAATAATTTTTTGTTTCAAAAACGTCAACATTTAAAATGCGCACATCAAAGAGTGGGTAGTTCTAACATTCGGTAGGCATGTCATAGGTGCCTGAGAGTTACTGGGCCTAGTTCTAGACTTGGCGAGCGCCTGTACCTCACACAAACCTAGAATGCTTAGATTGAGGTCCAGGGTATAAGCAAGGCCACTGGAATTATGCGGCAGAAGAGGGACAAATTATGGGACAGAGTTGAGTAAATTATGCGGCCAGACTAGGCAAATTATGCAGCACATTTTTTTAATACCATTGGTTAAATATTTTTTTCTTTTAAAACTTGGCAACACTGTCTGGGCATTGATTGCACCTCATTAGAACCCGTTTAATACCGAAATATAACTATAAGCGACAGAAAGAAGACCAGGCCAGCTTTGCAAAGTGCCTTCCACCGCCCAGCCCCATGTGTCATAGCATTTTTACTAACTTTGGAACCGTTTGACCTAGAGCCATTTTTTTGTTTTTGGTGATATCCGCAGATGATGTGGCAGATGGTGGATTATGTGTCAAATCTATAAAACACCTAAATACAGCAGTAAGCAACTACAAGATTTCCAGTCAATCTTTGCAAAGGGCCTTCCAATGCTCTGGAACACTTTGCCACGTTTTAAGTAAATTGTGTTCTGTGTGAGCTAGAATCAAGTTTCTTTTGTTGGAATCTTCGAATTGTGGATTATGTAGCAAATGTGGTAAACTCAATTATGTGGTAAACGCTGCTGCTACAGAAACTCATAATTCCAGGGGCCCTGTCTTTAAGCAACTCAATCAATTAACGGCTGGTTTCTTTTTTTAACTTTCTGCACTACCTCCACACCCTTCACTTTCAGGCAGAGGCACCTCAAAGTCAGCATTAACCATTCAGGGGCAGTTTTTTCGTGAAAGCTGAGTCCATGAGGTGGCAGATAGAAGGCCAGCAGGGTTACATTCAGATACAGAGCCCTAATCCTCTCAATCCCTGGGGCCTCACAGTAATGGTTTAAGAGACAGATGAAAGGAGCGAGATTGATAGATATTGTCAAAGAGAAGGTCCGGATTAGGGAGCACTGTATGGGGACTAATTTTTATGTTTACAAAAGGCCAGATGCAGCCTTTTCTGAGAGATACCCCAAAGAAAGGGACAATATAAGTGCTTTCAAATTGTTTTTTCAAAGGTTCATTCATTAGTGAAGCTGGCGCTGCTGCCAGGATTGTAAGTGGCCACTGCTGATTATCATTAAGGAAGCAGTTGCAGCAGGCTGGGGCACAGGGGTTTGAGGGGCCCACTGCATCACAATTATGACTGTCTACCTTTAAAAAAGGGGCATGAGAGCTTATTTTCCTTCCTAGCATTAGGACCGAGGTGATGGTCTGTCATGGTGGGGAAGAGGTAAAAGATGCAGACGAGTAGCCTGCTACTCATTACTACTGCTATCATTAGCACAACAGGTGTAGTTGCATTGGGGTCCAAGATTGTTAGAGGCTCACACCACCCCAATTATGGGCATATGTATGTTTGGGGTAATGCATGTTTTTGTTTGATGCATTTGCTGTTTTATAAGTCTTATATTTAGTGCAGTTTATAAGCTATAGGAAAAGTACTCCGGAAATCAACTCATAAAACCGGGCACTTGCATGCAACCATCTCCCTCCTGCTCCCCCAATCCTTGCCATAAAGTTTTGGAGGGGGGCCCCAACCTCAAAAATTTTGCTTAGGGGGGGCTCAGAGCAAAACATTTTGAAGTCCTCTGTATTACAGTATACATTCTGATCGCCCGTATCCAGGAATAGAAGGTCAAAAGTAAAGCCTGCATTCGGGTCCACAAGCGAAAGATGGACACTGCCCTCAACGGGTAAGTCTCTCTCAGCTTTATCTGAGTATCCGGTGGCTGCACATAGCGGAGAACAAGAAGAAAGAGGCCCTTGTAGCTTTAAGAGATTTCATAGGTGTAATCATTGGACACACAAAGGTCGCATAACTAATCACCCAACTATTACCCTGACCATCTCAATAGCAAGCTTCAGAACTTCTTTTTCTTCTTGCTTACAGTACTCCCTGTTAAATCCATTTTAGACAACGTAATACATGGAGTCAAGCCACTCTACATGCTGAGGTGGGCTTGTCTCTTAACCTTGCTTTGGTATTGGTTGTGCTGTGATGGCCATGGTGGGCAAATTCCATGACATGGTTTCAAAGGGCTTGCAGCAGTATTGACCCCTCAGCATGAGTCCTTTTTTTTGTGCAGCTAAGTTACCCCCAACTCTCCAGATCTGCACCATTGCGGCTTTCTCGGTTCTGCTCTGGTGCTTGGCACTGTCCAAAAATCCCTTCTATTGGATGTGCTACAGATGTCAAACAATGTGGGGCTCAGATAAGAGTACTAAGGCACCCCCTTGTTGTGCTCTATGGTGCAGGATCTGAAAGGGCCTAGATTGATGGTCTGGGTATGATGAGTTAGAAACCTCATGAACCATTGAAGGGCAACGCCCGAAATGTCTATCTCTTTTAATCTCTGGAGCAGTCTATGATGGGACACTGTGTCCAAGGCTGCCGAAAAATCAAGTAGCACTACCAGAGCAAGATAATTTGCATCTTGCGAACTTCTGATATAATCTGGTACCGCCAAAAAGAGAAGTTTCTGTGCTATGCACGGATCTAAGGCCAGATTGGGAAGAATCTAGGAATCTGTTGGATTCTCTAAGTGCTCCATAAGTTGTTTATCAATGTATCCTTCCAGAAGTTTGTTTATCAGGGCGAGAAGTGAGATAGGAATGGGAATATCCTTTTTAGCCTTCCAGTCTAGTGGAAGCCTACCTGAGCTCATTGAAAAGTTTAATAAAGAGCAGATGTGAGGGACAAGCTGATTGGCGTAAATTGCTGAGATCTTGGCTGGCACTATTTCTAAAGGGGACAGTATTCCCGTACTATAAACATTAGAGGGGAAGTAGTAGATTCTACTCCCAATTGGTCACTTGCTCTAGGAAATGTGTCGTGGATCAAATTAACTTTTTCTTTGAAATGCTTTGCAATGGTATCACATAAAGCTTGCGAGGGAGGGGTATCAGTGAAGCATGCAATAGGTTTTGTAAAGGATTTAAGAACTTAGTATAACTCTTAGAGGAGTTCCCCACCTGGCCAAGTTGCACAACAATGTGTGCCTTACGCGCTTTTAAAAATATTCCTATGGTATTGCGCTATGGTTACTTTATAGGTTTCTCTGTCAGAAGGGGTTGTGGGATTGACGCCATCCCCTCTCTAGGTTTTTTTACACCTGGCTCTCTCCTTGCGCAATACAGGAGTAAACCAAAGAGCATGTGGACCATGTTTGACTAGGTGTAGATGTATCATTGGTGCTAGGTTGTCTATAGCTATTTTTAAAGTTGCATTATAATCTGCAAACACCATGTTAACTTCCCCCCACCCCCCCCCCCCCTATAGTAGGAGCAATGAACTCTTTTGTGAAGGCGTCTGAAATGATTTTATGCCATTATCTCATAGGAAGATGTGAAGGAGTATTTGGGAGAATGGGTACATAGTAGAAGCAAGCTGAAATTCAATCAGAGGGTGGTCTGTCCATAGTAGAGGACAAGGAAGCACTGCAACTAACAAGGGAGAGTTGGTGAAGATCAAATCCAACGTATGGCCCACGGTATGTGTAGGGACTTTGCTAATCTAATGGAGGCCTAGTGTAGTCAGGTCAGTGAAGATTTGGCATGCCTCCATGTTTAAGGGATCTTCACTATGCATGTTGAAGTCATCCAGTAAAAGGAATTATTTTGATGTAAGTATAGAAGAGGCAATCGATTCCATCAATTTAAGACTAAAGTCTCCTGTGGGTCCAGGAGAACAATATACAAGGGCTCCTTTCCAACAGTCCTGGAGAGAAAAATCTATCCTAAAAACACATTTCTCGATTGATTCCTCAGAAAGGGTTTTAATTAGGTTAACTTTCAAGGTATCTTTAAAAACAATGGCTATTCCTTCCCCCATTCTACCTTCCCTACCCATTCTTAGTAGCCGATAATTCTCAGGGAGTGCCAAAACGATGGAAGGCGAGAAGGTCAGTTTAAGCCATGTTTCTTTAAAGAATCCTAGATCAGGTGACATTGAAGACAACAAGTCCTAGATTTCAATTGCATGCTTTAGGCAGTGATCTAATGTTGCTTAACAAGCCCTTTTACGCCTGTAAGAGCTTAGAGGGAGTGTGATTTGTAGGATGGGGAGACCCATTTAAATCCACAGCGTAGAGCTAGTATAGAGAGTTTGAAGGGTGTTCTCCCTCCAGATTAGGCATACAGCTTTGAAATTGACAATGCATACACGTGAGTAGTCCTTCAGGAAAAATAGAAAAACTTTGTTGTGAGTGCACTGCCTGTGTAGGCAATTGTTACCCACTCTCCTAGAGAAGTTTACTGAGTCAGGACGGTCTCAATTCTATCGGGCTGGCATCCACAATCAATTTTGTATTCTGATGAGGCTTCAAAACCCCACGGTTGTGTATCTAAGGGCATGTTTGATCTCCTAAAGACAGTGCTTGCTTTCCAGACCCATGCCAACATGGTCGCCGCCTTTGGTGAGGGCGAGGAGTGATTCCAACAGTGTGGCCAGATTTAGCACAAAACATCCACAATACGTGACCTTTCCAAGAAAGCTGCATATCTCCATCTGGTTTTGTTGGGCTAGAGCACCCTGAATGGCATTGGCCTTGCGGGATTCAACCTGTATTCAATCATTTGGGAATGCGTACCAGAAGAATTCAATAGTGTTAGCCTAGAACAAGGACTTCCGTCTATGCAAGTTGACATACTCAGCTAGTCGGTTAAGGGTGGAGCACAGCTGGCGCCTGTGCTTGTCTACTGTTGCTGAGTAAATCAGGATGTCATCGCTGATATTGATGACGCCCTCCAGCCCCGGTAGTGTTTCCTTGATGGCATTTTGAAATACCTCTGCCACTGAAAATATTCCAAAGCTCAGTTGCATATAGCGGCGCGGTCGCAGGTGTGGAGAAGGTTGTGATGGATCATCAGTCTTTGTCAATTTCTAGTTGATGGTACACTGAATTAGGTCTAGTATTGAGAACCATTTCGACCAATTCAGGTCAGCTATGATGTTGTCAATTGTGGGGGTTATATGCCTTTCTCTCTGAATCGCCTTGGTGGGGATATCCAAGCACAGCCTGATAGTACTGTCCTGAGACTTTTTCGAGTACTCCTTGTTCTTCTCATTTCTGTAGTTCTTTCTCGACCAACAGGTGGAGGTGGAATGGCACCTGCTTATGCTAGAGCGTTATTGGCCTTACTGTATTTGCAGTTTCGCCCGAGGCCTCTTCAGCCATTCAAGCCCCTTGAAGAGCTGTGGAAAGCCTTTAATTATCTCTGCTACATGCAAGTCATGCCCTTGTCTGGAAAATTAAACATGTACTAGTTCCTCTGCTGCTTGGCATCATTATTTCCTTTTTCCGTGGCTTGGACTCTCACTCTCCTGCTGATGTCTTTGTTACTGACAGAGACATCTACCACTCCAGCCAGGTCAAAGGATTGTTTGCAGAGGCTTGGTTTGATCATTAGATATTGACGGAGGTGCATGATGTTGATGGAGGCTCCAGTGCCTATGAGCACCCAGATGCCATTCCCCTCGACTTGGATGTCACACATGTGCGGATGCCGTTTCCCATGACTATCTACCATGGCATAAGAGATAATTTTTATTTATTTATTTATTTTTTAAACTTATAAAGCGCAACAAATACCACGAATGGTGTCTCGGCGCTGGGCAGACAGAGAGGCACCTCCTGTGCATTATTGGATGAATAGCCATGTCTTCACTTGCTTTCTGAAAATCATCAGTGAGGAACTGCTTTTTATATGGTGGGGCAAGGTGTTCCAGAGCTTCGAGGCGGCTACCAGGAAGCGTCTGTCTCCCCATGTAACCGTTCTCACCCGTTGAATGCATAGAGATGCGGATGAAGCGGATCTTAAAGCTCTATTAGGGACATACACCAACAGTGATTCCCTAAAAAAGTCAGGACCTAGGCTGTTCAATGCTCTATAGATGATACATAAAGCCTTAAATTTGGTTCTCTTTTTTACTGGGAGCCAGTGAAGTTGGTAAACAATAGGAGAGATAGATGCGAACTTGGGAGTTTTGGTCAAAATTCGTGCAGCAGCGTTCTGCACCATTTGTAGTTTTTTAAAAACCTGCTCCTGGGCATTCAGCAGAAGCCCATTACAATAATCCACCTTGGATAACACCAAGGAGGACATAAGGGTTTTTCCCGCAGACAGGGGAAGGAAAGGTAACAACTTTTTCACTTTTCGTAACGTGAAAAAAGAAGAGGAAACTACCGCATTAGCATGACTGGTAAAGCTTAGTTTGTTGTCAAACAACACTCCCAGGTTTCTAACCTTTGAAACTGGGGTGGGTGGGTTACCCATTTCTGGTGGCCACCAGACCGGGGACCAAGATGGTTTTAGGTCTCCAAACACCATTACCTCAGTCTTATCGGTGTTTAATTTTAGACAATTACTGTCCATCCAGTGACTAATGGCTCTCATACCTGACTGAAAGTTGGCTGCCACCTCACTCCCATTTTTATGCACCGCTAGCACCAACTGAGTATCGTCGGCATACGAAGTCACTCCCATTCCATGGGTTTTAATGACCCTCGCCAAGTCCGACACATAGATGTTAAAGAGTGTCGGACTTAGCGAGGATCCCTGGGACTCCGCAGGGCAGCACAAACGTTGGTGAATAGAAGCTCCCCATCTTTACCGACTGTTCTCTGTTAGACAGGAAAGAAGCCAGGAGCTCCGCAGCTTTACCCTGTATGCCCATAGCAGTGACACGGTCGATCAGGATGTTATGATCGACCGTGTCAAAGGCCGCTGAGAGATCCAGCAAGATCAGGACTGCCGTGCCACCCTGGTCCATGATCTGTCTGATCTCCTCAGAAGCCTTTATGAGCCCCGTCTCCATTCCATGGCCTCTCCTAAACCCGAACTGAGTGTTGTCTAGCAGGTTATTATAGTCAATGTAGTTGGCCAGCTGTTTATTTATAATTTTTTCAAGTATTTTAGAAGGAAATGAGAGCGCTGCTATAGGGCGATAACTTTTTAATTCCAAGGTGTTAAGGGTGGGTTTCTTTAGAAGTGGCTTTATTATAGCTGTTTTCCATCTTTGAGGATAGTTTCCTGATTCGCAGATGGTACTGCAGATGTTTTCCAAGACTGGAGCTACCACATCAGTTGTTGATTTTATGATGGTCGGTGGGCAGGGATCCAGGGGGGAACCCGACATTGTAGATTTAATGAGATCTTTTATTTCTGACAGTGATGGGGGGAGAAATTCATTCAAAGATGAGGATGTGAGTTGTGTGTTCTTGAGGCTTTCTGATGATTCCCCTGTCATGTTATTGTTAAATTTATCAAAGATTTCTGTGACCTTGGTCCTAAAAAAATCAGCCATTTGATTGCAGAAGTCTTGGGTGATATCTGCAGTATTAGCTGTTGGTATATTTGTTAATGTTGCCACTACCTGGTATAATTGCTTACTGGAGTTCTGGGCCTTCTCTATCTGTTCAAAAAAGTATTTACTCTTTTCCAGTCTTAACAGCTTCCTGTAGCCTGATAGTGCTTGTTTGTACCTTTCTTTATCGTTATTATCATAATTAACTCGCCAACATCTTTCTAGATTGCGGCATTTCTGTCTCTCCAATCTTAAAGGTTCAGAGAACCAAGGGGCTGATGGTGTTGCGCGATTTGGACGCATTTTCTTTAAAGGCGCTACCTGATTAAAAGTGTCTGTGAGCCATTGGTTGTAATTATTTGCTGCTAATTGAGAATCTAACGCTTTAGATGGTTTGTTATTTTCTAGTTTCTCAGATAGTGTTTTTATATCTATATTTTTCCAGTCCCTGCACATCCTAAGTTGCCTTTTAGCCGAATGTTGATTTTTGTGTTTTTTAACACAGATATGAAAGACCACCACTGCGTGATCTGACCATACAATAGGAACAACAGTAGGGGGGGTAATGGCCAGGTTATTCGTGAATAGGCCGTCAAGAACATGACCTGCTTTGTGCGTGGCTGTAGTAACTAACTGGTTTAGCCCAGCTGCCTTAAGATCCTCAATAAGGCTCATTGTATCTTTGTCTGTTATTTTTTTAAATTAAAATTAAAATCTCCCAGTATTGTAAAATCGGAGGTTTCTGCCACTGATTCTAATAAGGTACTAATGGATTGGAGAAAAGGCGCTCGAGCTGCTGGGGGGCGATAAAGCAGAACACCATTAAACATTTGGATGGGAGACAAAGTAATAGAAAAGGCTAGTGTTTCTGCGGGAATACTATCTGGTGTTCCTGTTTTTAATGCTAGTTCTAACCGTAAAATTATGGCGAGGCCGCCCCCTTTTTTCCCTGTCGGTCTATCTTGTCTGACGATGTAGTAGCCCTCAGGAGTGGCTGCCACAAGGTCAGGGTCGGAAGCCAAATCGGCCCATGTCTCTGTTATAAACAGGATATCTAGTTTGTGTGCCGAGATTAATTCGGCCACATCTTCTCTATGTTTGCACATAGATCTAGCATTCACCAGTGCGCATTTAATGCGTTTAGCCTCATTAAAAGAAGCCCCTAGGACTGGTGGTATCTGAGTGAGGGAACGAGTGAATTTAAAATTACAGTTTAAGCAAGCTACATGAGACATGTTAGAGCACTCTTCTAAATTGAAGTGTGTACATTTTTCCAAGGCCATCGTATTTTTTATATCTAACAGGTCAGATGATGTGTATTTCAATAACTTACTGGAATGGTGTAGTACCCGGCCAGGAATTAAGGCACTAGGCACGGGTTTGGCGCGGACTGCGCTGCGCTTGGTGAAGCGCATCTTTATGATGAAGCGAGGCCCCGCCCCCAACTCGAACGCTAACTCGTTCGGTTGAAGCGGGAGCCTGCGAGATCAGTTTGAGACCCTGCCCGCCACTCAAACGGCACACGCCGCGGTGGATCGGTGCAGGGGAGCACAGAGGTAAATTACAAAGTAATAAACAATGCTTCCTGTGATTTTAAAATAAATTCTCGAAATACAGTCTCTGTCCAATACAATTCTCAAATTATGTGGGTCAATGAAATTGTGTGCGCTAAATATCCGTGGCAGAGGAGGAGCCCCTCGCAATCTGCCAAAACACCAAGCGTAGTAATGGAGCTGCCACCACCCTACTAACGCATTATCTTCTTCACTGTCTGTGGCATCATCTACAACTGGTGCATTTTGGTACCTGCTGAGCTAACTGCTGTTGCCGAGGATTAGCTGTTGTAGGTGTGGACTGTTGCAACTTAGTGCTGATGTCCGTCGACTTTTATCAGCACTCCTGCACACCCTGTTAAAGTGGTTGGTCTTTCAGCATTAGGAGCATGTTTTTTTTTTGCTGGGCACCTGTCAATTGCATAGGTGTCAAGCTTGCAGTTGTGGCACTGACTGGAGTGTTGGAGCTGTCACTGTGGATGTGGCCACCTTGGTGGGTGTCTCAGGATGGTGTTGATGGACTCAGTTTTGATAGGTCCCCTCTTGGTGTAGCCGATGGTGTTGCCCCTGTTCCTAGGGCTAGCTCCATGTCTTCAGCATGGCTGCTTGAGATATCTTTAGTGCCCACTGTTGTGTTTCATATAGGTACCCTAATATAGGCCCAGGGAACATCATACCCTTTCACCTATATCACCTCCCCTACATTACACAGTCACAAGCCTTTTAAGGATTAAACACCTTTTATGGACTGAACCTTTTACCTAGTTCTAGGCCTGGGTGCAGAAGCAGGGTTTTCCCTGAACCATAGTTTTCTATGACTTTATCTTTCAGACTGACACCACAGGAATGAATATTCATAGGCAAACCAGGCAGGGGCTATACACCACCTTCCTAATATCTATGCACAAGGTTCATCACTCACATCATCCTCATACCGAACAATGGCTAACACAAGAACAAGGGACAAAGGCACTCTATATACTTTTCTGGATAGATACAGCACCTCTTGCTATCAGTAGTTAGAGGGAACCAAGACTTCCAGGTCGACACACTGACCAGAGACGCTGAGGCTCCTGCATGCAGATGCTTCAGCAGACAGTGGCCTTGTGCGGTGTCCACCTCGAGACCAAGAAGGGCTCCAACATTCTCACACTTCAGGTAATGGGGTTCAACTAAATCCTAGAGGGATTCTTGGCTCCACACCTACTCATATGCTTGGTACACTTATGTACATCTAGATAGGCATTGTAGAAGTACGCGCACATTTATAATACAATTTATATTCATGTATTTATTCATGCTTATTGCAAGATGGAAGAACGTTACTATCCTTTTATATTCATAGTACTGCTAATCATATATCTCTGCTACTATCTAATGGTTGTTACTACTCATATATTTTACATGAGAATAACAACTGTTCAATAAACCTCTATTGAAATGCCCAGACTGTTTATTCTGTGTATCTCTGAAGATAAACTAAAATGAGCACGAGTGACTGAGCAAACGTAGTACATTGTTTCCACGATCTTGAGGAATCAGGGTTGTCATGATCCAGGGTTGCCAGACACTAATCTCTCCCCGATAAGAGGAGACACTAGTGGCACTGTGAGCTAACTAATGCAAAACCGCCTAACATATTTGGTGGAGGTGCTCAGAGTTAGTCTGCCATCAATCCTACAGTTTATTTTATCCAAACGCACAGGTCCTGCAGGGGCACTATAGGAACTACACGGCATGGTGCCACCAACAATGGTATGGTACTTATTTAACAGTAGAATCTGAGTAGTTTAGTCATGCTTATTCTCAGAGAACCCTACTCACAAACACCGGAGATGTCTGGAGATGGATCTGATCAACCGTCCATAGGGAGTAAGCAACAATACAGCGCAGTCTGTACAATCATTAAAGGTCGCATGTGGGATGGCAAGTTCCATCCAAGTTGCACAAAAACACAATATCTAGGACAGGCACGGACCGTGCCGGGCGTTATACTGGGGCGGTGACGTCAGGCAGGGGAGGGTCAGGGTGGGGGGGTTGTAAAATGCGGGATATGGACCATTAGAGGTAAGTACCGATAAAAATAAATAAAACGAATTTCGTTGCCCACGCTGCATCGCCAAATGTGATGCAGAGCGGGCAACAAAATTAGTTTTATTTATTTTTAGATCAGGCATGGCCCAGGCATGGCCCGACACGGGCCATGCCTGATCTAGGAAACTGCATGGGTCAGTTTGCAGAACTAAAATTAATGATACTGGCACTTGTAAATACGGATCACGAATTCCCCACACTAAGGGGTCGATTCCGATTCGGGAAAAAAAACGTTTGTACGATTTGTATTCGGAGCCCTCTCCGTACGAATCGTGCCCGTCCGTCCGAGTCGCGAAGTACGATCCGTATTCCGTGAATCCGTCCGAATCGTCGCGATCCGTATGTATTGCAAGGCTGAAACCGTGAACCGTACGACTCGTACACATGCCGTACGACCCGACGAGTACGATCCGGACCGGGGTATGAGGACGCGATTCATACGGTCCACGTCAGGTAAGGGTGAGTCGTTCGGAAAAGCACACAAACACATACACACCGTACGGTCCCCGTACACTCCATGATCGCAGGGGTATGGTGCGTACCCCTGCGATCATGGGGTGTACCGTCCGTACCCCATGTACGCTGGGTGTACGCATCGTACCCATGGGGTACGGTGCGTACACCCAGTGTACATGGGGTACGGTGCGTACCCCTGCGATCATGGGGTACGGTGCGTACCCCTGCGATCATGGGGTACAGTGCGTACCCCTGCGATCATGGGGGGTATGCACCGTACCCGTGGGGGGGCGTTCCGTACCTGTTTCGTCGCGAACTCTGCTTTTACGGCTGTTTTCAGCTCCCGTAGAAAAAGGGTCGTACGGTGCGGACCCGACACGTATCGTACTTGCTGGGTCATAAAAACCAGCCGCGAACCGTACAGATGTCGCGTACAGCGGGTTCCGAGGGAGATTCGGAAGGGGATTTAATTCGTACGGTCTCTGTACGACTCGTACGGAGTACGGCTCCTGGTACGAATCGTACTTCGTCGTACATACGGGGGACGTTGCATGGTACGATTCATACGGGAAAAATGCTCCGAGTGGCTATTCGGAGCGTTTTTTTCCGAATCGGAATCGGTCCCTAATTGTCTGTGGTTCATTTTACTGTGTACAGTCGTACAATCAGTACTTACATCATTGAAAACTAAACGGGTTTAAAGATGCAAAAGGTGGCACAATTAAGCATAAAATGCTATGGGTACAGATAGTGAGATTATGGTAGCTGTCATCGCTTCACGCAAAGGAAGCACAACAGTACCTAAAAAGCTTCCACTCATGTACTCCTACAAATCAAATCAAATCAAAGTTTATTGTTTAGTTAGTTAAAACCATAACAATTTAAAACCAGTATTTCAAAAACGGAAAAATAAAAAACAAATCATTGTCGTACAAAAAAAAATAACCATACATTCATTTCGTCTCTTCTGGTTGTTTCATTATAAAAAAAATACAGTACAGTAAGATCAACCGTCTTCCTCTTTAACCAAGTTTCCAGTCTTTTTACAGGGTTTAGTAGATACTTTAGGGAATTAATCAATCTGCCCTTCAGAGGGTGGGATCTTCCGGATTTACATACATTCTTTTCATCTCTTCTGGTTGCTCTAAAATTCATTATAAAAAATGCAGTACAGTAAGATCAACCGTCTTCCTCTTTAACCGAGTTTCCAGTCTTTTTAACAGAGCTTAGTAAATGCTTTAAGGAATTTAATCAGTCTGCCGTACAGAGGGGGATCTTCCGGATTTAGGCACGCTGTTATTGCCTCTCTGCATGACCTAATACCTCTTACATTAAAACTTGATTTTAGGAGCATAACTCGTTCATTGTAAGGTTTGTTACATATACAGATTATATGAATGAAATCTTCTTTCTGGCAGTTACACAGCCGGCATAGTTTAGAACCTGTATACACCCAGGCTGGCTGGTCTGCCAAAGATGGTAGTTTACCAAAGCGTAATGTCATTAATTGTTTTTTAACAGACATTGAGAACGTTATGCTCAAATAAGGTGCCGGAACAAGGGACTTATAGGTATTTATCACCATCCAAGCGTGGTGACCTTGTTTTGAAGATGTTTTTGTCCTGCAGTGATGAATGAATTTTTGAAGCTTTATTTATTGCTTGTTGAAATGATTGGTATGGCAGATTTTTATTCCATAATTCTGTTGTACATGTAATAGAGAGAGATTTGAACAGAAATTGATGAAAAGGGGAAGTTTTGTCCTCATTTACTTCCGCCCAAAGAGCTTCATTGATTTGCGAAGTAGCTGCGTTTAGTTTCAAACGATACCAAGTTTTGACTGTTGCATACATTCTGCCCAAATCTTCATTTACTATGCCGAATTCCAGGCGCACCTGGGCTGGGGAGGCTGACCTTTGTATCTGAAATGTTTTTTTATAGATGGAAGCTACCAGTTGGTTTAAAACCTCTCGGTCTTCTCCATAGAAAGCAACGCTGGCATACGTTATTGTTGGTAGAATTTTTGCCTTCATTACGGCAAGCAGAGGTTTATATGAAGGACCCTTCAGCTTCTTCGCCAATAGACTGAAGGCAAATGTAAGGGCGGTTGTTCTCTGTGCCATATACCCTTTTTGCTCTGTGTGATTTCTTGAGTTATCGATATAAAAACCCAGGTACTTGTATTTTTTTACCTCCTCTAGTTGGTTACCGTTAAGCCAGATTGTCTGTTTACGTCTCAGTTGGCTCCCAATCACCATTGTTTTGGTCTTCGATGTGTTTATTTCAAGTTTGTTCTCTGAAATGTAAGCTGACATTTCATACACACTTCTTTGAAGACCAACTTTTGTGTTGCTCATTAGCACAACGTCATCGGCATATGAGAGATGAGAAAGTCTCAATTTTCCGAGTTTTTGTGGATGGGAGTTGATACGGTCCAGCCTTTGTGAAAGATCCGACTAAAACAAATTAAAAAAGTGAGGGGCCAGGACACACCCTTGTTTAAGGCCTCTGGTTGTTGTTAGTTTCCTTGATAGCCTAGATCCATCACCTATCTTGATTCTTAGCCACGTGTTTGAATAGAATAACAATATCCCCTTTAATAGCCTTTCAGGAATGGCCCATGCTCGAAGCTTTTTCCACAGGAGGTGGCGATCAACACTATCAAAAGCAGCTTTTAGGTCTATAAAGCAGAGGTAGAGATGTTGTTTCCTCTGCTTATATTTGTTTGCCATAATTGATAGACCTAAAATGTTTGTAGTCGTCCCTATACCTTGCCTGAAGCCTGTCTGGTTGGCCGGGATAAGATTGAGATTATCAGACCAAGCCTTAAGTTCTTCTAACACCAGAGAAGCATAGTATTTGGCTTCAACATCCAGGAGAGCTATCAACCTGTAGTTTGCTGTATTTGATCTGTCTCCTCCTTTAAATATAGGAGTCAGTATCGAGCCTTGCCAATTTGTCTGTATGTAGTTCAAGAGTTCTACCTCTTGATATAGACCAAGTAGATAGTTACTCCAAAATGATGTATCATGTTTAAAAATTGCTTGGGGAATTCCGTTTGGGCCAGGAACACCTTCATTTTGAGCTTTCTTGATTGTGCGTCTCACTCCTTCGCTTGAAAGGAACGAGTGACTTGTTGCTAGTATCAATAGGCCGTTATCCTCTGTGCACTTTAACCCATCAATCGATTTATTTTCTTTATGTGAGGTTATATCTTCTTCTGAGCTGGTGATTCCTTTGATCCCGATGGGTTTGTCATTTCCCTCGGCTAAAACCAGGCAGTTTCTTTCTGCTGTATCTTGGGTATTTATTTCGAAATACCTTGAGGTCAGGAATTCAGCCCACTCGCGTTCTTGAATATTTGACGATAATACATTCACTGGTCTCTGCAGTTTATTCATGGTAAGTCAAAACTGCTTTGAATTTGATTTCTTGGAGATACAAAGCAGTTCTGCCCAGAATTTGTCATTCATTTTTCTTTTTTCTTCCCAGAGTTCTTTTTTATATCGTTTCCTTAGCTGCAGTACGCTGTCCCAGGCTGCTGTGTCAGGTACTGTTCTTTTTAGCATCCTTATTTTTTTTTTGAGGTTGCAATTCAAGGCTCATAGTCCTGCAGTTGTTGTTTTTACGGGGTACTTTTTTTGGCCATGATATCTTGTCTGCCTTTGTCCAGTAGACATTAGAGAAGATAGGTCTGCTGTAAATTTGTCCCAGGCTTGGGTGATTGTCTGGGCTTCTGCTTTACAGGCACTTATCTTCTTTTTTAGTTGTTGCTGAAATGTTTCCATCGTTTCATTTGAGGCGCTTTAGGTCAACCGTTTGTATGTCTCCTTCAACTATTGTATTTGCCTGATGTTTAGTGATTTTTAGCCTGAAGTGTATGAGTTGAAATGAGTGATCACTCTTGGTTGTGTACTCAATAGAAAAGTGGGAGAGGAATGGCATCAATGATACTGAAATGACTGTGTAGTCTAGTCTTGATCTTATCTTTCCCCCGTGAAATGTATGTTTAGGTGGGAAGCCATCTGGAGTTCTGCCATTTAATACTCTTAATCCAAGAAACTCAAGAGCATTTACCAAGCCTTGTCCTGCGTGATCCTTTTTTAACATTGTTGGCTGATATTGTTGTGGCACATTCCAGCATATGTTATCCAAGGCTAACAGGTCATCCTCATCCGGGGTATGAATTAAGTTTGAGTCAAAATCTCCTGTAAGTATCAGGTCCCATGAGGGAAAAGTACTCCTGATGTTTGTAACAGTCGTAATTAGCTGCATATTGTGCTCTGCTTTTTGCTTGGTCGATGGATGAGAATATGTATTTATCAACAGGACAGTTTTTAATCTCTGCACAGACCCTGATGTTAGTTTGATCAGTTGGATGTTTGTTCCTACTGAGTCCATCTGTTCGGAATCAATTTGTAGCTCTGTGGATATGTAGACCGCCAGGCCCCCTTTCGGCCGAACATTAGATTTAGTTTTGGTTGCTGGAACCGTATAGTGTATGTAATTTGTTAGAGGTAGGTCTTCTAGTGCCCAGGTTTCTTGCAATGCGATTATCCATTTTCCCACTTGTCTAGTCGGGACCCGCTTTCTAACCATTTTTTGGCTCCCGTGATGTTCCATGAGAGCATTTGTATGTTTCTTGAGTCTTGAACGGCTAGTTCATTTTCAATCGGTCACTTGCAAGAGTTCGTATTTAGCGCTCCTGGCAGCCAGCCCCAGTTATCCTTAGACCCCTCCGTTCTAGGTGCCAGGTCATTCTGTCGGGCTCTATTCAGTGCTGTAGGAAGGCTGCTGCCAATTGCTCCTCTGAGTAGTGTTTGATTATTCGACGAGGTTCCTTTTGGCCTTTGACCGATATAATTAATGTTTAAATTGCTGTTTAGAGGTCCCGGGTAGCGAGGTTTTATTGGTCTTGATAGTTTAATTCCCCATGCCTCAAATTGTGCCTTAGCGTTCATGATGTGCTGAACGTCCATTTCAGTCTGCCAGGTTGTCAGTGTTTGTTCCTTATTTTTCTGGTCTGTCATTGCAATGAATTCTACTGCCAATAGATTTGCAGTGGTCAAATAGTATAAGGCTGGTATGTTTGCTGTTAATTTCAGTATATTCCTCCTATTCAGAATGTCATGCAAACCTTTTGACTCATATTCTGGAGTTAGCAATAATTGCCATTTTGATGAAATGTTGCGGTCATGAGCCTGATGTACTGCGTCTTCACTCTTTTTTTCCATTTTAATTTGCTTTATATAATCTTTAATTTCTACTTTTATGTTTACGTATTGGTTATTGTCTCCCAACTCAGAATGCAAGGCATCGATGTCATCAAGTCCGCATCTGGAATGATCGGGAGTTACCGATTCCTGGTGCAAATTTGTTCGGGTGTTATCACCATTCTTTTTGGGCAGAAGAATTGTTTGATTTTCAACCCATGTCTGTGTTTCTACATGACCTGTCACTTTGAAGATATCTATTTTTTTACCATCGATCATGCTATCTCCGCGCTTTTGGATCTCCAGATTCGGGTTCTCTTGTTTGTCAATACTTTTATTCTCACGCCTTCCAACCTCACAGATTCCTGTGATGTTTTGTTCTCTGTTTTTTGTGGGGGTTTTGTGTTGATCTCGTGTATTTACTGCTTTATCTCCCAGTTCTATTTTGAGCCGGGCGTTATGAGATGGTATGTTGGTCACCCTGAGTCCGGGTTGTTCATGGTTTATCTGATCATCTTTGATGCAGTCAGTACTTTGACCACTTTTGCTCTGGGAATCTTTAGTCTCCTTTAACGTCGTTGTTTGAGAATTTCCAGATGTATTCCCCACCGGAGTGGGTTTTTTCTTTAGCCCGTGTTTATTATCTGCTTTTCTTTTCGTGATGTTCTTTTGGTCCCCGGTGTATTTGCATGGTTCCCGGTTTGACTCTCCACCACAATCTTTTGTCTGTTTAACTTCTACAGGTTTATCCTTATCTACAAATTCTGAGTTCATGTTGCCTAACAAGTCTTCCTCTATTAGGCTGTCTGAATCCGTAGTTGCATTACTTATTTTTGCACTAAAGAACATTGGATAGATCTTAGTTTTTTTCCGTTCTGTAGCTGGAGACTGTTTGTTCCGTGCTTTTCTATTACGTTTTTTTTGTTTCCTTGACAGCTTTAGTCCTATATTACTTATTCCCTCCTGGTTGGGAATGTCAGTATTTCCGGATGACTGGTTACCAGTTTCATTCTTGTTAGATTCCGTATTTACGAGAACTTTGATGTTTTCTCCCTTATCTTTTATTTGTTCTTCCTTGTTTTTGTAATCTCCCAAGCTTGATTTATTTATTAATATTATCTGTTCAAGAAGTGTAGGTAGAAGACTTAATTTGTCTATTATTGGGCTACAAGCGCACTGAGCAGAGTACTTTGCCTGAACTCTTGAAATGAAGTTGTTCATGTTTTCCAGTTTGGTGTTAATCCCTGCTATTTGTGATGCAATTATATTCATGAGGTCAACTTGTATGTCCATTTTATCATTTTGCATATTAAATGCCGTTATTGTTGTCTGTAATGTGTTCAATAAAGATTTAGAGATCTCCGAGAGCACACTTTGATCGATGACTATCTCTCTTTGTTGAGCCTGTGATTTAAATTCTTGGTTGTGATTTTGGTCTTGATTATCTTGATGCCTGGTGTCGTTAGCCTTTTGGTCTTGATTATCTTGATGCCTGGTGTCGTTAGTCTTCCTAAAGGGATTGTTGTTATTGCTTGTTTTTGTATTTTTTGCTCCTTGATAGTTGAAATTGCTCTTACTTCCCGCTTGGAAAATAGTTTCCAAGGTAGGTGTTTTCATGATATCCTTCGCTAACGCCGACATTGCTTCTTTTTGCCCGTCGTTTTTTGTACCTTCCTGTTCGCTTTGATCCGCCTGGTGCACCTGAGCGGCTATCTGGAGCCTTGATGTTCTTACGATGTTGGAGGCTGGCTTGGGGGTAGAGCATGTGTGCTCCCCTTGAGGCGTTTTAAAGGTTGCTGTTGGAAAATTAGATTTTTCCCTGTAGCTAGGGTTCTTATGACTAGAGTTTAGCTGGCCTTCTATTTGGTTCGAATAATCTAAACTTTCTCCATTAATGTTATGTATAATGTCATCTCTTTTTGTTCTGTCCGCTTGAACCTGATCCATGTTCAGGCATGTGTCCTCTTTACATGTTGTGCCAAAGCAAGTGCCATTACATGACACCGTCTTGTCTGTCAGATTTGTGCCAGGCTTTCCCACACTCTGGCTCGGTTTTTGCCACAGCCATTGTTCAATTGTTCTATTTAGGTTTAGGTTTGGCGCTGATTTATTTTTTTCCTTGTTATTTTCAGGCTGGGCCGATAAGGCTATCTGAGGTGCTAAAGGAGTCATTAGGCCGGGAATCTCCGCTGATGTGGAGTAAATGGCAGCTCCAGGATCCTTGAGTAGTAGCAGTCTGTCACTCGGAGCTGGCTTTCTTTTAGTACCTTCCTCTATGCTTCTAAACATTGTTAAAAGAGGCGATAAGAGTGGACTTTTTTGCTTAGAGTCACCACCTTCGGGTGTTAAACCTTGTTTTTTCTTATTAATTTGTTTTTCGCTCCTAGTTTTTTGGGCAGGGGTCTGTCTAACTCTTCCTGATCTCATTTCAGTGATTTGGTAGTCACTCCCAAGGTCCTGCTACTGCCGCTACTCCTCGTTGCCAAAGCCCTAATTACTCTTGTCCCCTCCTTGTAGCCTGTCCTATGACTCCCTCTTTCGACAGTTATATACTAGGGCAACGATTAGGCAACAGTAAGGCTGCAGGTAAATTCCTCAACTGTAGACCGAGTGATAAGAAGATCTCTAACTGCCCATCCCCAGCTCCCAGCTCTCTCTGCTCAGAGAAGCAAGTCGTGACTCCTTGCCATACTGGGGGGCTCCTATGACCCCTGGCTGGTCTAGCGATACTTGCTGCTCGCTTGCTGCTCCGTCTCTTGCAGCTCACGGGAGCAAATTTCTTCTCCCTCTGCTCCTCTCCACCTGTCTCTGCTGTCTCTGCTCAAATGCCTTGAGCACGAGTCACTCAAGCAGTGCCATTGATTTAAAAACCGCGGGCTGGGCTCACTGACTCCTCGCTGGACGAGCACCGAACAGCCCTGTGAGCACTCACTGTTATTCGCTGTTATTATTAACTATTTTTTTTTTGTTTTTGTTTTTTACTCTACAGACCCGGTGCTTTGCAGCCCCTACTGCACTCAGAGCTGTGCACCCCCTGCTGCACTTGGGGGGTCGAGACCTCCACTTGGTCCACTCCGCCCTCCATGCAGGAACCCAGGTGAGCAGACTCGCAGCTGCTCACAGTCCCATCCGCACAGGAGAGAAAGGCAAGGGGCTGAAAGATTACTTGAGGATCGTGGCTCCTCTCCTTGAGGTTAGTCAAGCCCCCATGGGGCCGCGACGAGATGGAACTTTGCCGAGGCTAAGGTGACGGCAAGAGAGACGGATCCTGTAGGGACCCCGCTGTTCGTGGAAGAAAGCACTCAGCCGCTCCTGCTGAGAAAGCTCCCGCCGCACCAGGGGTCTCTCGCCTCCCGTTACTCGACGTGCCTGGGGCTCACCTGTGCCAACGCAGTTTTGCCTCTCAGTTCCGGCCTCGCAGTTCGCTCGGGTCGCTCGGCCACGAAGTCGGACCCTGTTCACCTAAACTCCGGCTTCTCTGGCAGCGGCGGGACAGTGGGGGGACGGCGGAGTTGTTCTCACAGCGCTTTGATCAGCGCTCACGCCCGACCGCACCCGTAGCCTCCTCTCCTCTGCTCTGCTCGCACGGCGTCTGGCTGGACGCAAAACGTGGATTGGATTCTCTCAATCAATCACCACTCCTACAAGTAAGATGCACAAAACATTCAATATGATCAGATTCTTGGAGTGGGGGAGAGGGTAATACCAAGGTTTAATATTAGCGGCACACGTGGGTTTGGGCTCTGTGCACACAGACGTTACAGCGACTATTTCTTTATTGAAACAGTGCTACTGGTGGCTCGGTCTAACAAATAAATTAAGGACTATGCTTTGAAATGTCACATCAACCAGCAGATTAAGGGATGTTCCATCACACGTCCAGCACAGACACCACTGTTAAAATCAGAAAAACCTCTCGCTTGTGTGTATATGGACTACTGTCGCCCCTTACAATCTGATGGGGCTAAACAATACATCATGGTTGCAGTGGATTCATGCTTTAGATTCCTATGAGTTTGGCCTCAGCACTCGGCTGAGGCTCGAACTGTTATAAAAGATTTGCAAGCCTTTATCGGGATATACGCAGTTGACACATTACATTCTGACTGTGGCCCGGCATTTAGCTCTCGGGCTTACAAAGAGGTCATGGAAAGTATGGGCATAGCATTGCGGTACTCCTCTCTGTACCATCCTGAGGGAAATTTGGTAGTGGAGAGGAAAAACCAAGAATTAAAGCAATATTTAACAGCTAGGGTATTAGGCAAGGGCAGTAGTTGGGTCAATCACTTATATGAGGTACAGAGAGCGCTTAACAACCAGCCAAGAAATTCTCTAGGGGGTGTCACTCCATATGAGGTCCTATTTGGGATGAGAATATTGGTACCTGATCTTGATTATGAAGGCACAGTGGCGGATGGGAAACCATTTGATATCCATGATGGTTTTGCTGTTTTACAGGATCTAAATTAATCCAGGACAAGACAAAGCAACATCCTTTCAAAACAGACCTCCACTGGGGAAGTCAATGCAGTCACCGCAAGACCTGTCTGGATCCCAAAAGTCAGGTGTTCTGGTCAGAGAGAAAATAGCAGACAGAAAAGAATTTGGGCCATCATACAGAACAGCTGTCCCTATCCTAGCAGTATAGGGAACAAGAACTGTACTTCTGCCGGGAAAAAGGAGAAAATATTTGTCTCAATTTACTTAATTAAACCACAAACAATAGGCCTTGTGGACTCCACAGTAGCAGACGCCCTCCTCTCGCTACAATCCAAGAAGTTCAAACAGAAAGACTCATCACGTTTGAATAGCCTCCTGTACGGAATTAAGGACTATGCAACAACGCAATGGAACTTGTTCATTTTTAACCCAAAGTTCAACTTCAAAATCAAGCTCAAAGCAACACTCCAGTTGCGGTTAGACCGAACACAGACATCTACATCAACATGCCTCGACGAGAGCAAAATAAAATTTCAACAAATCCCGATGCAATTCCAACCAGGCACGGCCCGTGCCGGGCGTTATACTGGGGCGGGGATGTCAGGCAGGGGAGGGTCAGGGTGGGGGATTGTAAAATGCAGGATATGGACCATTAGAGGTAAGTACCGATAAAAAAATAAAATAAAATGAATGATTCGGACGGATTCACGGAATACGGATCGTACTTCGCGACTTGGACGGACGGGTACAATTCGTACAGAGAGGGCTCCGAATACAAATAGTACGGACGTTTTTTTTCCAGAATCGGAATCGACCCCTTAGTGTGGGGAATTCGTGATCTGTATTTACAAGTGCTAGTATCATTGATTTTAGTTCTGCAAACTGACCCATGCAGTTTCCTAGATCAGGCACGGCCCGTGCCGGGCGTTATACTGGGGCGATGACGTCAGGCAGGGGAGGGTCAGGGTGGGGGGTTGTAAAATGCGGGATATGGACCATTAGAGGTAAGTACCGATAAAAATAAATAAAACAAATTTTGTTGCCCACGCTGCATCACATTTGGCGATGCAGCGTGGACAACGAAATTCGTTTTATTTATTTTTATCGGTACTTACCTCTAATGGTCCATATCCCGCATTTTACAACCCCCCCACCCTGACCCTCCCCTGCCTGACATCACCGCCCTAGTATAACGCCCGGAACGGGCCGTGCCTGATTCCAACAACTGATCGAACTGCTTCTGGCTACTTCATAAACTTTGATACATTTTCTTTGGATCCAAGTGAACTGAAAATGACGCCAGACAAACAACAATACAAGCAACAAATCAAGACCTGTTTCACTTTCTTCAAAAGACATTCCTGGTATCGCCTTGGGTAGAACTCTGGGTAATTCCTGGGATATTGTTTTTTCTTTGCTGGCAAGGCTTAGTAATAACTTTTAGAATGCTTATTAATAGACGATACCTCCAGCAAAGCTCTAAAGCCCCAAAACTCAACTTGATTTTAAAGCCACATCAGTCATCACATCATGAACAAGAGACTTGTCATCAGTGAACATTACACCAGACGGTATAGTTTGGGACAAGGTTGATTTTGATATTGTTGGCCCGACAAAACTTTTAAGGATTTCCTCATTTATTTAAAATTTCATCAAGTGATATCATTACTTCCAGTACTTTTTCTGATGATTGTGACATTGAAACCGTTAGTAACATATTATCTGATTTAGAAAAAACTGCAGCATTTCCGAATACTGAAATTTTAGAAAGTAATTCAGATTATGACACTTTGTACTGTTATCAAAATTATGGTTATCATTTTCTACCCAAATCTATTTCACCTAGAAATGCATTTGAGTACCATCAATGGGAACATTGCCTCACACCACCAATGAGTAGTTTGCATACCTTTACATAGAAATTTTCATATTTTTTCAGGGTTTGACACCACTGATCAGACCTCATATTATTATACGGTTATACCAACATCGGCACTGAAAATTATGCTGACTAACACCAAACAGATTTACTCTATTTCCTTTATTACCCAACTATCTGAACAGGGTTTTGACCTATGGAAGGACACAATTGCCTTAAATTCACTCTGGGGATCTAGGGACTGGCAAGTCCAGGGAACAGAAGTGCTATTGAGAACATGCCTCATTCCACAGCAGATGATATTTATAAACAAAACTGCGCAACAGACATCCTGTCTTGATTAGCCAAGATGAAGGACCTGAACACACCTCGGTTTCCAACACCATCACTGGGGTGGAAAAATTCAACTACAAAGGATGGGGCAACAGTAGATGACATTTTACAGTACAACAGAACAGAACCCAATTGGAGAGAATCAGTGGTTTGGGCCTTCGACACGAAAATATGTCATAAAATATTCTTGGGTATTAACGAAGGGTTAAGTATCCACAGGCCAGACCCCCACGTTATGTGCACCAAGAACACCCGGGGGTAGTGACATCCTGTAGTGTTGAGAAGTTGTGCCTTGATTGGCTAGAAACTTCAACACTAACAGATGTTAATCAACACTTATCTTGACTCTCACAAGACATTGATCTCAGGTATTTTTTATTAGGTCCCAGAAAGGCATGTCAGAAACGTTTCATATATGCTGGCATTTACGCTGCCTATAATGAAATCTGGAAAATATCCCAACAAGAAGCCGCAGAGAGAATACGGGAGTTAGACCGCATTAACTTAGAAAAATCGTTAGCTGTGGTAGACAATGGGTTAACAACTTTGTCCTCCAGAATATATTCTTTAGGCAACATTCTGTCTTCTGTGATAGATATCCTAGAACAAGATTTGGTCATATTACAACACAGGCAATCTCATTTGCGTTCTATCATGATATTGAGCTGGACGCTGCAATCATTGCGTGCAGGCTTTGTGCCTTGGCATTTTATAAACAATACGTCTCTGTTTTCTGAATATAATCTAACAGATAAACAGGTTGAAATGGCACAAAGGGGAGCTAAATATACAATGCTGCATATAGAAAAACAGGACCGACTTCCATTTACAGCCGCGGAAGCCCCATATACTGAATGGCTTATCCAAGGCCACATAACTCTAATGATCACTACATTTCAGTTTCATTATTGCCTAGAGCGAAGGCAGGTGGGCAAATAGGAAAAATTAGGTAAAGATTACATTAAGGAATCTGGGGGTTTACCATATCAATTTCGATGCCGGAGTGGGGTTCGGGTCGTGTTTCTAAGTGGTACAAACTGTAAGAACTCTTTGAGCGGTTCTCTCATGTGTCATGACATTTCGTTGCACGGGGTTTGTAATGGGTCTATAGCAAACTTGTCCTGCCATATGAAAGGAACTGCTGCTGCCGTGAGTAAACCTGTGTTTGAGCTAATCTCAAGTGGGAGTTACTTGATGCTGAATGATCAAGGTTGCTGCAGTATACTTCCGGGCATTGCCTATCTGGTCACTGTGAACTCCAGGGTTACTTGCTGTATGCAAGTATTGTTTCCTCAGACAAATACAGTCAGGGAGGCACCGCTATGGATAAGTGTTGAATAGCGGATGGGTACAAAATTACTATTCCCACTCCAGTGAGTGCAACAGTAGAGAAAGTATTGATAGCGGAGGGATAAAAATTACTACTCCCACTCCAGAGAGTGCAACAGTAGGAAAAGTGCTGCATACCGAATAGGGAAAAATTGCTATGCCCACTCCAGTGAGTGCAACATTAGGGAAAGTGTTGGATAGTGAAGTGACAACAATTACTATTCACACTCAAACAGTTAAAACAAAAATAAAAAACATAAACAAATGTTTAAATCGTTAAAAAAATAAACCATATTTAGAAATCAAAAATCAAAAATATTAAATATATATAAAAAATCCATACTATAATATTAATTACATATAACAAAACCTACAAATAATATATGATATACAATAATAAATACATTTATAAAAAATAAATATTTTAAACTAGAAAATATGTAGAAACAAATAAATGATTAAATACAAAAATATATTTATTGTATTTCTTACTCTATAATACCACACCAAAAAAAAAACACTTCAGCATTTTTTATAAAAAAAGTTCCATAATTAACATAATTATTAATCAGTTTAAAAACAATAATAATAAAAAACTAATAAACATGAATTTACTACACACACTTTAACACTATGATATCCACAACACACACCTAAATTGAACTCTAAAATAATAAAACACAATTAAAATGTCTTCTTGAATGAAAAACTATTCTATTTACAACTAATAATAACGTCATTAAAATGTATTTAATACACCCTTACCCCTCTAAAAGTAAAAACAACAGAAAAAAATAGACAATCACCCAAAATAAATATCAAATATTTTAACATTAATTAACAGCTATTCATTAATTAATCAAATACAAATAACTTCCCACACTTTACTCCTATAAACACCAAAATACACACCTAAAATTAATTACACAATCACAATACTTAATTACCAATTAGTTAATTAAAATTAATTAACATCCAATTATTATTTCATCAATTAAAAATAAAGTACTTCCCATCCTTAACACCTAAAATACCAGAACACACACCTAAAATGTATTACACAATTACCAATTCATTAATTAAAACTATAACATCTCAATTAAACAAATATTAATAAATAAGAAATAATCAATAAAATTAATATAATTGAATTACTTCCCACCCTATTCCCCTATAAACCCACAACCCACTACAGAACTAAAAACCCAAAATTAAAAAAATAATAATAACCACATACAATTAACACATATATTAAAAATACAAACAATTCTTATACAAAAAAACATACAACACATATGTATAAAATATATACTAAAATACCTAACATTAATTTTTTTTAAAAGATATTTTTAACAACTGTTTTTGCAAACAATATTAAACACTTCAACATTTTTAAAATCGATATTACTTACCTAAAGTCAATATTCTCGATCATGATATTCTTGCTGTCGATATTTCTGAACCAAGATATTTACAACTCTATATTTGTGCAACTCGATAAATTTTTTATTCAATATTCTGTCCCTGCACCAGTGTGGCCACAGGCTTAACACCCAAGACAAAGACTGTGACTCACCAGCAAGCCCACTGAAGCAGGACAAGACCGGCAGAGTGCTCCTCAATCAATGCACAGCAGTCTCCCTCATAGAAAATGCCAAGACTACCCTACTCCGGGGTCCACTAAAGCAGGACACTTGGAGCATGAAACACATTGTACATCCCGAAGAAGAGGTCACACCTGCAGGCCCAGCACGCCTCGACCCCAGGGATACCAGAGTCCGCTAGAGCAGGATCTCAATCCTACTCACCTCAAAACGGGAAACAGTACTCAGAGTATGGCAGAAATTAAACAAGCATTGGCATAGCCAATAGGTCTCGCTTTTGGGACCTTGTAAGTATTTAGTTATGCAGCACAATATTCTTGGTGCAACAAAATCAACTGTTGGGTAGCTAAACACTTATAAGGTTCTAAAGTCGAGACTTATTGGCTGGGTCATACATAGGCTTTAGAAGCAGTGGTCCCTTTGGGTGGCCAACATTTTCGTTGATCAAGGTAGGTCCGTAAATGAAGGCGAACTATGGAGAGCACACAATGTATTTCTTACTCTATAACACCACACCAAAAACAAAACACTTCAAAAAATTTTTTAAAAAACGTTCCATAACTAACATAATTAATAATCAGTTTAAAAGCAATAATAATAAAAAAAACTAATAAACATTAATTTACTACACACACTTTAACACTATGATATCCACAACACACACCTAAATTGAACTCTAAAATAATAAAACACAATTAAAATGCATTTTTGAATGATAAACTATTACTATTTACAACTAATAATGTCATTAAAATGTATTTAATACCCCCCCTCTAAAAGTAAGTACCGATAAAAATAAATAAAACGAATTTTGTTGCCCACGCTACATCGCCAAATGTGATGCAGCGTGGGCGACGAAATTCATTTTATTTATTTTTATCAGTACTTACCTCTAATGGTCCATTTCCCGCATTTTACAACCCCCCACCCTGACCCTCCCCTGCCTGACGTCACCGCCCCAGTATAACGCCCGGCACGGGCCATGCCTGAATAGCGTCAATATCCTAGGTGACATACTCCAAAAGCGATAGACTACTCTACGAATGTTGGACTGTGTTACTTGGGTATTGACTCTATCCAGAAGGAACTCTTGTTTAAAACCATGCTGTACTTTAGCTAAAATCTTTGCTGCCAAATGCTTGAGTTTGTACTCACTTTTGTAACGAGCACTGCGCTGTCACCTTTACAGTTCACTTAGAACGTTTGATCCTCACTCCTTTGATTGGGAAGTCCACTCAACAGAAGAGATCTGCAGACTTTGGGCCACAGTCTTTTTTGCCTGCACTGTACTGCCAAAATTAAACAGTGCTGAGGTTGAGGGGTGGAGAAATGCACTGGAAGCACCCCCGGGCAAAAAACTAAATGGGGTAAACACCAGCCGCAAGCGTGTGTTGGTGTTTGCTCCATCCACGTTGAAATGTCCACAGATTGACAGAAGGAAGTCGCCATAATGCTATTGAGGGTGGGCTTAAATAGCCCTAGGAGGTCATGTTTAAACAATTCAGATGATTGCTGTTTATGACATATTTTAGTTCTGTAAGGGATTTGAGAATGTCAAACATGGCTTTTTTCTCTACTCTGCCTAGCACAACCGGACCCCGATGATAAATGTGTGGTGCTGTTTCCCTCCGTGCCATAGGATGGCTTATAAAATAGCAGTATCACTGTATGAAACCCGATTTCACTCAAATATATATGCGCATTCATATACCAATATAGTGATTAGGCAAAACAGGAGTATGAATTAATGCCCTCCAACGTTCAAGTGTAAATTAATCGGGCACAGTGTGTCAGCCAGTTGCTAACTTTTAGAAAAAAAATAATATTTTCCAAATGCAGGTAATTAGGCTGTGACATGGGGGACTTGGTTCAGATCACTGAAAACAAAGCACTCCTGAAATCACGGGCCCTTTATCCACATCGCTGCTTAAGAGTTTCCCCTGCTGTGCTAGACAGCAACAAAAACGGGTGTGGTCATGACGAGCTGAGCTCGTCATGAGCACCTGAGAGGTATATGCCATGACGAGCTGAGCTCGTCATGAGCATGGAAGGGGTTATTAACTTGTGCTTCCAGCCCTAAACAAAACAACACTTCCTTTAACAAGGGATACTAGCGAAATCAGATAAGCCATTAAATGCATCGCTGCATTAAGTCAGAACATTTAATGTCTGCTAATTGAGGTCTTTCCCACCCCGCATCTCTAGAAATAGACAGCCATGGTTGGTGCTTGAGGGCACTGAGGTTTTAGAAGCACACCGAGCGTTAAAAAGATGGCTATGCAATTCTATAGTTACTGTTGTGCTTGAATATTCACATGGATGCACAGGGTGCTTCTTTGACACGGTAAAGCAGAGTATTGTAATAACAAAGATAACATCAAGGGAGGTACAATGCGGTGTTGGTGATAGTGGTGATAAAGTCATCAGCAATTTTTCGCTACAGAAGATGTTGTCTCCGTTCCCACGAATGCAGCTAATGTAGCAGAATCGGGGACACTGCTTCACATCACAACAGGAACAAGCGCGGCTGTGAAAGGGAAAGCGCCTGCGCTGTAACATGAGCCACAATAAGGAGGAATGCAGCTGGCACAATGCGCTCTGCTGCTCGCTCCCGAGACCCAAACGTTGTAGGAGGGAACATTCAGAGAAAAAGCGGGACATGCGCCCGCCTTTGGCCAATTGCACGCTTTCATTCTTGAAAGCCGCACGCGAAGGCCAATAGAATGTGTGGAAGTTGAAAAACCACATGGACAAGTTTTGAGAAAGTTTGGAGTGATTCCAAGAGGCCTCCCCATAGAGCAGCGCATGATAAAGAGGATGTCAGACATGCTGGAGGGGTAGGAGACTAATAGGCTGACTTTATTTTGCTTGGAGTTTCTGTGGGAGCCTAAAGCTCAATAGGCAATTTCTGTGGTGAGGTAGACGGACGAGGAGGTAATTAGGTATCTCATCAGTGCTCCAAAATGTATCACTTGCTACCTACCACAAGCTTATGGCTGTTCTGCTGTCTGGGCGTGTCACATTTGCTCTTCTTTTTTTTGTGTGATGCTTGATTTTTTGACAATCCCTATGACATCAGTGATATACCATTATTGGCAGCATCCCCTCCCTGAAAATTGTTTCAGTTCCACAGCCAAGATGCAGAAATCTTCCTCAGAGTGGAAGGGAGAAAATAAGAAAGGATGATCGGGGAGGGGAGTAGCAGAGAGAAAAGACAGAAAGTGTCCTTGTGTAAGGTAACTGGTGCTCATGGAAAGTGCTCCATTTCCTTTGGATCGAGTTCGCGCCAAAGGAAATGCAAAAAAAAACTGCAAACAATAAAGGAGAGGAGAGGAAAATGTTGTGCTAAATAATGGAAATACAAAATCCAGATCAATAGAAAAGGGACAGAGAGACTGAAGACCAAACGACAGAGAGAAAAAGACAGGCAGGGACAAATTAACGAGAGAGCTAAAGTTATGAACATACAGATTTAGAAAAGACAGGCAGAGAGAAGACGAGAAACTGAGGGAGGGAGGGAGTAGAAAGCTAGAAAATAGGTAGTCTGACAGGAAAATAAATATATAGAGACAGATAGGCGCACACACAGTTTGCTACAGAAACGCAGCTATTAAGAAGTGGTGATAAGTGGGGTGGAGATGTGGCTCGGGACGGTCCTCGTTTGACAGTGAGATCTCTCTGTGGTTTAGTGCCTTGGGTCCTCTATTGTGTCTAAGGGTTCACTGACTAAATATCGAGGGACAAAATATAGACTACCCAAAATATAGATTCCAAAATATCGACAGACAAAATATCGAATTCCTATCTACAAACAGGTAAGTACCAAAATATCGACCCCAAAATATAGTTTATATATATATATATATATATATATATATATACATTATAAAAATATCGAATTTCTTAAAATTAATGTAAAATTAAAAAAATATTAAAAATAAATAGCTAAAATATACTTAAAAATACTTAAATTACCTTAAAATTATTAAATACCTAATTTAACTTATAAAAAAAAATACAATCATATCTGTTAAAACATATATATATATTAACATAATATTAATAAAAAATACACAATATTATTACCGTAGGATAGCGGAGGTGTAAAAATTACTATTCCCACTCCTGGGAGTGCAACAGTAAGGAAAGCGGTGGATAGCGTAGGGGTAAAAATTACTATTCCCACTCCAAAGAGTGCAACAGTAGGGAAATCATTGGATAGCGTAGGGGTGAAAATTACTATTCCCACTCCAGAGAGTGCAACAGTAGGGAAAGCGTTGGATAGCGTAGGAGTAAAAATAACTATTCCCACTCCAGAGAGTGCAACAGTAGGGAAAGCGTTGGATAGCGTAGGGGTGAAAATTACTATTCCCACTCCAAAGAGTGCAACAGTAGGGAAAGCGTTGGATAGCGCAGGGTAAAATTTATTTTCTATTCCCACTCCAGAGAGTGCAACAGTAGGGAAAACGTTGGATAGCGTAGGGGTAAAAACTACTATTCCCACACCAGAGAGTGCAACAGTAGGGAAAGCGTTGGATAGCGTAGGGGTAAAAATTACTATTCCCACTCCAGAGAGTAATGTAATGTAATGTAAAATCACACTTATATAGCGCTGCTATCGCTCCAAGGAGCATCTTGGCGCTCAGCACCCAACCCTGCTGGAAAGGGTTGGTGGACAGAAGGCAACTTCAACAGTTTGCTGCTTTACACTAGTGCCCTGCAGGCCACATCTGAGAGTGAGAAGACCCAAGTCTTCAGGAGTTTCCTAAATTCACTCTCCTTAGTTATACACCGAAGTTGAACTGGCAATTTGTTCCAGGCTCTTGCTCTTAGTACAAAAAGCGATTTCCCCCCTTTGGTAGCTAATCTGAATCTAGGAATTACCAAAAGGTTTTGATTGGCAGACCTTAAGCAGCATGCTGGTAAGTAGCGTTTGAAGCCATTAGACAGATATCTTGGTCCTTGAGACTGGAAGGCTCTGAAAGTGATAACAAGCACCTTAAATAGGACCTGCTTATAGATGGGTAACCAATGTAAGATCTTGAGCGCAGTCGATGCAGATGATCTTCTCGGCCAGCGGAGTACCAGGTGGGCAGCAGCATGCTGGACTATCTGCAGCCTATTAAGAACTGCTTTGTTTGTACCTGCATATAGGCTATTGCAGTAGTCGAGTCTAGATGTTATCAAAGCTACTGCCACTGTTTTCCTGGCTGCAAGAGGGAGAAGGTCAAAGAACTTCTTCAGAGATTTAATAATCTGGAAGCAGGAGCCAGCCACACCTACCGCTTGTTGCTTAAATGATAATTGGTCGTCAAATTTGATGCCCAAATTTCGTGCAGAGGAGATGGTGCTAGGAGGAGCTTCTGCCCCTTCAGGCCACCACTGTTTAGGGGAGAAAAGATTTTGGGAACCAAAGGGTAGTATTTCTGTCTTCCCTGAGATACACTTGAGGTGATTGTTCTTCATCCACTCAAATGTAGCCGTAAAACAGCTCTTCAGATTTTCCTCAGCGCCAGATAGCTCCCTATCCATCACCAGGATCAGCTGAGTATCGTCAGCATACGAGATGGTGTTAATCTGGTAAGAGGCGATTAGCTCAATCAGGGGTACCATATAAAGATTAAAAAGTACAGGGCTCAAACTTGAGCCCTGCGGGACTCCTGAGCTGATAACTTTTTCTTCAGATTTGAAGTCGCCTAATACTGTAATCTGACGTCTCTGGGTGAGGAAATTTTTTAGCCATGCCATTACCACTCCTCCTATACCTGCTTTACCCAGACGGTCCACCAAGATAGAATGTGAGACCGTATCGAAGGCCGCCGATAGATCGAGTAAAATCAAGACGGCCTTCTTCCCTTGGTCCAAAGCCATTCGTAATGTCTCTGCCGTAAACAAGAGGGCAGCTTCAGTCGAGTGCTTGGGACGAAACCCCGATTGGTTGGAGTGCAGGATGTTATTCTCCTCCCAAAAACTCGTAAGCTGTTTATTAACGAATTTCTCCGTCAGCTTGAACAGTGCAACAGTAGGCAAAGCGTTGGATAGCGCAGGGGTAAAAATTACTATTCCCACTCCAGAGTGTGCAACAGTAGGGAAAACGTTTGATAGCGTAGGGGTAAAAATTACTATTCCCACTCCACAGAGTGCAACAGTAGGGAAAGCGTTGGATAGCGTAGGGGTAAAAATTACTATTCCCACTCCAGAGAGTGCAACAGTAGGGAAAGCGTTGGATAGCGTAGGGGTAAAAATTACTATTCCCACTCCAGAGAGTGCAACAGTAGGGAAAGCGTTGGATAGCGTAGGGTAAAATGTACTATTCCCACTCCAGAGAGTGCAACAGTAGGGAAAGCGTTGGATAGCGTAGGGGGTAAAAATTACTATTCCTACTCCAGAGAGTGCAACAGTAGGGAAAGCGTTGGATAGCATAGGGGTAAATTTTACTATTCCCACTCTAGTGAAAACAAATTAATATAATTCACATAATTATCAATTAATCAATTAATAAAAATTAATTATCAATTAAGAATTAATTAATTATCAATTAAACATTAATTAACAATTTGCTCAAATTAAATACCAATTAATTAACATATTTAATTCATTATAATTAAATTCCTTCCCACCCTATTCCCCTATTACCCTACAACCCGCTACAGGAAATAAATTAATATTATTCACATCTTTATCAATTAATCAATTAATAAAAAATAATCATTTAAGAATTAATTAATTACCAATTAAAAATGAATTATCAATTTAATCAAAATAAATACCAATTAATTAATTAACATATTTAATTAATTATAATTAAATTACTCCCCACCCTATTCCCCTATAAACCCACAACCCGCTACAGAAAATAAATTAATTTAATTCACATAATTATCAGGGACGCTTTCTTATTGTGTGGCAGCTAGCGCGAGGACGGAGTGATTAGTAGAGTTCATCTGCACCAGCCCACCTCTCGCGGTACCCGCTCCGCGGGTCCCGCTTCGTTTTGGGTGGATTCTGTGCCCTTGACGTGGGGTCGGCGTTTGGCGAAGGAGAGTGACAGGCGGGGCTGCGAGTGAAGAGCAGGCGCAGGAGCGGGACTACAGCTCCCAGGAGCGCCTGCCTGCCCAAATTGTGACCACCTGGGCCGCTCTCCCTGTCTGCTCCTCCCCCTCCCCTGGATTTTAAAACTGCTGTGCTCTGGACTTGCACTGGGACGCTTTCTTATTGTGTGGCAGCTAGCGCGAGGACGGAGTGATTAGTAGAGTTCATCTGCACCAGCCCACCTCTCGCGGTACCCGCTCCGCGGGTCCCGCTTCGTTTTGGGTGGATTCTGTGCCCTTGACGTGGGGTCGGCGTTTGGCGAAGGAGAGTGACAGGCGGGGCTGCGAGTGAAGAGCAGGCGCAGGAGCGGGACTACAGCTCCCAGGAGCGCCTGCCTGCCCAAATTGTGACCACCTGGGCCGCTCTCCCTGTCTGCTCCTCCCCCTCCCCTGGATTTTAAAACTGCTGTGCTCTGGACTTGCACTGGGACGCTTTCTTATTGTGTGGCAGCTAGCGCGAGGACGGAGTGATTAGTAGAGTTCATCTGCACCAGCCCACCTCTCGCGGTACCCGCTCCGCGGGTCCCGCTTCGTTTTGGGTGGATTCTGTGCCCTTGACGTGGGGTCGGCGTTTGGCGAAGGAGAGTGACAGGCGGGGCTGCGAGTGAAGAGCAGGCGCAGGAGCGGGACTACAGCTCCCAGGAGCGCCTGCCTGCCCAAATTGTGACCACCTGGGCCGCTCTCCCTGTCTGCTCCTCCCCCTCCCCTGGATTTTAAAACTGCTGTGCTCTGGACTTGCACTGGGACGCTTTCTTATTGTGTGGCAGCTAGCGCGAGGACGGTGTGATTAGTAGAGTTCATCTGCACCAGCCCACCTCTCGCAGTACCCGCTCCGCGGGTCCCGCTTCGTTTTGGGTGGATTCTGTGCCCTTGACGTGGGGTCGGCGTTTGGCGAAGGAGAGTGACAGGCGGGGCTGCGAGTGAAGAGCAGGCGCAGGAGCGGGACTACAGCTCCCAGGAGCGCCTGCCTGCCCAAATTGTGACCACCTGGGCCGCTCTCCCTGTCTGCTCCTCCCCCTCCCCTGGATTTTAAAACTGCTGTGCTCTGGACTTGCACTGGGACGCTTTCTTATTGTGTGGCAGCTAGCGCGAGGACGGAGTGATTAGTAGAGTTCATCTGCACCAGCCCACCTCTCGCGGTACCCGCTCCGCGGGTCCCGCTTCGTTTTGGGTGGATTCTGTGCCCTTGACGTGGGGTCGGCGTTTGGCGAAGGAGAGTGACAGGCGGGGCTGCGAGTGAAGAGCAGGCGCAGGAGCGGGACTACAGCTCCCAGGAGCGCCTGCCTGCCCAAATTGTGACCACCTGGGCCGCTCTCCCTGTCTGCTCCTCCCCCTCCCCTGGATTTTAAAACTGCTGTGCTCTGGACTTGCACTGGGACGCTTTCTTATTGTGTGGCAGCTAGCGCGAGGACGGAGTGATTAGTAGAGTTCATCTGCACCAGCCCACCTCTCGCGGTACCCGCTCCGAGGGTCCCGCTTCGTTTTGGGTGGATTCTGTGCCCTTGACTTGGGGTCGGCGTTTGGCGAAGGAGAGTGACAGGCGGGGCGGCGAGTGAAGAGCAGGCGCAGGAGCGGGACTACAGCTCCCAGGAGCGCCTGCCTGCCCAAATTGTGACCACCTGGGCCGCTCTCCCTGTCTGCTCCTCCCCCTCCCATTACATTGTATATAAATTGACACTGCCACCACCGCTGCGCGGTAGCGCGCGGTAGCGCCGGGAGAAGCCCGGGACAAGGGCGGGACCGTCTGTGGCCGTCAGTGGCCGAAGGTGGCTGGGCTGGGACACCCCATTAACATCTACAGTGCTGGTATTGTTATAATTCATTTGCTTAGCAACTGTATTTAGATTTGTTCGTATATTGTTAGGTAGTAGGGGGGCTTTGCTTCATGGCTTGTTCAACAAGTATTTCCACCCTGCTGCCTTCTACGGGCGAGGTGGAGACAGCAGTTATGGGCCCGCTTGATACATATTTTAAACGATTACCCCAGGATATTGATAGGGAGATTGCCCTGGCAGAAAGACGAGCCGGGCGTAGGCTGTCGATTGAGCTTATGAAAACCCCTCTCGAGAAACATCAAGGCCAAAGCTTCCCTTCATTGGTTACACCATTATCATCCACTGTACTACCAGTTACTCACGATACTTTGCATGATTCGTTTCTATCTAATGAGTCGTTGGGTACTTACCCCCTAGACCCTGTAGTTAACATTATCCCTGCAGAGCATTTAAATGCTTCTAGTCAATCATCCAATGGGCAAAATGCAACACAAAAAGCCTGCGTGCAAGCGCAGGCTATGAAACCCAAACCATGCCCCAAAAGGAAGAGGGGTACTACTGTTAAAAAATGCCAGCCTCCAAAACCTGCACGAAAGTATAGGAAGTTGGGTAATAAATCACCCCCAAGCCATGTTCCTGTAAAGAACTGTGCTGCATTAACAACGGGAGAGGAGGAAGCTCTCCCAGTAGGTGTAGACTCCACAATGTTGGTACCCCCTATGACCCCAGTATCCCCAGGTATAGATCCTATCGTCATAGTATCCCCGGGGCCACTAACACCCAATCCTGATTTCCTTCTGGAGGTGGAAAAACTATTACGTTCCCTCTTAAACCCCTTTGAGCTCAGACTCAAAAAGCTAGCAGACCAACTTGATCATCTAGAGCAGGCAAGCTTAGATAATTTCTTTTCTATAAAATCTTTAATCAAGTCTGGCAATAAAATGGGTGAGAATGGGAAAAACCAACAGATAGTTAAACGAGATGCCGGTGACATGTTGGTTGATCTACAATCTCCAATTGAGAGTGGTGTTTCCATCCAGCGGAATAATGGACAGAGTTGTAAGAATATAGCTGAGCCATCGCTTACCGCAAGTAAGAGCAATTGCGGGAAAATCAAGCCCAATAGCATTACAGCTAAAGGCAGAAGGGATAGCCCAAAAAACTCTGCCACCACCACTAACAAATCTATTCCACCCCTGCCGACCACCTCGGATGCAAGACTTGGCGTTTTGCCAGGCAATGATAACATCCGCTGCAATAATGGCACTGGGAAAAATACGCTGGTAACTCCACTGATAGCAACTAGGGGTGGTTCTGCAAGGGATGGGAACATCATAGCTGATAGAAATAATGCTATTGTAGCATTGGAAAATGCTGCCCCACCGCCCCTTGTTGTTCCAGAACACTCCCAACCAATACCACATGTGACTAAACCCCCAATTAGGACACCCCCAGTACAGCTCACCCCTGATTCCTACCCCTATGTGGCAATCCTCACCAATGTTCCACCCTTATTGGAAGGTCAATAATGCTATTGTAGCATTGGAAAATGCTGCCCCACCGCCCCTTGTTGTTCCAGAACACTCCCAACCAATACCACATGTGACTAAACCCCCAATTAGGACACCCCCAGTACAGCTCACCCCTGATTCCTACCCCTATGTGGCAATCCTCACCAATGTTCCACCCTTATTGGAAGGTCAAAAAGAAACCTATGTCATGTTAAAAAACAAAGCCATGCATTGGCTACGGGTAAATAGGCCTTTGCCAGGGGGAGTGGATGGTCTGATTATTGGGGTTAGAAGGGTCAATTGGCTAGGGAATACCTTAAAAAAACAGGGAGGTGAGTGTATTATAATCAACTTCCAAGACCCAAGGGTAGTAGGGTTAATCACGAGACCGGGTTGGAATGTTAGTATTGGTGGGATAGGTGTGGTGGATCTTACCTTCTTCTACCCAAGACCTGTGGCTATTTATCCTGGGGGGAGTAATGAGCAATTGAGATCTAGTCTCTGTCCTTGGCCAGAGGCTAGCCCCTTCCCTGCCCCTATCCCAAGACCAAATGAGTGTTATAATCAGGCATATAACCCCTACAATGGCCAAGGGTACATGAGATGGGGATGCTGACGGAAACCAGTTGAACAAACTGATTCTAGGGGAAAAATGGCCAGGGGATGCATTTTGGAGGTAACATTGGCATTTAAAGGGGATGTAATGTGTAAATTAGAAGAAGTGGTTATTGATAGGGAATGTGTAAATACAAGGGGACTGGTAGATTGGGGGGGTGAACCCAGACTCCCACCAAGTACCGGTACAAACAAGGGTAAAGATGTAATATGTATAGATATTGTGCCGGGAGAGGATGTTGATTGTGAGAGGCTGTCTGACTCACCGCCCATGGTAGTTAACGAAAGTGGGCCCTGTAAAAGTGACACCGTGGGGGGGTTTCTTTCATGGAATATAGCAGGGCTGGCCACTAGATTGTTGTCCCAACACTGGATAGATTTCGTAACCGGGTTTGAAATGTGCCTATTTCAAGAGACGTGGGCCTGTGAACCAATTTACCTCCCAGGTTACTTAAATTTTAGTATACCAGCAAGTAGAGGCCCTAGGGGCAGACCTATGGGAGGCCTAACAGCCTGGATCAAGCAAAACTCTAAAGCTACAATCAAAGTGATTGATATAGGCTGTAAGGATATACAACTGCTGAGGTTATCATTAGGAAAGGGGGGTGTAATAGACATTTATAACATTTATGCCAGAGGTGCACCTGCTGGGAACTCCCCCACCCTAGAAGCCCTATCCACCTCTCTAGAATCACAGTCACTGGGAAATAGAGTGATTGTGGCCGGTGATCTCAATAGGACATTTGAGCCTTTAGAAAACACGGAACATCCAGTGGGGCAGGAGGAAGATGCCCAATGGGGTGTCCCAAATCTAAATCTTATGCCAGTAAAGCGGTGGAAAAAAGATATATTGTTGTTGAATGCGTTATGTCTGGAACATGGTCTGAGAGCCCTAAATGGCAGGACAAAGAGCGACCAAGGAGGACATTGTACATTCGATAATGGCCACAATAAAAGCAGGATTGACTATATCATCTGCAGTCTTGAGTTATGGTGCGGAGTGGGTGATATGGAAATAAAGGGCAGAATAGAAAGCGATCATAATCCCCTCTGTGTTACCCACTCATGGTGGAATGTGGCACCTGATAACCCAGAGCCATGTAGTGAGATCGTACCTGTTTTGGCTAATGACTAAAGAAGGGTGAAATGGCCAAACGTGCTGGCCAATTTGGCCACCTTGGATCACATTAATTTGGAAGTTGACAAAGCTATCGCCTTTATGGAAATAGCAAGTCCTGTAATACCAGGTTCCTCCTTAATAACCGATGTACATGACACATTCTTCTCTTTGATAAAGCCGCATTTTATTAAAATAGTTAAGGCAAACAGGAAAGCACCTATCAAATTGGCGAGGTGGTTTAACAAGCAGTGCAGGTTAACTAGGTTGGAGCTGGGCAGGGCAATTAAAAGTAGAGATAAGGCTTTTATTAGTGTTGCCAGGAAAAAATATAACGATAACATCCGCAAGGCCAAGAAACAGTGGGATGAGGTGTATTGGGAGGAGCTACTCGAGGCTTCTGGTTCAAGAAATTCCAGACTTTTCTGGAAAATCGTGAAATGGGGCAGAGGTGGCGCACCCAACAACCCAGACAACAATGTTAATGAGGCATCATGGGTTGAGTACTTCAAACCGCAGTATGCTGAGACTCGGGACATGTTGGCCTCAGAATCTATCCCAGTGGTATTTTGCAAGGGTGACTTATTTTCATGTAAAGAAGCTGAACTTGCAATTTCAACACTGCAAGGGGGGAAAGCCCCGGGGCTAGATGGAATTCCCTCAGATATGTTTAAACATGATAAGGTTCGGTGGGCAAAGTATGTGTCCGTGCTTGGAAATGCACTCGCCAAAGGTGCCAAAATCCCAGATATATGGAAGGGGGCAATAATAATACCGATCTTTAAGAAAGGCGATCGGTCACTACCGGCAAATTATAGACCGATAAGTTTGTTGGCCACTATCCAAAAGGTGGTGGGGAAGATGGTGGTCAACAAACTTATGGCCTGGGTGGATGAGAACAACGCTTTGTCCCCCTACCAGGCAGGATTTAGGCGGGCGACGAGCACGGTAGATCAAATCTTCCGATTCACCATGCTGCGGTGGGGGACTGTACTCCTTGGCGAGGGCAGCCTTTATGTAGCTTTTGTGGATCTGAGGGCTGCCTTCGACCTGGTGCCTAGGAGTAAGCTATGGGAAGTTCTGAGAAAGATAGGGGTCCCACTTGAGTTGCTTACGTTAATTATGCGTCTCCACGAAAGTAACTTTGCCAAAGTTCAGTGGGGGAAGAACGGGGAATCTACCACTAATTTCCCAGTTGACCGGGGGGTGCGGCAGGGATGTGCCATGGCACCCCTGCTGTTCTCTTTGTTCATTAATGGTATAGTGGATAGGATGTTGGATGCAGTGGTAGACGCTCCTTCGCTAGCGGGCATCAGGATCCCGATCCTGATGTTCGCCGACGACACCCTGATTGTGTCCAAAACCCCGGCAGGACTGCAGCGAGCCTTGAACATATTTGATATGTTTTGCAAAGAACAAGGTCTCGAAGTCAATGTAAGCAAAACAAAGTTGATGGTCTTTGGACAAAGGCGCCAATCCCACCCAAGGGTATCTCTGAACAATATAAAATTAGAGGTAGTAAATGTTTTTACATACCTAGGGGTGGAGATATCGAGCAAATTTGGTTGGTCGAGGCACATTGAGAAGGCGGTACTGAAACACCAGCAGATTTCAGGAGCACTCCGTGTCGAACAAGTAAAATCTAAAACCAGGCCCATAAGACCGGTCCTAATGGTCTATGACGCAAAAGCATTGGGTGCAGCCCTGTATGGGGCGGAAGTCTGGGGTTTTGAGAGGCTTAACACCCTCCAAAGATCTGAGAACAGGTTCCTGAGAGGTATAACAAGTCTCCCTCAGAGCACTCCATTGATACCACTTGGTCTGGATCTAGGAAGGAGGTTGGTTAGTGATCGTGCCCGATTAAGGCCTATCCTCTACTGGAGACGGCTATGGACGACCCCAGAAATTAGACATTATGCAGAGGGGTTTCTTGCCTTAGTAAAATCAGATGTCTTCCACAAAATTACATGGTTGAAGATGCTTAGGAATGTTCTTGCTGAGCTTGGACTCTCCAAGCTCTGGGAAAATCCACTAGAAGAAGTATTTCCTAGTAAAAATGTAATAAAGGCCATATACTGGGATAACATTGAACAGAAGCTCTGGAGGAGCGCAATCACTGAATCTATGGGGGGTAGATTTTTGGAAATCAAAACAAGGCCTTCCCTAGAACAGTATTGGGATACTATAACTGTTCCACTAGATAGGAAATTATTTTTCCAGTTAAGGGCAGGTTCCCTACCCCTAAGGTCACTGACGTCTAGTTGGAGAACTGGTAATAGTTCATGTTGCCCGACATGTGGTGCCACTAACGAAAGTATCGCACATTTTCTATTCTTGTGTGAGGCCTATGTAAGCCCGAGAAAATCTTGGTTGGCGCCTGTTTGTAGAAATCTAGGTGTATTAAGTGGTGTTGAGGGGTTGAGAATTATCTGTACCTCCACCGATATGTCCATTGTAGTAGGAACTGCAAAATACCTGGGGTGGGCATGGTCCATAAGGCGGAGGGCCATATCTCCCGACACGCATTGAGTCCAACCACGCTATTAGAAAGCTTGTATTAATTATTACTGTTTTGTATTTTATGCGCATGAGTTGCGAATTTTTACTGTAATATGCTGCCAAATGCATGTAAAGAGTACTGTTTGTATAAATTTGGGCATGGATCATAAGGCGGAGGGTCCCATCTGTCAACATGCTTTGAATTTTAGTTTTTTTGGGGAAAGCTTGTTTTAATTAACATTGTTAAAATATTTTATATTGTTGCATTATGAATTTTTAATTGCAATATGTTGCTTTGTGCATGCAAAGTATTTGGAATGTATAAAATAACATGTTTGTGCTTTTATGAGTATATAACTCGAATAAAGCTTTCAATCAATTAATCAATTAATAAAAAATAATTATCAATTAAGAATTAATTAATTATTAATTAAAAATTAATTAACAATTTATTCTAAATAAATACCAATTAATTAATTAACATATTTAATTAATTATAATTAAGTTACTTCCCACCCTATTCCCCTATAAACCCACAACCCGCTACAGAATTAAATTACACAATAATTAAATAACATAAAATTAATTACTTAAAATAAATCACAAAAATATATACACTTTTCACACATATACTAACACAAAAAACACTTTAAAAAATTTGATATTATTAAAAATTCGATATTTTTAATAAACTATATTATGTACTTCGATATTTTGACTGTCTATATTTTTTAAATCGATATTACATTACTTACCTTCAAAACGATATTTTTGATGTCTATATTCTGTCCATTCGATATTTTGTCCATTCTATATTTTGGACTCGATATTTTGGTTTGTCTATATTTTGGAATCGATATTTTGACCATTTACCGTGTCTAAGCACTGTCGCCGAGATATCGTACGTTTATATAAAGCTTTATTTTATTTCTTTTGTTACGAAAACCTGTACTATCGTGTTAGAGAGGTGGTGTAGGAAGATACACATCAGCTCGGCTCATGGGCATCCGCAGAAATGTTACCAGGGGCGGACAAAATTTTAACTTCATCACCATCCTTTGACATGATTGAGCACAAGTATTAAATACATTTAAAAAAATCTAATACGACAAAGAGCTTAAATAAACAAAGAAAATTTACAGTGTGGTTTGTGGCTGAGGGCCGCACAGGTGGGACGCGGTCAGTGGGGGAGGGGGGTGGGACTAGAGCAACAAAAACAAACTATGACCATGAGGTTGAAAACATGCCCCTGCAGTGGACGCCTTCATCCACTGAGCCACTAGACTCGACATACACACATCTTTCTTTCTCTCTCTCTCTCTCTCTCTCTCTCTCTCTCTCTCTGTCTCCCTCCCTCTCTCTCTCTCTCTCTGTCTCCCTCCATCTCTCTCTGTCTCCCTCCATCTCTCTATCTCTCTCCCTCCCTCTCTCTCTCTCTGTCTCCCTCTGTCTCACTCACTCTGTCTGTCTCTCTCTCTCTCCTTCCCTGTCTCTCTCTCTCTCCCTCGCTCTCTGTCTCCCTCGCTCTCTGTCTCCCTCCCTCTCTCTCCCTGTCTCCCTCCCTCTGTCTCCCTCCCTCTCTCTCCCTGTCTCCTCCGTCTGACTCACTCCCTCTGTCTGTCACCCTCTGTCTGTCACCCTCTGTCTGTCGCCCTCCCTCTGTCTGTCACCCTCTGTCTGTCTCTCTCTCTCTCTCTCTCTCTCTCTGTCTCCCTCTCTCTCTGTCTCCCTCCATCTGTCTCCCTCTCTCTCTCTCTCTGTCTCCCTCTCTGTCTCTCTCTGTCTCCCTCTCTCTGTCTCCCTCCCTCTGTCTGTCTCCCTCTGTCTGTCTCCCTCCCTCTATCTCTTTCCCTCTGTCTCACTCTCCCTCCCTCCGTCTCCCTCTCTCTGTCTCTCTCTGTCTCCCTCTCTCTGTCTCCCTCTCTCTCTCTGTCTCCCTCCCTCTCCCTCCCTCTGTCACCCTCTGTCTCCCTCCCTCTCTCTCTCCCTCTGTCTCGCTCTCTGTCTCTCTGTCTGTCTCTGTCTCCCTCCCTCTCTCTCTCTGTCTCCCTCCCTCTCCGTCTCCCTCTCTATCTCTCTCTCTCTCTCTCTCTCTCCCTCTGTCTCACTCACTCTGTCCGTCTCCCTCTCTCTCTCTGTCTCCCTCTCTCTGTCTCCCTCCCTCTTTTTCCCTCTCTTTTGCTCTGTCTCCCTCCCTCTGTCTCTCTCTGTCTGTCTCCCTCCCTCTGTCTCCGTCCCTCTGCCTCCCTCCCTCTGTCTCCCTCTCTCTGTCTCCCTCTCTCTCTGTCTCCCTATGTCTCTGTATCCCCCTCTCTCCCTCTCTATGTCTCCCTCTGTCTCTCGCTCTCTTTCTGTCTCCGTCTCCCTCCCTCTGTCACCCTCCCTCTCTGTCTTTCTTCTATCTGTCTGTCCCTGTCTCTGCCTCTATCTGTTTGTCTGTCCCTGTCTCTATCTGTCCCTTTTTGTCCCGGTTTTCCTCCCTCTGTCTCCCTCTCTGTCTCTCTGTCTGTCTCTGCCTGTCTGCCCCGTCCCTGTCTCTGCCTCCATCTGTCTCTATATCTGTCTGTCTCTGTCTCCCTCCCTGCCCCCCTCTCTCTGTCTCCCTCCCTCTCTGTCTCCCCCTCTCTCTCTCTCTCCCTCTCTCTCACTCTGTCTCACTCTGTCTCTCTCACTCTGTCCATCTCCCTCTCTCACTCTCTCTCTCTCGCTCTCTCTCTCTCTCTCTCTCTCTCTCTCTGTCTCCCTCCCTCTTACTGTCTCCCTCCCTCTCTTTCCCTCTGTCTACCTCCCTCTGTCTCCATCTTTCTGTCTGTCTCCCTCTGTCTCCCTCCCTCTCTGTCTCCCTCCCTCTGTCTCCCTCTGTCTCCCTCTCTCTCTGTATCCCTCTGTCTCTCTCTCTCTCTCTCTCTCTCTGTCTCCCTCCCTCTCCCTCCCTCTGTCAAAGCCAAACCGATTGGCGTTGTCAATGGTTCTTTGAAAATCATAAACTAAACATGATTGGTGGTACAATACTTCTCAAATTAACACCAGGCTCGTTTTTTAGGTCTCGCCTAGACGAAAGCAAAAAGCGAAGCTTTTTGCTGTCTAGCGAGACTACTTATGTCGCCACTTTGCAGGGATTCCGGGGAATGTGGACAGCACAGCAAACTGTCACGAGCGTCTCCTGCTGGAGATTGCACCTCTTGAGCGCGCACGTCGTCACTCACGCATGCGCACAAACAAAGGCATCCACACACTGCATATACACTCGCACCCCCCCTTAAACATACACACGCGCACACAGACAGACAGACGCACGCACAAACACACTCAAACAGACACACACACATGCACGCGTACACCCCACCCCCACTCACCCCTCCTCTCACTCAACTTACCTGTTCTGGCGGTGCACGGCGGCGGCTCCTTATCCCGGGTGGCGGTAGCGCTTTGCGGGGCTCTCTCACCACATGAGAGCCCCGCCTTACCCATGCGCCCGGCCGCTCTTCACCCGGTCCCCCATCTCGGGACCGGGACTCAATGCGGAGCCTTCGTGACTCCTCGGGCAGCTCTCTCTCGCTCTCGGCGCGATGGGGCGGGACTTCCGGTTGGGGCCGCGCTGGCATTGGCCGGCTTCCCAACCGCTTCCGGGTCGTCGCGGGCAGCGCGGCGGCCCGGCACAGCCATGATGCGTATGTTTTTTCAGTCGGTGTCGACGCAAGGGTTGCCCGGGGCTGCACAGAGCGGTCCATTGGCCACAGATTGGGGCCATTTGGCGCCTCCGAGAGGCAGTCTGCTCTTGGGTTCGAGAGATGCCTTGGTGCAACGTGCGTCCACTGCAAAGCTCTGTGGCAAGAGTTCCATATATGCGACAACAACACAGTGGGATAATGCACCGCGGGCTGAGATCTCTGCAAATTTCAGCGCATTTTTTCTGATCTCATCAAAGTGGCCAAGGTGGTTAGTGGACCGTTTGCTTTACTTGTTTATTTTGTAACTTGTGTTTCATGTGTTCTGATTCAAGTAATGCTGGTCTGTGCGCACAGCGTACGTTGCCTACAAGTCAAGTGTTCTAGCATGACGATAGCTGTAGGGTTAATGCACCGGTTGCGGAGCTATGTGAATAAAATGTAGCCACAGGTTCCAGTTAGAGTAAAGAAGATTTGTGAGTGAATACGCCATGGCGGTAAATAACCTGCAAATGGCAGATTCCACCCCAGTAACATTACTGTTTCGAAATAATAAGAGCTACAGGGCTCGATGCACTGGATGAGCTAAGATACAGGCCGCAGGTTCAAATACCAGTAAGATAGCGGATGGGGTAAATGCACCTGTAGCAGAGATACTTAAGCAAACCCACAGGTTACAGCTTCATACCAGTAAAATACCTGAATTGATAAATGCACGTGCTGCAATTGTCTTCAAGCTAACCCGTAGGTCACAAATTACAATTCCAGTAAGATAGCGGAGGGGATACATGCACCTATAGCAGAGATATTTAAGCTAACCCACAGGTTACAAGTTCCAATGCCAGTAAGATGCCTGAGGGGTAAATGCAGCTGTTGCATTATTCTGTGTGTAACCCACGTCGGGATAACACACCCAGTGAGAATGCTCGGTGAGTTAATGTTTCCACTGCAGAGCTCCGAGTAGTCTTGAGCTATTGACGTTGAAAATAACAATGCCTTTTATTTTCGTTTTAAAAGATAAATAAAAGACATTGTCATTTACAATGCCAATAGCTTAAACTTGTGTAACTGCGAGACCTATTGCATTGCAAATGCTTGTTTTTTTAGCCTGCAGGGACTGTGTGTGCACATGGATGATTGCAGCAGCAACATCGTGGATTTGAAAACGATTTATTTATCTGTCAAAAAATTGGTTTTACTAAGTCTATTGGGACTATGCGACAAAAATAAAGGCACTGCTGAGATTCGAACTCAGGATCTCCTGTTTACTAGACAGGCGCTTTAACCAACTAAGCCACAGCGCCTCCTGCAGAACCACGTGACACGCTTAATTTCTTGGGGAAATGCCAAGCAGTGCTCAGTTTTCAAAGTTGCATTCCTTTTCATCTGCTCCCAGTGGGAAAATGGAGAAAACAGAAAACCTGATACACAAATGGAAAAATACAAGGGTCATGAAAATGGTATATCCGTACATATACATATCTGTATTCATGCAGTATAAATTCATTACACTATGAATACGATAAGTCGATGGAGTAAGTGAAATGCATAACTGAAAGTACAAAAGTAAACAAGAGTGCATTGTTACAAAGGCCTCCCATATATATAAGATACTTATGAATGTCTACGTAGGTAAACCGTGTGCCCTTCCTGCACCTCTCGTGACCCCCTACCTGCCCCACCTAAGCAGCACAGAGGTCACCGCCACATACTGCATCTGTAAAGCCCGAATGAACTCACAAAGAAATAAAAGTGTTTCAAATGTTTAATGTTTTCTTCGGTACCTTGTCTCCAGCTGCAAAGATGAAAAAGACACTACGTTGCTCGCAACTTTCTCACCATTGAACAAATGTTAACTCTGATTTAAACAGCGCTTCAAAAGGTGCACTTTCGTATTGTGTATTTGACACTTTTGTTCTTGTGCAAATATTTGTTTATTTGATCGTTGCTTGGTTATTATTTTTAAAATGCAGTAAAGAATTGAGATGCAAAAAAACTGAGTCCCACGAAAACCTGGTGGCTGTACGATGGTACACCTGAGGGCTGGTATTATAGGTCTGTTTGTGGGTCGGTTAATGATCTGCTTCACCGATTAATTCTGTTGATTTCTCTAATAAATCAAATATTGCTTGTAGCAAGCTCAAATCCATTGTCAATCAGCCAGCACATCACAATGGTATTTACCATAATAAACAACAGTCCTTACTGTAAGGCGCTACCTTAAAATTCCTGTACAGTGCGCGTGGCTTTTCTCTTTCATGAATATACAAGGGAAAAATAAAAGAACAAGTGGCCAGTACGGGGATCGAACCCGCGACCTTGGCGTTATTAGCACCACGCTCTAACCAACTGAGCTAACCGGCCAGTTAGAACGCGATCCAATGGAATATGCACACGTGTGCACTGTTGAAATCGAGGTGACTCATCTGCTGAGTCAGCATTTTATCTATCGGTCGACCTTGTTAGCTTCAGCAGCATTGTAACGACACAGGGCAAATGCATCAACAGACTTGCAGATGGGACATTCCTAGCTCATCACGGTTTCTCGCAAAACACATCCAGACGCTCAGACATCCTGGGCCGACTCAGACCATACACATATCAGGAAGTAATCATCAAGGAAAAGGTACATTACTTGGAGAACTGCACTCAATGCGCCTGATTAACAAGAACGACTCAATTAACTTATCGAGAGAAGGATGGTGTAAATCGCGGAATCACTCCTCTGCCCCGTCATGCTCCTCCCACCTCCCCCCCCACAAATAAAATTGACTAGTCTCAGCCAAGCATCACCGCGCATGCGCATTCACATGTTAGTGAATTGTTTCCTGTTGTGCAGATTCTCCCTAGACCTGAGCACACTCTACCAGGCACAGCTGTACTAGGGTCGCCTCCAGTACACACATTATACTTCGTAAACCCCATTAGCGCATTTTTTTCCTGAGCCTTCTGTTTCTAAGTTGTTTGCCTTTTTCATATGTCATTTGCGGAAAACTGATCTCTGTACCGAGTAGTTTTTCATGGAATTTATCTTGGAAACGACTAGCATAACTAGTAGTCGTGGCCGAGTGGTTAAGGCGATGCACTAGAAATCCATTGGGGTCTCCCCGCGCAGGTTCGAATCCTGCCGACTACGCACATCTTTTAAAAACAATATTTCACACTTTGTATTATTGGTCTTCTCTGTTATCAATCAATCAATCAATCATGCCATTTGTATAGCGCACTACTCACCCGGGAGGGTCTCAAGGCGCTTGGGGGGAGGGGTATGCTACTGCTCGAACAGCCAGGTCTTGAGTTGTTTCCTGAAGGCGAGATGGTCCTGGGTCAGCCGAAGGTGGATGGGGAGGGAGTTCCAAGTCTTGGCAGCCAGGTAAGAGAAGGATCTTCCTCCGGCGGTGGCTCTTCGGATGCGTGGTACGGCTGCGAGGGCGAGGCTGGTGGACCGTAGCTGGCGGGTGGGCGTGTAGAAGGTCAGGCGGTCGTTGAGGTACTTGGGGCCCAGGTCGTGGAGAGACTGGTGTGCGTGGGTGAGGAGCCGGAACGTGACCCTCTTGTCGACGGGGAGCCAGTGCAGGTTCCTCAGGTGGCTGGAGATGTGGCTGCGTCGGGGGACATCCAGGATGAGTCGGGCGGAGGCGTTCTGGATGCGCTGGAGTCTTTTCTGTAGCTTGGCTGTGGTTCAGGCGTAGAGGGCGTTTCCGTAGTCCAGTCGGCTGGTGACGAGTGCCTGGGTGACAGTCTTCCTGGTCTCGGTCGGGATCCAGCGGAAGATCTTGCGAAGCATACGCAGGGTGTTGAAGCACGATGAGGAGACGGCGTTGACTTGTCTGGTCATCGAGAGGGAGGGGTCCAGGATGAAGCCCAGGTTGCGTGCGTGGTCGGTTGGCTTGGGTGCGGTGCCCAGGGCTGGGGGCCACCAGGAGTCGTCCCAGGCGGAGGGCGAAGATCCCAGGATGAGGACTTCCGTCTTGTCCGAGTTCAGTTTCAGGCGGCTGTCCTTCATCCACTCTGCGACGTCTTTCATCCCTTCATGTAGGCAGGTTCTGGCGGTGTTGGGGTCTCTGGTGAGGGAGAGGATCAGCTGGGTGTCGTCGGCGTAAGTCATTACTCACTCCCACTCAGAGGGCAGCATTGTAACTGTTCTACGGATTATCTGCAGGGCCACTGGAATTAAGCGGCAGGAGACCCACACCCAATACATTATAATAGGGTGATGGCAAAAGGACACATCAGTGAAAAGGAGGCACTAAGCTTGGGGGGACAAAGACATCTATGCACGAGGGGCACGTGGTGGCATCACAGACATCTAGTAACAAAACAAAATTCCTTCCTGTGTTATTCAGTATGATTATATTCGAGACCTTGTTAGACAGTTTAGAAGACACCCTGTGTACATATAATCTCAACACACAAATTTGCATATACTAACTTGATTTTATTAAAAACAGGTTTATTTAAAAACAGGCTTGTAGCCTCAATTCATAATTTTTCTAAACACAATTGTTGTACACAATATTCACAATGATTCAAATGATCATAATATAATCACAATGTGAAAACTACATAGTATTTATGCAAATATACAGCAAATTAAAAACAATAGTTAAAAATGAAGTCCTTATGTCGACGCGTTTCGGTGTCTCGTTCTGATTTTATAAACACCTTCCTCAGGACAGATCAATATTAAAACAGACAAACCTGAAAATAAATATATACAATTAATAATGGGTCATGTTGTGTGGATATTCTACACTCGTTCCAAGCTGTATGCATCTACTAACAAGGTCAAGCGAATCTTACTTTTCAGTGTGAATATATTAATCACTCTTATTCGAAGATAGACCACTGTTTAACTTTTGGTACTTCTTCACAGGGTTCAGCGAGGGCTTCCTCCTGTATTGATAAAAAGGTATAGAGGTGCTCTGAGTATAGGCTCTATACTGTTATTTATCACTTCTTCCACCCGTTAATTATTTCATATCTAGTCATGTGGTTCACTTACTTAAAATTAAAGCGATGTTATTTCCTCATGACATCTTTGAGTTTCAGTGCCATCATTGTCGTATAGATGCTCCTATTCGCGACACTTTTTCGTGGGTGTTTTTACAAAATTACACTCTTATGGTGCTGGTTCTGATTCTTCAATTTTCAGAGTGACCGTGCACCTGTCATCATGAAAGAAGTTTTATCAGTACTTCTGTTATCTTTCTTCATGATATATTTGCATATAGGCTGAGACAATAACCTAATGGATCTTAGACCCACAGTCTAATCTTTTTTGTACATGTCTCGCTCTATTTTTTATCAAGATCATACTCATTTCTGTATCCCGTACTTTCAGTCAACCAGTAAGTTTTTAAGATTTCTCTATTTAGATTCTTCTGTGAGTTCAAGATTATTTTTATATTTTATATTATATCATATTGTATTAACCCACACTAAGGAAAAAATGAGCTACTACCTTGAAGAAAGGTATTCTGGGCACTGAGATCACCTTCCTCATCACTAAGAATCTCAATCATCATTGTGACGGTATCCTGCTGTGGTATATTTGTGTACAAAGATTCGACATCTAGGCACACTAACCATTGACAGTCTTCATTAAAATCTACACCCTCCACCTTTGATATCATATCCGTCGTATCTTTAATATAAGACGGTAGTTGTTCCACTAGAGGGCGTATGAAGTGGTCCACATATTTACTCAAAGGCTCTGTTAGTGAGTCTATTCCAGAGACTATAGGGGCGCTTTGGGGGGTCTTCCATGTTCTTTTGTACCTTTGGTAACCTGTAAAGGGCCGGTACCCTAGGGTGATCATTACTTAAAAATCTGTATTCTTCTTCACAGATGATACTGTCTTCTTTTGCATGAGTTACTAGGTCCCTCACTTTCTTTTTAAGTTTATTCCATTCTTCACTACATGATTTTCTCTAATGAGACTTGTTATCCAGTAGTGCTTGTATCCTTCTGTCATAGTCTGATGTATTTAAAACAACTATACTTCCCCCTTTATCTCCGGGTTTAATGGTGATCTCGTCCTGTTTGGATAAATTCATAAGTGCCTCCCTCTCTTTTTTGGATAAGTTATTTTCTGTCCAAAACTTTTCCTCAAATAATTTCTCCAAACCGCTCGTAATAACTTTCTCAAATGTGTCAATCTCCTGTCCTACAAGGCCTAAATTTGGAGTCCAAGTAGATGGGAGTTTGAGACCTGACTTATTATTAGACGGCCTACTCTCCTTATCCTCAAAGAATCTCCTGATTCTAATTTTTCTAAAGAGGTCTCTAACATCTTTTTCCAAGTTTATGATTGGGGCTTTTTGGTTAATAGTCCCTATTCCCAGTCCTTGTGACTGCGTGTCCTCATGTACGGGAGTCACGACTCCCCCCTGTTATTTCTTCTCTACACTCATTCCTGTTCATTCCTGTTCATATTATCAGTGTGCCTCTCTCCCTCAGAGTCTGTGCTATTATAGGAAGTGTCAGAGAATGTTATGTTTTGTTGGTAGTTTCTGCCATTATGCTCGGAAGGGGCTGGTTGTTCATAATAGTTCTTTTGTAAATATGGATAGACCCGTTCTGTTTGGAAATTAGCTATATCCTTCCTTAATTTATTGGATTTTTTATTTATCATGTACTTTTGGTATCCACTAATGTCCTCTTGTATTTCTTCTAATTTGCGTTTCGCATCCTCTAATGTGGTACTCTCATGCAATTGTTTCTCTAGGGTTTCTATTTCCTCCCTTTCAATTATAATGATTTCCTGTGCTGTTTCAATAATCAGTAACATCCAATGTTACTGATTATTGAAACAGCACAGGAAATCATTATTAGTGGATACCAAGAGTACATGATAAATAAAAAACCCAATAAATTAAGGAATGATATAGCTAATTTCCAAACAGAACGGGTCTATCCATATTTACAAAAGAACTATTATGAACAACCAGCCCCTTCTGAGCATAATGGCAGAAACTACCAACAAAATAGGAATAGGTTTTTTAAAAAGAACATAACATTCTCTGACACTTCCTATAATAGCACAGACTCTGAGGGAACAATGATAATATGAACAGGAATGAGTGTAGAGAAGAAATAGCAGGAGGGAGTCGTGACTATCCTGTTTTTTTAGGCCAGCGAAGGCAAAATCGAGGCTTCAGGACCCGGGGGAGGGGACGTCAAGGCAATCATCAGAAGGAAGGTACTATGAGGCGCCCGTACATGAGGACATGCAGTCACAAGGAATGGGAGTAGGGACTATTAACCAAAAAGCCCCAATCATAAACTTATCAGATAAAATCTTGACAGGCGAAGAGATCTCAGTATTAGAAAGAGGATTAGGTTTTGACCCCAGCACAAAAGGTTGTAGGTTCACCATGGAAAAGATGTTAGAGACCTCTTTAGAAAAATTAGAATCAGGAGATTCTTTGAGGATACGGAGAGTAGGCCGTCTAATAATAAGTCAGGTCTCAAACTCCCATCTACTTGGACTTCAAATTTAGGCCTTGTAGGACAGGAGATTGACACATTTGAGAAAGTTATTACGAGCGGTTTGGAGAAATTATTTGAGGAGAAGTTTTGGACAGACAATAACTTATCCAAAAAAGAGAGGGAGGCACTTATGAATTTATCCAAACAGGACGAGATCACCATTAAACCCGGAGATAAAGGGGGAAATATAGTTGTTTTAAATACATCAGACTATGACAGAAGGATACACGCACTACTGGATAACAAGTCTCATTATAGAAAATCATGTAGTGAAGAATGGAATAAACTTAAAAAGAAAGTGAGGGACCTAGTAACTCATGCAAAAGAAGACAGTATCATCTGTGAAGAAGAATACAGATTTTTAAGTAATGATCACCCTAGGGTACCGGCCCTTTACGGGTTACCAAAGGTACATAAGAACATGGAAGACCCCCCAATGCGCCCTATAGTCTCTGGAATAGACTCAATAACAGAGCCTTTGGGTAAATATGTGGACCACTTCATACGCCCTCTAGTGTAACAACTACCGTCTTATATTAAAGATACGACGGATATGATATCAAAGGTGGAGGGTGTAGATTTTAATGAAGACTGTCAATGGTTAGTGTGCCTAGATGTCGAATCTTTGTACACAAATATACCACAGCAGGATACCGTCACAATGATGATTGAGATTCTTAGTGATGAGGAAGGTGATCTCAGTGCCCAGAATACCTTTATCATTGAATGTATTGAAATTATCCTTAAAAATAATTTGTTCCTCTTCAAGAAGGACTGGTATTGCCAGACTAAGGGCACCAGCATGGGAGCCACATGTGCTCCGAGTCTGGCTTGCCTTTATGTAGGTAAATTTGAAGAGAAGCATATTTATAACGAATTGAGCCCCTTCTATGAGAACATAAAGCGATGGTCTAGATTCATAGACGATGTGTTCTTTATTTGGGAGGGTGAGGAGGAAGACATAAACAATTTCTTGATTTGGTTAAACTGTGGAGATCCGAACCTTAAATTTACAGCCAGCAGAAGTCAGGTGGCAGTTGACTTTCTGGATGTTAAAATCATGGCAAAGGGTGGGAAACTAAGTGTGGGTCTGTGGAAAATGACTAAAATCGGTATACATAAGCGGCGTTCATTTATGTTCACCATAGCCACTGTTGAGCGTAAAGTGAAAATCATGAAACATTGGCCACACCATCTTGTCCCTTTTTAGGCCCCATCATGCACGTAAGTGGCAGCCATTTTGTGTGTCATGGCCTCTCTGCCCATTGCCAATAGCCTGCACGTCTCTCCCCCTCACTCCCCGGCCTCGCAAGCATCCCCCCGCGCCCTGACAGCCCCCGGCCTCTCCTGCTTGGGCCATAAACGCACCTCCAGCGCGACCCTTCCTCCGAGCCACATCCCGTGCTGAACCCCCACACTCTTTCATCTCATTCATAGAACAAGCTCCTTTGATAACCTCTTCCTCCCTGTCCGATTGTCCGACCTGTTCCCAGGCCACCACCTAGCCCAGCAGATACAGTTTACTGCCCCTACAGTAAGACCCCGCCTCACATCAAAGGAGCGGGGATTAATCAATGCCTTCACACCCCCAGATCCGACCGATCGCCCGCATTCCTGTTCCCAGCGGAATGTCCAGCTGCGCGATAGCCATCATGCTGAGATTGGGGTGGGGACTCCTACTGTAGACATGTGTGGGAACGGGCCTGAACAGGGGATTCCAAAGATGCCTTTTCCATGCTTCAAAGCAATGCCACGGATGTCATAAATGTAATAAAGCAATAAACCTGTGTATAAGAGGCCAGGCCTCAAGGATGCGTTTAGAGCACCTCGAGAAGATACCCTGTTGTCTGATTTGACGTGTTCTGCTCCATCGGAATAAACTCCTGTTTCCTGCCTTCCGTCTCCAGCGCCTGCCTTTTTGTTTGGTAATCTCGAATGGTATGAGAGGCGGCTAACGCCGGGCAAACACTGAAGGGTTCTTGGTCGAATTCGGCCCTACCTTTTAACGATTGGCGTCCCAAACGTGGGGCCCATCAGCGACACGTGGATCCAGTGGGAGAGGTCCCAACGACAGAGTGAACGACTGCAACGATCGGGAAGTGCACCTGCCCGATAGACCCTCGTCTGGCAGCCGATCATCCGAACTTCACTGGTTCTGAGCAGACCTCTCTCGAGTGATCTACGGTCCTGACTGGGAACCATCAGGAGTGCCACAGCAATTACGGAGAATAGAGGACGATCAGGCGCTGGAAGCGGAAGACGAGAAACTGTCCATGCGGTCCGGGTAAGGTCGTGTAACACGACAAATTGCGAATTGATTTTTGATTGTTTGAAAATACTAGTATTACTCATTTGATTGTTTCTGAGAGATTCTCTATCTGCAAACAAGCACAGAGTCGCCATACTCTGTTTAGTCTTTGCAGATAGTGAAGGGTAGGTAACGCAGGCCTTTGCCCCCATTGTAATCCGTCGTGCCTGCTTCCCTCTCCATTTGATTGATTGTTATCCAAGCATTTACTGTTTTGGAATTGGTTCTCTTTGGATCATTCTCTATTTGCAAACAAGCACAGAGTTGCAATACTCTGTTTAGTATGTAACGCAGGCTTTTGCCCCCATTGTAATCCGTCGTGCCTATTTTTATCCCTCATTTGATTGATTGTTTATCCGAACCCATTGATTGTTCGGAATTGGTTCTCTTTGGGTTATTCTCTATTCACAAATAAGCACAGAGTCGCAATACTCTGTTTAGTCTTTGCGGATAGTGAAGGATAGGTAGTGCAGACTTTTGTCCCCTTTGTAACCCGTCATGCCTATCTTCGCCCCGTTTGTTGGTAGTTGGTTCAGCCCGGACCGCTTATTAGAGGTAGATCATCCGGCTCCACCGGAGGACACCCCTAATAAAAAGGACATATATATAAAAATACGGATTAGCCGTTGTATCGTGCTAGCAAACTATAACATAAAAATCGTTAGGGAAAACAAAAGGAATCAAACAAATCAGTAGGCCACTGATGGGATCTTTTTGACCCCGCTAAAATAGAAACATTAGGAACAACCCCTCATAAGAAATATGAAACTAGTGAGAAGAACCGAGCTCGACGCCATGATGGCCGCAAGACAGCTCGGATCCATCGCCCACCCCGCCCAAATAACGACAAACCCTATGCAAATATTATAAATATATACAACACTCCAGCAAAGTAACATATTAAAACTTTTTATTAAACAACTATTTAAAACTTTTTATTAAACAACTATTTACATGGCAGCCGGCTGCAACAACAAACCCAAATGCATTTGCCGTCTTCTTGACGCTGTTCCGGTTGGGCTACTTTGAGCTACTTTTTAGTAGGCTTTGGGCTATAAAAAAGGTCTACAAAAGCCGTCAGCCGGCGAGGTAGCGTCGGTGGCGGCCCGTTGTGCGAATAGGCCGGAGACTACCCAACGCGCCAAGACCTGTCCCCGGACCATCCAGAGGTGATGTCCGGCAAGTTGTGAGCGGGGGATGCCTTGCTGATGGCTCCCCCCTTTTTGTTGCCTGGTCCAGCCATCCTATAATGCTGCGCCAAGAGATGGCGTGGGGTGCCCTGGGGGGGAGGCGACGCGAACGGGCCTCCCCCACCTCCCCAGGGGGAGGTTCCTCAGCTGCAGCAGGGCGACCCTTAGCGTTTCACTCGCCGGTCAGCTGCAGCAGTGCGACCCTTAGCGTTTCACCTGCCGGACGGCTGCACCAGGACTGCCATTGGCATTCCACTCGGTTGGATGGCCGGGGGACCCGCTCCGGTGGCCGGGGTGAAGAGCGGCTGCTGCTGCGGAACGCTCAAAATGGCGGCCGGCTCCCTGGACTTGGGCCTGGTCCACTAGAACGGCTCTGGACTACTCTGGAACTCGAATGCTTGCCTGCTCGGGCATGAGCCACACTCTTGAAGACATTGTCCAAGCTTTAAAGATTCTACGAGAGTCGTTGGCCCTCGACTCCCGCGGGCTTCCGGTGGGGGCAACCGCCACTGTTGCTCGACTATCCCCCATGGATATGCCACTGCCCCGGGTGACCACCGCCTTATCCCCATCTGGTGCCGTGAGAGAGGCTGATTCAGCACATCGGTGGAGGGATACGCCTGCTGTCCCGCTCCCCGGAGTGGCCGCGACGTTGCCGCGAGAGGATGGTGCTCTCATGATGACGCCAGCCTTTGTCCGAATTACTAAAAGACACTGTAGACTGCCAAATCGATCAGCTCCGGTGGGACCTCAGCGTGACCCGGTAGGGAAGATTTTGCCTTCCTCGCCTTTAAGTCGCGGTTTATGCCGCCTGTCCTTTCTGCTGGCGCTTATGGAATTTTTTGAACTACCGAAAGGGATTCTGGTCCAGCCGCTAGTTATTGGAGACATTCGAACTATACTCTGGACCCGTCTGGCCTCGACCAAAATGGCGCCAGTATGGGTGGGACTTGCAACTCCTTATGACGATTCTAGTTACTGAGCCTTGATGTTATGGGGGATGTATGCGGTCTTTGTGCACATGGCGGGTGGGGAAGTGTACTGACTGAGCATACGGACAACCCTATTGATGTCGGGTTTGTTTACTATTAATTATTGTATTATTTAAGCTCCGAAGTAAATGTTACTCATGATACTCGCCCATGGTATGCGTATGAATTATTTTATTGTAACTGATCCTGTTTTACTTTCAATTATAAAATCAACCTTCACTGATCCTGCAACCATTTGTCACGTTTAGTTTTTCCAATTAAATGGCTCGCTCGTTACGTACTCCTGTACTACAGTGTAATATCTCCTTACCTCATGTGTTTCCCCTCTGCCCCGTGGCCGGCCTGTATGGTTGGGGGCCCGTACTTGAATACTGACGTTTTTTACAATCAAGGTTTTAAAAGAAAAATATATGGAACTAGCATCGTAACAGTCATTTAGATTGATAGGGTTGTTTTTTTAAATACCATGCTCTGCGAACAGGAACGACCCTATACCACCGTAAACGTTTTCTTTTCCTCGAATGAAAACATGAATCCGTCACCCCCCCACCTTATACTAAATACCCCTGGCCTTTGACCCTCTCCTATACGCGGTCTGTACTACCGCCCTCGGGCGATCTATGTAATGAACAGACTACCCTTGGTTATCTTTGCCGCACTACCAGCTCCTCTGGGCTTCAATGCCGAAACATAAGGGACGGCATCCCAGAGAGATGAGTCGAGTATGTGGTAGGTAAAAACATTTTCGTGTTTATGCGCGCTGATGTGCTTTGAACGCTGCACCCCCCCCCTTCTTTTCTTTTTCTGCAGGTTACATCGGAAATTCAGCTGAAGTATGGAGAGGACCTAAAACGCACCATGCTCCACGCAAGGAAAATAAGCTAGCTCTGTGAGATGGTACATTATATGTAGGAGCTATCTCTGGGAGCATGAAAAATTGTATGGTATGAATGTGCGCATGGGCCCTGGTTTGCACGGTGTGAATGCGTATGTGTGGCGCACGTCTGGGTCAATAAAAGAATGCTTTTTGTATGATTGAGGCGTTGATCGAAACGGTTAATGGGGTAGGAAAATTAAGCCCGAACATGGTACCTGCATGTAAAAGACGAATGAAAATATAGCACTTTCCTTACTTAGGAACGACTCTCTCTGGAGCTAGCGAATGGGAGAGTGGCCTACACCAGAAACTTGAAAGCTTATTTCAGTTCGACGAACCCAACACCAACCGATACCCCAAATGTACACCCAAAATAATGCGCACCAGTGAGTCAATTTATGTGCTGACTAAATAAGAAAAGTTAAGAGTACCCCGGGTTGGGGTTCATCCAGAATCCCCCTCAGCCCAGATATTAGGGATGTTGTTATTTTTTAGATTTACCCCTTCTTCTTCCACCCTCATAGAAAAGTCAGAATTGTACCATCGCACGCCCGACTGACACCCCTCCTTTACCTCAGCTTGGATCATCATTTGCTAGATGATGGAAGACCCCACCGTGAGTATAAGCACGACTGGACTAGTGTCCGACCAATTAAAAAGGAGTAAGTATTTTTGAAGCGAGGTTACCAACAAAAATTGTCTACTATTAGGAAGGAAGGAGAACAAAGAGCTCGACCCCCAAAATGAATTAAAAAGAATACTGAGAATACGCAACATGCATGACAAAGTCCTTTTGCCCAAAATAGCTCTGTGTTCTGTCTTAGGTTTCCGTACTTGATGTATGTACTGTCGCACCCTGTCTGGTATTTGTGTGTACGTAAACTATGAATTTATGTTTTCTCTCAGTTTGTGTTTTTATACGTGAAACCAACCCGTACTGTTCTATATGTGTGTGCACTGAATAACATATTATTATACACGTTTCTCTCTCTCTTTATGTTGTACGTGTACTAATAGCCTATTTGGTGCACACGACGCTCTCTCTCTCTGAGGGCTCCCTTGCTCCCTTTTGAATAAACGACGACACTGTGCCTCACCGGCACAGGTATAATTGGCTTTAGACACGGCAGTGTTTGAACAAATTGACAGAAACAAAACGATCGTATTTTGCCATGTTACTACCTCTCCTTTCTGTAAAATGATGGAACTTAATTGGCTGAGAAAGAAAGGACAGGTAAGACGACTAATGTCCCCTAATCTGACCCTTAATAGGGAACTATATGTCAGTGGCTTTTGTTTTTAGTGCTCTAGTAACTCCACCCTCATTCATTCGGATTACCACCGCCCATTGCACTTAAGTAGAATGTCCGAAACGTCCCCGTTTTCCAGAATGGTCCCAGTTCTGTAACTAGCCGTCCCAGAAAATCTCAAAGACTGTAGCTGATGACCTTGTTTTTAAAGATAAATAGTCCAAAAACTGATAAAAGTTAGCCGTTGTTGAAAGAAAAAATAAATGCTTAACGTATGTCCTTCCCTGGAAAAGGTAGCTGTAAGCCCTTGATAATAAGCACTTCACACTTTTTATGAACTAGCAGACCTTGAAGAAAGATATAGCTCAACAGGATTAGTTTTAGAAAAACACAAGTCTCTACTGGAGGAGCCGGTTTGAATCCGATGCGAATATGACAGGAATAGACACCAGACAGACATGATGTTTGAAAATAGAAAGATACTTGCAGACCTGCACCACAGCCACGATGCATGAGTTAACAGCATACACCGATGTAAGGGTTACTAAGCATCCACCCTATCGTGACCAATAAACGTTTCCCCGACTACTTGGGGTTGGGAGAGAAATTAAAGTGTGTAAACAGTTTCCCCTGCCAGTTCTTTAAGACTTGCTTTTTTGTACTCTTTAAAGATAACGTGCGGTCGTCGGAGGAGAGGGGCGGATGTGACGCACAGCCTGGCTGCAGATCGGGGAATATCTATGACCTCGACCAAGGTGGACCACAGAGCAAAGAGTTGCGGGACAAGGCACCATTCTCAACGTGGAAAGTGAAGGAAAGAATGGCTGTCCGGAAGCCCCTGCATCGTTGATGAGCTCGTGCCGAAAGTCCCAGCCCATTGTGCCCGATCGATGGGCCCACTTGCTTGAAATTTCTGCCCTCCTTGGTCCGTTTCAGATCTGATCCCACTCCACCCTCTCTTCCCTCGGCCTCCCAAAGCACGCCCCATCGCCCCTTTTTTCCATATGGAGTTTTTTTGAACTTTGACTTAAAGAAGAAACACTGCACAAAAGATAGAATAGGGTTTGTCCCGGAAAGAAGAACGGGATACGGGTACCCCGACTAAAGTACCTATGGTAGATTAGTTAGGTAACAGGACAAACAGGACTGTGGTCCGAGAGCAAAGAGTGGCCACACCCTGCAACGCGAAATCTAAATCCGAGCTGGACGCATAGCTCCACCGCCGGTGCTCAACAGTGCCAACGAAAGAAGAAAAACAATGAGAGCCTACCAGTGATGGCTCGTGTAATTAAGACACTGGAAAGACGAACCTTTTTTGAACATTACCACCCCTTGACTGTCACTTGTATTAATTTGAATTCCTCTCCCAACCACTTTGTATTGATTAATCACCCAATTGAGCTTTGGAAACCTTACATCGGTCACTTTCAACTGTACATGGATAACTAAGAAGGCGTTAACTCTGTATCTTGATGATTGTAGAACACCAGTTATGCACTTGAACATACTGTCTAGTTTTGCCCCCCATGGAGTCCAGACCTCAAGTGATAATAGCCCTTATCCTGCCAGAACGTTTTTTTGTATGACATCATGTTTGTATTCGAACGAATTTCCTACATCGTCTAAATAATGTCCCCGTCTCCAAGGTCTAACGTATAACACAGCTAATGTAATTTTGTATGCACTGCCTCCTCGCCTATCGTATTGACTACATGTGGTTATGTACGATTCTGTCAACATTGATAGTAGGATTATTTCCATCTGCCCGTAATGCATATGGGCTACCAAAGACCTCAATAGACAGCCCAGCCACATACTTCCCTTATTAGTATAACTAAATGTCAGCTTGTACGTCCTTACCTCAGACATGAACAGAAATGAACTAACTTATGATAAAAACTGGGGACTGTGGAAAATGACTAAAATCGGTATACATAAGCGGCGTTCATTTATGTTCACCATAGCCACTGTTGAGCGTAAAGTGAAAATCATGAAACATTGGCCACACCATCTTGTCCCTTTTTAGGCCCCATCATGCACGTAAGTGGCAGCCATTTTGTGTGTCATGGCCTCTCTGCCCATTGCCAATAGCCTGCACGTCTCTCCCCCTCACTCCCCGGCCTCGCAAGCATCCCCCCGCGCCCTGACAGCCCCCGGCCTCTCCTGCTTGGGCCATAAACGCACCTCCAGCGCGACCCTTCCTCTGAGCCACATCCCGTGCTGAACCCCCACACTCTTTCATCTCATTCATAGAACAAGCTCCTTTGATAACCTCTTCCTCCCTGTCCGATTATCCGACCTGTTCCCAGGCCACCACCTAGCCCAGCAGATACAGTTTACTGCCCCTACAGTAAGACCCCGCCTCACATTAAAGGAGCGGGGATTAATCAATGCCTTCACACCCCCAGATCCGACCGATCGCCCGCATTCCTGTTCCCAGCGGAATGTCCAGCTGCGCGATAGCCATCATGCTGAGATTGGGGTGGGGACTCCTACTGTAGACATGTGTGGGAACGGGCCTGAACAGGGGATTCCAAAGATGCCTTTTCCATGCTTCAAAGCAATGCCACGGATGTCATAAATGTAATAAAGCAATAAACCTGTGTATAAGAGGCCAGGCCTCAAGGATGCATTTAGAGCACCTCGAGAAGATACCCTGTTGTCTGATTTGACGTGTTCTGCTCCGTCGGAATAAACTCCTGTTTCCTGCCTTCCGTCTCCAGCGCCTGCCTTTTTGTTTGGTAATCTCGAATGGTATGAGAGGCGGCTAACGCCGGGCAAACACTGAAGGGTTCTTGGTCGAATTCGGCCCTACCTTTTAACAGGTCTATATGTCAAACCATCTGACAGAAACACACTTCTGCACCACACCAGTTACCACCCCAAATGTCAAAAGGATGGGGTCCCCTTTAGTCAGTTCCTTAGAATCAGACGGAACTGTAGTGACAGACGCAGTTTCGAGATCCATGCAGAAACGCTGAGACAAAAACTAACACAACGGGGTTACCCCAAGAGATTAATAAAAGAAGCATACAAAAGGGCGAAATATTTTAATAGGGACAGTCTGTTTGAACCTAAGGATAACAGCAATAAAGTAGTGCAGGGCATTGTTATGGTGTCTAACTACAACGGAATGAGTTTCAAGCTAAAAAATCTGATCAACAAACATTGGTCCATACTGAATAAATCAGGCACCATACCCCTCAAAAAACCCATTTACGCATATAGGCAAAACAAAACGATCAGAAACCATCTGGTACAAACATACAGGGAACCCAGACGTGGCCTCCAAAGTTGTATAACGAATGGAAGCCCGATTAAAGGAAATCTACCTTGTGGAAATTGCACCCACTGTAAAAATATTTTAAAATCTGAAAAAGTTGATCTAAATGGAATCACACACTACATGAACGAGCATGTAAATTGTAGGACTGCAAATGTAGTTTATCTGATTGTTTGCCCTTGTTCCAAGGGGTATATAGTTGAAACAGGACGCGAAATGCGCCTGCGGTTGACTGAACACCGGTCAGCCCTTAAAAATCAGAAAAAGAATGCACCGCTTGTAGAACATTGGATAAATAATAATCATGGATTTGAAGATTTTAAGTGGTTCATTTTAGAAAGAATGAAAATATCAATGAGAGGTGGCGACATTGGAAAAAAAACGCAAACAGAGAGAGCAATTCTTCATGTCGAAATTTAAAACCTACCACCAAGGTTTAAATAATAGGGAAGAGTGGGAAAGAATAATCAACTGATATTGAAAATCTGATCTAAGGAAAGACTGTCTGACTAAAGTTTGATCTTTCTTTGAAGTACCCTAGTGAAGTGTAATCAAGGTAGTTATGTTCAATTATTATATATGAGTTTTGATTTTCCAATTTCCCTAGGATTGTATTGTTTAAGTTAAGATCAAATGACTGTCATCTTCTAGGACTGCGAATATACATATGTACCATGAATGATTATTACAGCTATATATGTGCTAATTATGTATATCGTTTTACTAAGAAATAATGTACTTGTCATACTTTGTGGAATAAATGTACTGGGCATACACACAGTTTATTTTAAAAGAATGAACATCCAAGTTGATTATTGTTGATTACTATTGATATATTGTAACGAGATAGGGTCATGTTACTGTGTCCAAACTGTATTACAAACACTATATATACTGTACATGATTACTCGAGTTATAAATGTCACAATGATTTTCTGCGTCTCACTAGAAGAAAATGTTTTAATGCACAAACCAGAATGTATTCTTCGAATAGGATTGACCCTAACACACTACTTCGCCAATAATGTAGTTATCGATAAAAGTAGCGGTGGAAACGGCGATAATTAATTGTTCTACCAAAGTTACCCACATCACGTAGATTTCGCCTTGTAAAACGTCCTTTTATGAGAATAGAGTGAACACAAAAACTCGGAGAACTACCAAAATGGTGGCCGCAACGAATAAAAAGCCCTTGCTGCGTGCGCATTCACCTAAACCATGTGATGCGGAAGCGCCGCGTTCTAACCTACAGACATCAATAAAATGAACGGGAGGGCCACTAATGAGACACCACCCGATAACAATTATTCAATTGAAAATTTAAATACAGGGTATATAAAGACGCAGCGAGTGGCCTTCAGTTATACCATCGGTTCACGAAGGAGGAGGCTGCAGTGGACGAACGCGTGAAGCGCGAGGTTAGGCCTGACGCTGTATGCCCGATTTATGATTTAGACGAAACGCCTCCAGGGTGGGACTCTAAAATAGAGCTTAGATTATTCAAGGTAGTAGATCATTTTTTCCTTAGTGTGGGTTAATACAATATGATATAATATAAAAATAATCTTGAACTCACAGAAGAATCTAAATAGAGAAATCTTAAAAACTTACTGGTTGACTGAAAGTACGGGATACAGAAATGAGTATGTTCTTGATAAAAAATAGAGCGAGACATGTACAAAAAAGATTAGACTGTGGGTCTAAGATCCATTAGGTTATTGTCTCAGCCTATATGCAAATATATCATGAAGAAAGATAACAGAAGTACTGATGAAACTTCTTTCATGATGACAGGTGCACGGTCACTCTGAAAATTGAAGAATCAGAACCAGCACCATAAGAACAAGGGGGTAATTTTGTAAAAACACCCACGAAAAAGTGTCGCGAATAGGAGCATCTATACGACAATGATGGCACTGAAACTCAAAGATGTCATGAGGAAATAACATCGCTGTAATTTTAAGTAAGTGAACCACCGACTAGATATAAAATAATTAACGGGTGGAAGAAGTGATAAATAACAGTATAGAGCCTATACTCAGAGCACCTCTATACCTTTTTATCAATACAGGAGGAAGCCTTCGCTGAACCCTGTGAAGAAGTACCAAAAGTTAAACAGTGGTCTATCTTCGAATAAGAGTGATTAATATATTCACACTGAAAAGTAAGATTCACTTGACCTTGTTAGTAGATGCATACAGCTTAGAACGAGTGTAGAATATCCACACAAGATGACCCATTATTAATTGTATATATTTATTTTCAGGTTTGTCTGTTTTAATATTGATCTGTCCTGAGGAAGGTGTTCATAAAATCAGAACGAGACACCGAAACGCGTCGACATAAGGACTTCATTTTTAACTATTGTTTTTAATTTGCTGTATATTTGCATAAATACTATGTAGTTTTCACATTGTGATTATATTATGATCATTTGAATCATTGTGAATATTGTGTACAACAATTGTGTTTAGAAAAATTATGAATTGAGGCTACAAGCCTGTTTTTAAATAAACCTGTTTTTAGTAAAATCAAGTTAGTATATGCAAATTTGTGTGTTGAGATTATTTGTACACAGGGTGTCTTCTAAACTGTCTAACAAGGTCTCGAATATAATCATACTGAATAACACAGGAAGGAATTTTGTTTTGTTACTTGTATTACCCAGTCCTTTCTGGTTTTATGGGAAACTCTCTCTTTTTGAAAGATCAAAGACATCTATGCACGGCATCAAAGACATCTATGCATGAGGTGGCATCAAAGACATCTATGCATGAGGTGGCATCAAAGACATATATGCAAGTGGTGGCATCAAAGACATATATGCACGAGGTGGCATCTAAAACATCTATGCACAAGGTGGCATCAAAGACATCGATGCACGAGGTGGCATCAAAAACATCTATGCATGACGTGGCATCAAAAACATCTATGCAAGTGGTAGCGTCAAAGACATCTATGCACGCGGTGGCATCAAAGACATCTATGCATGAGGCAGCGTCAAAAACATCCTTTGCAAGTGGTGGCATCAAAGACATCTATGCACGAGGTGGCATCTATGCACAAGGTGGCATCAAATACATCTAAGCACAAGGTGGCATCTATGCACGAGGTGGTATGAAAGACATCTAAGCACGAGGTGGCATCAAATACATCTAAAAAATAAACAAAAAAAGAGTGCAAAAATAGGGAAAAGTAAGGTAAGAAGAGAAGTCACTCTTGGTTAAAGAACCCTCACTCACCAACCTAGTTGGTGACATGTTTCATCATTGGGTTCCCACCAGAGAGGCCTGTTAGCTGTGAGAGGGCTAAGGCCTGGGCTGCAGGTTATATACTGCTGGTGAGGCTCAGGGCTGGAACACAGAGACAGACACCAAGTACTCTGGTCTGGGTAGGTCCTCAAGCAATCCACCACCACTTATTTATCTCTTCGACCCTGCCCGGCCATGGTGTGCGTGTTGTCTTTGTGACGTAGAGGCTGGGTGTCCACCTACATCCCTTCCCACATTGGTTAGCAAGTCCTATACTCAGCACAAATAGTCTTTAAGTCTCGGTTACTGGCACCTTGGCAACTCTTCCAATGAACTTCTCTGGCTGTCGGTGGTTTGGCATCATTTGTTACTGAGACAGGTCTGTTGATCATTGCTGGATGGTGCAGCTACCATTAGTGGGCTCCGGGCTATCTTGATCACTCTCTGTGGGCATCACAATTTCCGGAATGATTTCACTGTCTGGCCCCTCACTAAAGTACTGTGAAGGCCCATAATCCAAGGTCGACACTCCTGGCACATTCTGGAACCAGGATGCATTTCTTGTCACTCTCTCTGTTCTCTGTGTCGCGATCACCATGGCAAAACGTATGTCTTACACCTGCCACTGCCCATGCTCAAACGCTGTGCGAATTCCCACCCAGATCATGACTTAGTCATCCACCTGGATTGTTGATGGGTCTTCCCTTCTTTATCGACTGACCCTGTCGTTGTTTGTCTTGCACCTTCATTGGGTCCCTTCTGTGTTAAGGCTTAAGGGTTGCCAGTGAGCACTGGTCTGAATGCTGCCTCTAACAGGACGCTGGAACATCTGTGTGATAGGGGTGAACACTGTTACGTTTTGGGGCGTGTGCTGGTATACCCAGAGAATATGGTGTAGACCCCACTCAGGGTTGACGCCCTGATCAACGCCGATCTGGAGAACCTTGTTTAACATCCTCATGAACCTCTTAACTTCACCATTGGCCTGTGGCTATTGTGATGGGATTTTTCTGTGGCAAAACCCTATATTCTGCAAGTATTCCTTGAGTTCTGTGCTCTGAAATGGTGGCCCTTGTCTGTCTTTTTATCCTCTGTGAAGCCGAAGGTAGCAAACACTTTCTCTAAGAGGAGTCTTCTGCTGTAGAATGTCGTGGATGTTGTGAGCTTGACATCAAGGTATTTGGAGTAGCTCTCAATTAGTGCAAGGGGGCTCTGCCCACCAGGAAAACTCCCAAAGTCTGCACTGTTGTTGGACGAGGGGCTTTGACATGGGTCTTCCATGATGACTGGTGACAGGCTCACTCCCCAGCATGAAATCTGGCATTCCATGAAAACTTTGACCTTGTCATCCACAGATAGGTCTATGCTGAGGAAACAGACCTTGTCTTTTAACCTTGCTTTGGTATTGGTTGCACCTTGATGGCCCTGGTGGTTGAACAAAGCAAACACAAGGAAATGATGGACGGAACACTGAACATTTTCAGACATTCACCACCAGTCGCAGAACAGGGTTGAATCCATCATTGTTCTTTAGCTCACTTCTCCACCTCAGTTCAGACCCAGCTATATGCAAATCAGTCTTGACCCTGTGCCTCATGGGAATAGTCCAGCCCAAACTGCCAAGCCAGGTCTTCCCTGGACTGGAAGCAAGCATCCTGGGACCAATTTCATGGTAACACCCCTCCTCACCAAGGCTTGCTTGAATCCAGTGGCAAAGTGAGCAAGAGACCCACATTAGGGCATAGCCTGCCAACTTAGGGTGAACAAAGCAAGCACAAAGAGATGCTGGACGGAGCACTGAACCTTTTCAGACACTCACCCCCAGTCACAGATCTAGGTTGAATCCATCATCTTTCTTTATCTCACTTCGCCACCCCAATACAGACCAGGGTATATGCAAATCAGTCTTGACCCTGTGCCTCATTGGAACAGTCCAGCCCGAACCGCCAAGCTAGGTCTTCCCTGGTCCGGAAACAAGCATCCTGTTACCAGTTCTGGGGGTAACCTGGGGGGGGGACTCCATGACTTGGCTCCATAGGGTCTGCAGCACTACTAGACATTAGTCACGAAGCATGAGTTCTTTCTTTGTGCAGCTAAGCTCCCACAAATTCTACACATCTGCACCGTTGCAGCTTTCTCAATTCTGCTCCAGTGCTAGGCATTGTCCAAAAATCACTTCTATGGTTGCACCACCGGGCTTCCGCCATCTTCTGCTGGCAGTCAACTTCCTGCATTGTGGCATGGATCTTCTTAAGAGTCATGTCTTTTGGGCAGGTATTCTGGGCGATGCTGTGGAATAATGCTTTGGTCCTCTCTACGTCCTCTCTACGTCGGTAGCCTTGACCTCTGAGAGGTAATCCCAGGATTTCTGGCACCAGGGTGATACACAGCCACACAGTTGTATGGTTGGATTGCACTGCCCACCTTTCAATCCTCTGTGGCACTAGACGCAATGTTTCGACAAACAAAGGAACCAGTGGTTTGTGGTCTGTGGTTATCTGGAACTCACATCTGTACAGGTGAAAATGTTGAGAGCCCTATCGTATGGCCAGTGCCTCTCTCTCAATTTGTGCATACTTGGTTTCCGTCACTGTGAGTGTCTTGCCTGCGTATGCAATGACAACCCACTGTCCTGGAGAAGTTTCCTGAGTCAGGATGGTCCCAGTTCCAACAGGCTGGCATCCACAATCAATTCTTTCCAAAAATCACTTCTTTGATTGCACAACCGGGCCTCCACCATCTTTTGCTGGCAGTCATCTTCCTGCATTGTGGCATGGATCTTCTTGAGAGTCATGTCTTTTGGGCAGGTATTCTGGGCGATGCTGTGGAATAATGCTTTGGTTCTCTCTATGTCCTCTCTACGTCGGTAGCCTTGACCTCTGAGAGGTAATCCACAGGATTTCTGGCACCAGGGCGTTACACAGCCACAAAGTTGTATGGTTGGATTGCACTGCCCACCTTTCAATCGTCTGTGGCACTAGACGCAATGTTTTGACAAACAAAGGAACCAGTGGCTTATGGTCTGTGATTATCTGGAACTCACATCTGTACAGGTGAAAATGTTGAGAGTCCTATCATATGGCCAGTGCCTCTCTCTCAATTTGTGCATACTTGGTTTATGTCACTGTGAGTGTCCTGCCTGTGAAGGCAATGGTAACCCACTCTCCTGGAGAAGTTTCCTGAGTCAGGATGGTCCCAGTTCTACTAGGCTGGCATCCACAATCAATTCTGTATGATAGCGAGGAATGAAAACCCCCATAGTGGAGTCTCTAAGGAGGGCACATTTGACTTCTTCAAAGGTATTGCTTACTTTCCAAACCCATGCCCACACGGTCCCTGCTTTGCCTTCAATAAAATTTACAATCTCCTGAGGAAAGTGGAGCTTCTGGTGAGGCTGCGTGTGTTCTACTTATATTTTTGTTTTACTGCTGCAAAGTGCGGTATAGTGATTTTACTGTTTCTCGCCACATTTTTTTTTTACTCGCACTACTGCTTTTCCCACCTGTAGTTTGTCTTGGTACTCGCTCTATTCCACTGCGACTGTGTGCCGTTTTGTGGAGGGTGTGCACTTGGCTTATTTGCCCTGCCTGCTGGTGACTCACTTCCGGTGCTGGAGGGGGCGGGTTAATTCTGCCACTTTCCACCATTTAAACGGATGCCACTGAAGACCGTTTGTGTTCATCCACTCCTGGACGTCGCCAGACGCAAGACATGCAGCCGGGTATGTTGGGGTAGACAATGCTACGCAGGTGGAGACCTTCTGGCTATCAGGAAACTGGTCAGCCTTTGGAACCATCCTTCTTGTAACTTTGCTGGAGGGTCCATTTTGTTGTATAAAATGCAGCTTTAATTCTTGGTCTATTACATCTTCCTCTAGTGGTTCCCCTCCAGGCATACGATCAAACTCCTGAGTCTTAATTGCCGTTCCTTAGTAAAGCATTGTGCTGAGGTGTACGACCTGTTGCAGGATGAATCACTTGATGTCCTCTTTTTAACCAAGACCTGGCTCTCAGCTGATATGGTGGCTAAGCCAGGTTTGGCACTTCCACAAGGCTTCAGCATTTTGACCCTTAACAGAGAGACGAGAGGTGGTGGTATCGCAGTTATTTTTAAATCTTGCTACACCTGCTTCTTTGCTAAAGAGGTCCTGTCTGGGTGTGAGTGCGCGCATTTTGGGATCTCCTTTAACGCCAATCGTACAAGAAGAGGAACCAAATCTGACCTCCCTCTGATAGCATCCAGCGAAGCATATATCTTTTGAATTGCAGATCGCTCCCAAAGCATTTGACCGAAATCGCCTTGCAACTAGGCAATCTCAAACCTGATGTTCTTTTGCTAACTGAGACCTGGTTAAATAGTGACTCAGCACCAGATATTATTGCTGCCCTACCCCAGGGATATCACATTCACCGCGAGGACCATAAAACGGGGAAAGGGGGTGGTGTCGCTATTATCCTTAAGGACTCCTTCAGCTGTCGCTGCTCCCCCAATCTAGTCCCTGACTGTGAAAGCCTCTCCTTTGCAATTGAGTTTTCCCCCACAAACACCTTCTCCAGGATTCTTATCTATCGTCCTCCGGGGGCTCTTGGACAGTTTCTATGTGCCCTCCCACCCATCACGGCCAATTTAGCCTCCACACCAGCTAATTTTTCAATCCTTGGAGACCTCAACATACATTTGGATAACCCCTCTGACCATAATACCAAGCAACTGACGTCAAGCTTGGAGGCCCTAAAGTTCAAACAACTAATACTTGAATCCACTCATGGAAAAGGCCACACTCTTGATCCAGTAGTTAGTAACTGTCCGCACCTCACAGTAGGGACGCTCCATCAGCTTCCTTGGACAGACCATTTTCTGATCCCCATCCTGTGGGATTTTTCCTATCTGCCGTCCTCATCAGCTCCAATCACCCATAAGCAACGCAACTGGCCCAGACTCTCGGCTGAACATTGGGCCCCAATCCTCTTTGCCTCCACACATTCCTCCAACACTAATCCCATAGCAGAAAATGAGGAATATAACAATTGGATATCCAGTTCTCTTGACATCATACTTCCCCTGAAATCCTCTCAGGTTTCATGAAGTGGCCATCTGCACCATCGTATTCTCCGAAGCTACTGGAACTGAAACGTAACAGCAGGATGCTAAAAAGGAACTGGCGAATCGACTACTCTGCCCCTAGTAAAATTCTGTACAGGGAAGCGATAAAGACATACAAGATGGAAATCAAAGAATCTCAGGCAGCTTTTTTTGAACAAAAAATTATTGCAGCCGCCTCTGCACCTAAGGAAATTTATCGCATTGTTAAAACTCTGCTTAAACTACCCCAGATCCCTCCCAACACCACGGGCATCCAAACCCGATGCAATAATCTAGCAGAATTTTTTTACACAAAATACAAAGTATCTACACCTCCTCCCCCCTCTCCAGCCTGCTTCTGCCGTGCCACACAACACCAGCTTGAGAACAGCTAATGCAGTCACCATGGATTCCTTCCCTCTTCTTGACTCTAGCACATTGACATCTCTCATGTATAAGGTTAAATCTGGCTCCCCTCTTGACCCAGCCCCCCCCACGAGCCCTGTTGCTTGTTATAGAAAATATCCTTCCAACTGTCTTGAACCTGCTCAATGCTTCCATCTTAGCTAGCACTGTCCCTCCCCCTTGGCAGCGAGCTATGGACAGGGCTTTACTAAAGAAGCCCACTCTGGACCAAGATAACCCGGGCAACTACAGACCAATTTCCTTGCTGCCTTGGCTGAGCAAGTTATTGGAAAAACATATAAATAAAACACTGGGTGACTTTTTAGAGAATAACAATTTACTTGACCCCTCCCAAACTGGGTTCTGTCCAAAACACGGTATTGAGACTGCCCTCCTTGCAGTAACTGAAGAAGCTAGACGTATTTTAGATCAGGGAGGCACTGTGGCAATTATTCTTCTAGACCTAAGTGCCACATTCGACATGGTAAACCATGAAATTCTGCTACACCGACTTACCACTCTAGGTGTTACAGAAAATGCCATCAAATGGTTCTGGTCTTTTCTGACAGAATGCACCTTCCAGGTCTTCGAAGCTGACTATGTCTCATGCAGTTTCCCGCTCGGCTGTGGCGTCCCTCAGGGCTCCTCCCTGAGCCCGACATTATTTAATGTATATATGAGCCCCCTAGTTGAGATTGTTCATCCGTTCGGCATCAATATCATCACTTATGCCGACGACACTCAGCTGGCGGTGGCTCTGAGTCAGCCGAACGTTCCTGCAAACACTCTAAGCGATTGTCTCGTGGAAGTGGCTAACTGGATGACTCGCTTCTGTCTGAAGCTAAACGAAGGAAAAACAGAGCTGATGCTCCTCGGTCACGCCCCTTCATTAAATGCGCAATTACTGTGGCCCCCCTGTCTTGGACCTCCTCCTCCCCCAAAAAGCACAATAGAAAGTCTAGGTATCTGGTTTGACAGCACATTCAACTTCCACCAACAGGCGGTGGTGTTATCCGCCTCCTGATACGGTCTCCTCAGACTGCTACGTAAAATCATTCCTCTACTCCCCTTCCAGGCAAGACAGATTATGGTACAGGGCCTTATCCTGTCTCGCTTGGATTATGGGAATGCTTTGTATCTAGGGGCCCCACAAGCCACTATTCAAAGGCTGCAGATTATTCAAAACTGCACAGCCGGAACATTGGTACGAATTCCTCGCTGGCACTCATCTAGGCCGGGCCTGGGGGAACTACACTGCCTTCCAGTCAAGGAGCGAATCCAATTCAAGGCCCTATGTATCGCTCACAAGGCCTTCTGGAAAACTGGCCCGGCCATCTGTCACTCCCTGATCTCTCCTTATCAGCCACCCAGACAGCTTTGATCAGCCCCAGCCCACTTAGCCCTTGTTCCTAAAGCTCTAAGATCAAGAAGTGGCAGCCTCTCCTTCAATGCGGCCAAGCTATGGAATGCCCTCCCCTTCCCTCTGTGGGCAGAACCCAACCTCCTCACTTTCCGTAAACATTTGAAAACCTTTCTCTTTAACTAAATTCTCTGCCTCCACCACCTTCTGTTCTTGCTTGCGTCCACAGCGCTAGGTAGCTACCGCGCTCTACAAAAAAAAAAAAAACAATGTCTGGGCTACTGGTATATTGCCCGCTGGGTCCATCTAAAGAGTTTAGGGCAGCACTTACCGAGGTAGTTAGCTCACTGGCTAGGAGATCTGGCAACTTTAGTATCATTGGTGACATGAACCTGCATTTGGATAGTCCACATGATGCAGAAACTGGCAGTTTTTTTAGCAGATATTGCTGCTTGTCAACTGACTCAACTGGTCGTAGGCCGCACGCATTCTGCAGGTCACCTGCTTGACCCAGTTTTCTCTAACCGTTCTGTACTCATAGTCAACACCCCTATCCTGATGAGTTCGTCTGATCACTATCTGATACCCATTGCACACTCTCAGATTGCCCAATGACTTCGATGCAGCAGATAAGGCTCTATCTGACTGGATTCGGTGGCCTCTGGATGCACTTTTCCCTGTTAAGTGGTCTAAAGGTCTCAACGGCAAATCCAGTCCATGATATAACAGTAAGCTCGCTACCATGCAGAAAGCATGTAAAAGGTCGGAACTGGCTTGAAGATGGGACAATGAAGAGGCCCTATTTAGCAGCTATTAAGACCTACCATAGGGCCATGCAAAAGGATAGGGCAGCTTATAATGTGGATGAAATTAGGAGTAGCAGCAATCCCTCTAAAAGAATCTTTTCTATACTTAAGGAGCTTAAAGCGGCATGGTCATCAACAGCGCCTCTGATCTTATCTGACCAGCAGTGTGAGGATCTTGCCACCTTCTTTGTTACGAAGGTAGAAACCATCTATAGGAACTTTGCCCTCACTTTAATGAATTCAGGTCCTGTTCAGAGACCCTTTACCATCTGCACTCTCGCTGTCTTCCCCTTGATCTCCCATGAGCAGCTGCATATGTTCTGTAGTAGGATTAATTCTGGCTCTCCAACAGATCCGCTTAAGCCGGAACAATTTCTCAAATCCCTGCCTTTGCTCATTACACCTCTGTGTCAGCTGATCAATATGTCCCTGTCTAAGGCAGTTGTCCCTAGGGCTTGGAAACAAGGCAGGGTGGTCCCACTGCTAAAAAAACTTCTCTGGATACCACCAAACCGGAGAATTTTTGCACCATTTCTCTTCTGCCATGGTTGTCCAAGATTGCTGAGGCCTACATTAATTCCATCCTGACAGGATTTTTAGAAAGCAACACCATGCTTGATGCCTCTCAGAATGGTTTTCGCTCAGGTCACAGCACGGAGTCTGCTCTCCTAGCTGTGACCGAACATCAGAGGGCAGCCTTAGATGCTGGATGCACCTTGGCGCTGATTTTACTAGATCTCAGTGCCGCATTTGACACAGTATCACACCAGATCCTGTTACAATGGTTGGAGGAGGCTGGAATTGTGGGCTCAGCCCTGGGTTGGTTTGCCTCATTCCTTGCGGACAGAACCCTCCAGGTGGCGAACCCCCCTTTGCCTTCCTTATACATACTGTGAAGCAGGGGGTTCCACCGGGCTCAGCATTGAGCCCTATATTAGTTAATTTGTACGTCCAACCGTTGGTGGCCATGGCCAAGAGTAGAGGATTAACAGTAGTATCATAAGTGATGATACTCAGTTAGTAGTAGCATTGTCTAAGGACTCCATGCATGATGCCCTCAAGTTTCAGAGCGATCTTGCAGCTGTTACGGAGTGGATGTCTGCTAACTGTCTCCAGCTTAATGCCTAATGCAAGGGGTGGGCCTGCACTCCAAATGTATCTATGGTTCAATTATAAAATATTTTGGGTTACTGAATCTGCATGTGCGTGCTATCACGTGTGAGGGGTTCTAGCTCTAAACCCAAAAGCTATACAACAAGAAGGAGGCAGTGAAAACCACTGTCTACGTGATGCACTGCTATGGACACTAGGTGTCTTAAATAATTTCCAAAAGTCTTTTTGAATTTATAACTCACAAATTTACGATAGTTTTCTTTCATACTCAAACATATTTCTCAATATACATTGCTTTAATCAATCAATTCGAAGTGAAAAATGTCCGAATTGTAGTTCATTCGATTTGCAACAAAAACATCATAATTATTAAATTAAATCTGAACCAATGCCTTAATGCCTTAATGCCAGCAAATCTGAGGATTTGCTGGTAGGGAAAGATCCTGAGCTGTGGAGCGGGCATTGGTGGCCGGCATCCCTGGGATGTGCACACGCCCCAAACATGTGGTTAAAAACCTGGGTGTATGGGTAGACTCGGCCCTCAGTGTCCAGGCCCAAACCAAAAAAGTTGCAGGCACCTGTTTTGGTTTCCTGCGTGGGTTAAAACCATTGCTAGGTTTCTTCGATTCTTCCACTCATCAGGTCATCATCCATGCTACCATCATGTCTTGGTTAGTCTATGCCAGCTCTCTGTACCTGAGGGTCAACAAAGCTGAAATTCTATGACTTCAGAGGGTCCAAAATGTGGCTGCTCGAAATCTCTTGGACCTTTCCAGAACCTGCTCCACGACCAACGCTATCAGCAGACTCCATTGGCTAGGCGCGTCGAGTTCAAGTCCCTCTGCATTGCCTTTAAAATTATGAAGCTTTCTTTACCTAGCATTCTTTCAAACCTGCTCTTACCCTATACACCCACTCGCCACCTTTGATCTATGGTCTAGCATCTGGCGGTTGTCCCTCAGATGAGGAAGGTGCATGTCGGTGGACGCATGCTAGAACTGGAATTTCTGGTTGGCTAAGGCTTGCGCCAAAGCCAGGCAGAAACCACCACTCTAGTCAGGGCAAGGGAGTTACACGTCAAGATAACCCCTGCTCACCCCCTTGGTAGCTTGGCACGTGCAGTCAGGCTTATCCCGGAGGCAATGTGTAAAGCGTTTGCGCAACACACACACACAGCAGCGACACCCTAGGCACACATCAAAAAGGAACTCCACACAAGGTTATATATGAAAATAGCCTTTGTATTACCATAAACACATTAGATCATAAATACACAGATACACTGTGCCAACTGGCACTGTGCAGTATTTACAGGGGATTATTTACACCAGACAGGGCCACGTGGGCCACTGTCAGAATCAGCAGTTAGTAGAAATAGCACAAAATAATACTTGTAGCACAAAATAACAATTGTAGAACACAACCAGTAATCACTGGTAAAAGGTAGGTACACACTACGCAATACTAATCACCTTAGGCATAGATCACGCAGGGACACATAAACTGACTAGCATAACTATACTAGGCCAAACAACCTCCTGATCATAAAACACATTTAGAGGTATCACAGGCATAAAGGCATTACGCAAAAATCACATTAGGCATTTATTTTATTTATTTATTTATATCATTTCTTAAGCGCACTGTTACCAACCGGTGTCCTGGCGCTGAACTGATAACTCCCTAAACTTCAAGCCACGCAACTAAAGAGTGAAAAGCCATGTTTTCAGATTTTTTCTCAACGTCAACAGGTTCATATTTTGTTTAAGGGTCAGGGGAAGGGCATTCTAGGCCTTCGTCGCTCCCTTCACAAAGCCTCTGCCCCCCCAACGCAACTTCCTGAATCGGCTGTTTTAACCAGCCCCAAAGTGGCCGACCTTAGTTGTCTGCCGGGTCTATACCATTGGAAGAGCTCCTGAAGAAACGCCGGACCCTGACCAACATAAACACAAATCACCAATCACCTTGCGCAGAATCACAGTAGCTACTGACCCCAGGCAAACTGGCCTTCCGTGGGGCTCAAACGCCCTTTGTCCAGCAGTGTCAGAGCTGGCTGCGCAGGCAGCCAAAGAAGAATGGGCAAGAGTTTAGGGCCTAAATGTGGCAGCTGCCCACTACTTGCTGGGCAGCTGTGAAACCCCAAAGAACGTGTCCCCTAAAAGAAAGAGCAACCTAAACAGCGCAGCTGCCCACTACTTGCTGGGCAGCTGGAAAATACTCAAATGGGGCATGGGCTCTCAGTGGCCCTGGACAGAAATGCACCAAACGTTGGAGCCTTTTAGGCTCTAGAGATCATGTTCCCCTGGAGCACACTGGCTCCTGTAATACTTGTGCGTAAGCTGGAGTAGCACGGACCCCTGAGGACCCCACTGGGCCCTTTAAACAACATATGCACCCAAAGTAAATATGCCCCATGTTGCAGCTGCCTGCGCTCTCGCAGGACAGCTGTGGAAGTCACGATACCTGCACCACTGTGGGAGAAATGCACGGGCCCCTCTGGGCCCTTTAACAAGAATTAAGCCCTTCGTTGGAGTGGCCCACTGTTCCTGCGGTGCCACTCGGGTATGCAGGCACCGATCCTGTGCCTCGCTCTTGCTCCCCAGGTCAGCTCCACTCACCAGCAGTCTGGTGCCTCCTCAGGTCGATGTCTGGGGCCTCCCTGCAGCCGGCTCAGGACGCAGGGACTCTCCCCTTCGCCTGGTCCCTCTTCTGGGACTGGGACTTCATTGGGGAGCCGGCAAGACTCCGGGCAGCATTTCACGGAGGCGGGGTGGGCTCCCATCCTCCTCCACGCCCGCAGTCACAGCAGCAGCAGACGGGGCTCTCTCTGAGCCCGGGAGCCCCGCTGGATCGTCGGCTCGCTTCCTGCCTGCTCCCAGTTACTACTGGGTTGCCGCGGCCAGAGTGGCGTCCCTCAGGGCTTAAAGGCTTGCTGCAGGTGGTAATACGGGGTAGGTTCTCGTTTTTCAGGACACAGTCCCTGGCGGAGTAGGCACCCGCTAGGGGTTTTAACAACTCGGCAAAGTCCCTGGCGGGGTGGGCACCCGCTAGGGATATCCAAATAGCAAATATGCAGGGTAGGCACCCGCGAGGCACACGATGGAGGGTGGGCACCTGCTATGCCTCCAAACCAAAAACCACGACACGGCAGAGACGCAAGGTGGGCACCTGCACCGAAAATAAGGGGGGTTGTGGGGGAATCTCCACGCCGGGATTCCCTTGCCCAGAGGATCGCAGCTTTGTGCTGATGGAGGAATTAGAAGCGCTGCCCCCCCTCAAGAAAAGGGGCACCACACTCAGGTGCTTCCCAGGATGCCAAGTAAAGCACTTCCCAGGCGCTTGAATTCCTCCCAAAATTCAGGGAATGAATGGAGCTCTCTGGGCAGCCACAAAGAGCAAAGCGCTCTCTCCAGGAAGGGCAGAGATCAGTAAAGTATTTCAGAGGGCAGAAGGCGAGGGCTGGGCCCAGGGGCCAGCTAATAGGGTCCTCCAGCAAGAAGGCAGCACCCAGTGGGGGTTCCTCTTCGCACCCAGCAATAGCAGCAGGCCCCCCTCAAGTCAGGAATAGAGAGAACCCATACATGGGGTCACAGCCCCTTCTTATACACCATTTTACTTTGTCTCAAAGGTGCAGGGCAGGGGGAAAACCAGATGCAACTGGTTCTGGAGCACTTCGTTCTGGTCAGCCCCTCTCCCTATTCACGGGACAGGCTAGGGACATCAGACGTACCACAGGGGGCGGAGCCAGCATTGTGGAGGGAAGGCACAGCCCTATTCAGGTCCGAGGTGCAACTCATCCTTCCCATCTACATGCCGATCTCTCCATTCACCACCGGGCAGACCCATCCTGACCTCTGGAGCCAGGCACATCAGCAATCACAGCCAGACAGGCAATTCACATTCACTGCACACAGACATGCCAACTTCTAAAAGTGGCACTTCTCCGCTAGACACATTAAATCTGCGCACACCGTCGCGCAGCATTTAATCTCACGAGTTTGCACATACCAAACTCGCCCCTGCACTCCTCTCACATCAGGAACTACCATGGACACACATATCCTCCATGCATTCCTATGGAAGGGCAGGCCAATCTCACACATGCACTCAGAGTGCGCACGCATTTTACACTGGGACACAGTGTTAAAGTGCGCAGTGGAGTCAGCATTCCCAGCAAGGAAATTCAGGAGGGAGCTGGAGGTGAAGTCTTTTGGCCCTGAGACTTCAGCAGGAGGCAAGCACAGTTCAAGCCCTTGGAGAATATTCGGTAGATGAAAGTCCTTACAAAGTTCCTTCTCCTTTCCCTTGGCAATGAAACAACCACTGCAGGCCAACCCAGCAAACAGCACACTGGCACAGGGGCAGTACAACTCCTGCAGCTTCCTTGGTTATTCTCCTTGGCAGAAAAGTTTCTTGTTCCAGAAGTGATCTAGGGCCAGATGTAGGTAGGGTTTTACCGGTCGGTAACGGCCGAATTCGGCCGTTACCGACCGGTAAAAGGATTTTGAGATGTAGGGGGCAGAATCGGTAAATTTACCGTTCGGTAAATTTACCGATCGGTAATTTTACCGAATCTGTAAATATACCGGTCGGTAAATTTACCGACCGGTATTTTTACAGATTCGGTAAAATTGATATGTAGGGGGGACTCTTATGAGTCCCACAAGGCCTAAGAAATCGGTATTTTACCATCAAATTCAATTTGATGGTGAAATACCGATTCAGGTGTGCATGCACATGTGTGCATGCACACCTGTGCCATATGACAGGCAGACCTGCCCTTAGGGCAGGTATGCCTGCCATATGGCCCGACCCTTTTTTGGGGGTGCCAGAGGGTGTCAAAGTGACACCCCCTGCACCCTTGTCAATATCGGTATTTACCGATTCGTTAAATACCGATCGGTAATGCCCCATTCATTCCTATGGGCTTCAAAGCCCATAGGAATGAATGGAGCATTACCGGTCGGTATTTACCGATTCGGTAAATACCGATTCGGTAAAATACACATCTGGATGGACCTACATGTCCACCCTTCATATTTACCGATTCTTAATTACCGAATCGGTAAAATTCGGTAATTAAGAATCGGTAAATATTTTTTACCTACATCTGGGCCCTAATTTCTTGGGAGCAGGGTCCCAATATTTATACCCCAAAATCCTTTGTTCTCTGAAGGCAGAAAGGCCTCTGCCTAGTCCAAACCAGTTCCTGAGCACTTTGTTTACATGACTCTCTTCTTCCTTTCACTGTGCAGGGCAGAGACATCAGGCGCCCCACAGGAGGTAGAGCCAGCACAGGGGAGGGAAGATACAGCTCTGGAGCACTCTCTTGACAAGATTCCTCCTCTCCTTTCACAGTGCAGGGCAGAGGCATCAGACAAGCTACAGGGGGTGGAGCCAGCATTGTAGAGGGATGGCCCAGCCCTATTCAGGTCCCAGGTGCACTCCTCCCTCCCATCTGGATGTAGATCTCCCCATTCACCAGTGGGCTGTCCCGGCCTGTCTCCTGGAATTCCCCAGCCATGTCACTCACAAACCCAGACAAGGAATACACAACTCAGCAGAGGCAGGCTCAAATGGTTAGGCAAGCAAATACCTGCTTTCTAAAAGTGGTATTTGCAAACACGGAATATTGAAATATACTTTACTAAAAGGTGTATTTGATTATTCTGAGTTCAGGCATACTAAATTCGAATTTCTACCATGTTCCCTGAGTCAGTTAGGATTATAAGCATGTAATAATCTAGCTGCTCATTTTGGCCTATGAGAACAGGTAGCCTTCAATAGTGAAAAACGAAAATGGCTGTAATTTACTATTAGAACATGCCACACACATCAGAGCATGTCCTACCTTGCACTTACAATGCGCCCTGACCTTGGGCCTACCATAGGGGGGTCTAAAATGAAGCAAAGGGAAGGTTTAGGGACTGGCAAGTGGGTGCAATTGGAAAGTCGACAGGGCAGTGCTAGACTTCACACAGGCCTTGCACTGGCAGACCTGAGGCACACTTTACAAGCCGCTTCTGTGGGTGGCACAACCAGTGCTGCAAGCTCACCAGCAGCATTTGATTTACAAGCCCTGGGCACACATGGTGCTCTGTAGTAGGGGCTGACAGGTAAATCAAATAACCCAATCATGGAATAACCAATCAGTACATTAATTTAACATGGGGAGCACTTGCACTGTGGCAGTGATTAGCAGTGGCACAGTGCCCAAAGCAAAAATCCAGCAAAAACATATCAAAAACAGAGGAGGCAATCCGTCAAAATGGAAGGGAGACTCACGCCAATTATGCCAGGTCTAACACTGTGCATAACTCAGTGATAAGGATCAGTGTCTAACGTGCCTTTGATGCTCCACAGGTCGAGCATAGATCCTGTATGGTACACAGGCACAGATGATGCAGGAGACTGAGAGGGAGACAGAGTCAGGCCCAAACAAAGTCCAGCGAAGTTGAGAGTGCCCAGATGGTTGAAGTTCAGTGGTTTGAGATTAGAATCTTGTCCATGATGTATCAACATTTCTACAGCCAGTTGAAGAACCGGGGTTTAACCCATAGGCGTCAGGGACATGCCTAAGATCTTCAAGTTCACCTGTCTTGGTATTCAAACAACACAGAATATTTCTGGATGGCGTCAGAGACCAAGTTTATTAGCTGCAGCTAGTAACAGTGATCCTAGAAATACATCACGGTGTAAATTCTCAGGAGACTGCTCATTTTACTAAGGCGAGACGTCTCCTTTTATATCCAATATTCACATTATAAATGTACACCCACTGCACAAAATTCTAACCAATAAGATAAATGTTCAAACAAAGTATCACATAGCAAAAACTCAATTTGTCAGTCAGTCAGTCATAAGCTTTTATTCGATATGCAAGATATCTTATAAGCACAATACAATACAACCATATAAAAATGTACAAAATCAATACATATAAGTCAGTAGTAAACTCATTTAAAAGGGATAAAAAGGACATCAAAATGCCCAAAATAAATTAGCTAAAAAGAGAATTAAACTGCTACTGACAATCTCTTGCAACGAATAAGCCAAAACTGCTTTAAAAATTTAGCTATTCCACATATAATTGGGGGGGATGTGTCCGTCATTAAAATACGCAAAGCTACTAGGTAACTACGTGTACCCATGTTCCGGCAAAGAGGTTTAAGCCAAGTGCTCCTGGGCTTTGCATAGTCCGGACATTCAAACAGGATGTGCGTAATGGACTCAATCCTGCTCGGACAACATGCGCAGTTGGGAGACATGTGAGGAGCTGATTTCCATTTTGATACCACAGCCCCAAGCGGGAGAGAGCCAACTCTAAATTTAAAATATAGTGCTCGATCAAAAGGGAGGGTAATGAGGTCCAAATAAGGCTCAAATGCCACCACATCTTTTACCACTAAAAAGGCAGCAGTAGACTTGCAGTGGTTCGGGTTTGTAACTAAATGTTCCGCGGACCATTTCCAATAAAGACTCTTCACAACCTCTTTTGGTGGGGCTGTGCGAGTTGTCCAACAGTCCCCCAGTCCGATTTTCTCCAGGAGCATTTTAGTGTCTCTCAGCCATCTTATTTTTGCCCAACCACCCAGACTCATTATTTCAGCCAGTCCATCAGCATATGGTTTCAGTTCTTCACCCCTCCAAATTCTTGTCCATAATAGGAGGGGACGGAGTTGGGCCTGGTCTTTGATGTTTTTACAACCTGTGTCCAACAACACAGGTATGGTCGGAGTGCTCGGAGGGATGGCAATAATGGTTTTTAGCAGCTTACTTTCCACTGTGGCCAAGGCCTCCAAGCGGCAATGACCCCACAATTCTGCGCCATACAAGGCCGATGTTACTACCTTGGCTTTGTAGATTTCAATTACTGGGGTAAGCGATCTCCTGGGAGAGGCCCGAAATTCCCTCAACAGGGCTCCTCCTACCCTTTTGTGGTTGAGAACCATCTTATCAATGTGAGGCGCCCAGGACATTTTGTCTGTTATCCGAATTCCAAGGTAATCGAATTCGGATACTTTCTCCAAGGCAACAGAATTGAGCGTGGGAGGACGGCCCAATTTCCGTGGGGGATTTAGGGCTAAATATTTTGTTTTGTCCACGTTAATTACTAGGCCCTTGGAAGCACAAAAATCCTGAAAACGGGTTAGCAGTTTTTGGAGACCTTGCGGAGTCTTGGAGATCAAAAGCGTGTCGTCCGCAAATAGCAGGGTGGGTATCCGCACACCTCCGAGACAGGGAGCATCAGCTGGGTCCAATTGAAGATATTCTACCACCCCATTCACATATAGTGAAAATAGGGTGGGCGCCAGGACGCAACCCTGTCTCACGCCCCTGGACACCGGTATTTTCTCAGTGAGCTCTCCGCTTTTACCCCAGCGGACCTGGGCGAAGGTATGGGCATGGAGGGTGACAAGGAGGGACAAGATGTAGGGGGGCAGTCCCAACTCATGAAGCACCCTCCACAATTCTTCCCGGGGAACTAGGTCAAAGGCAGTCTTCAGGTCTATAAAGGCCAAATATAGACTGCCTTTGCCTAGCTCCACCACCTTCCACCCCAAGAGTGCCAACCTGAACACCTGCTCTATCGTCCCCATTCCTGCCCGGAAACCTGCCTGAAAATCAGATAGTATGTTGTTCTCCTCCACCCAGTGTAAGATCCTCCCAAGTATGGCTTTGCCTGCTATCTTTTGGGTGGAATCTATCAGGCTTATAGGGCGGTAGTTCCCCGGGGTTTCTCTACACCCTTTTTTATGAATCGGTACCACCACCGCCCCTTTCCATGATTCTGGCACTGGCCCTCCCCTCATAATGTCGTTAAGGAGTGCTGCAATGACCCTACCCCACTCAGCTGGATATGCCCTCATAAGGTCCCCCGGAAGGCCATCTGGGCCAGCTGCCTTACGGGGGCCACCCACCCTATCACTTTTTCAATCTCTAGAGGTGTAAAGAGATCATAGGCGTGGGGTTCGATTACTAGAGGGGAATACGCCCTAACATTCAATTCCCCTTGTGCCGGGAGATATAAAGTTCCAAAATGTTTTACCCAACTTTGTGGCGGGATGTTGCAGGGTCTCGTAGCTGCCTCGGGCCTATTCCGTGATCCTATTAGGTTCCAAAAAATCCTTGAGTCCCTACATTTACTAGCTTGGAGCAGATCTTCCCAGAATTTGTCTTCCCACTCCCTCTTAGCATGTTTGAGGGATCTATTGTAGGCCTTCCTTGCTACCTGAATATCACTGTGGGAATTACGCTTTACTGCCTCAACAAGCCTTGCCTTATGGACCCTACATGAATGAGTATACCAGCCATCTTCAGGTTTTTTACTTCTCTTGTTACTCGACTTACTAGAGTGGATGGTAAATACATTAGAGAGGGCCTCTACTAGGGAGACAAAAAGTCCACTTGGCCTACCCACCCCTTCTAGGGGCGACCCCAAGGATGCCACTGCATGGTTTAAAAGGGAAAAAATTTCACTGACCCTTGCCTCCGACAGGACCAATTTAGCCCATTTTATTCGTCTGCCGCATGGCGAGACTTCGGACTCATCAGGGGGCATTACCACCGGGTTAACATGGCCTTCTATTGCAGATCGCCACCACTGTTTCATACTTAAGGAAAGTGGGTTGTGATCACTTTCAGTTGTTGGGACTACCAGCATGTCCATCACATGCTTCCATAGGTACACATCTACTAAAATGTAATCTATTCTGGAGGTGTGTCCTGGTCTATTGTACGTGTGGGCACCCCCCCTATCCGAGGTTGTCCTCCCATTAACTGCCCTTAGATTTATTTCCAGGCTCAGGGAGTATAACTGTAGCGCCACTTCAGACCACCTTCTGATAGGTGGGAGTTCCAATACGGGGATCCCCAACCTAATGTCCTCCTCATCTTGTTCAAGGGCAACATCCGAGCCCAAAGGCTCGAACGTACAGTTCATGTCGCCCACGACCAGCGTACGCAAACTGTGGGGGGTTTTATTTAGGAGGGTCTCAAGAAGGGATATTACCGATGACTTTCTTCCACCCTTAGTCCCTCTGGCATAAACATTATAGACATTTAAAACCAATCTTCCCCGCTGATCTAGTAGAATAATATTTTGGATATCCGGGTGGCCTGTATGAAGTTCCTCTACTCTACAATCTAGGGCAGCTGCTACCCAAATGAGCAGGCCACCAGAAGGTCGCCCTCTTCCAGTTTCAGAGGTCAATGCAGGGACAGAGTAGGAAGAGAATCCCACCCTGTGTGCCGGCACTAAGCTCCACGTCTCTTGGAAGATACACAGAGAGTGTTCATCCACCCATGCAGTGAAGTCAGGCAAGGCCAACTTCCTTGTAATCCCTGCGACGTTCCAGCTGAAAACCTTAAATACTAGGCCCGTCACAGCTGGAGCGTCGCAAGGCGCAGGAATACCCTTAACTGTGGCCCTCATCCCACTAGTATCTCCAATATCTCCAATTGGAGAGAAGTCAATTTGGGAGGATAATACTACCTTTGGCTCTGGAACACTCACGGATACTTTGTCCTCGGCTGCATTTTTGCATACCCCAGGTTCGTCCTCCTGTAGTCAGTTGGACCCTGACACCCGCACTGAGTTCATCCCTCCACTGCCGGGTGCCCCGGCCCCAGCTGTCTCGGAGGAGCTTAGGCTTTCTCGAGTTAGAGTAGCATTTTGCCTAGGGTAAAAATAGGACAAATCTACCACTTTAACCCCTGGGGCCCCCATATTTTTTATTGGGGTACAGATGGAAGGGACTACTCTGGGGTCCTGAAAGTTTATTATTATACAGTCCCCCTCCTGGGTTTTCTTTCCCTGCCCTACCCAGCCTACTCTACGCACACTTAGAATAATCCCATCCACACCCGGCGGAATTGGCTTGTTTGCCTTTAGCCAGTGGATGCACTTATTCTTGAGTGATTCGTGGTTTTCCAACTGGTCTTCCTTTAGTGGGGGGACGTTTACCAGAACTGTAACAAAAGGTTGACAGTCTGGAGGGAGATTTATTGGAGGAGTACGGCGTACTGGTTTCCTAGAAGCCGGTACAGTGGTAGTTAGAGGTGTAGGTTGGGAAGCGGGAATTGAGAATTTCCCCGTTACTAGTCCCTGAGCCTTATCACATGAGCCTGGTGTTTGTGTATTTTTTAATTTGCCACTAGTTGTCTGGGGCTGCTTTTGTGGCAGTAATTTGGGCTTAGATGCGGCTACCTCTGAGTGCGCTGGTGGCCCCTTAAAATTCGGCCCTGCTTTAGGAGGGGGAAACGTTTTAGGAACTGGGGTTTGTGGTCTATTAATGTCAACCTTATTTAATATTTTTAGAGGCTTAGGGACTCTCTGTGGTGGTAAAGAAACTACTGGAGGCTCACTCTCCATCAGATCCATGTCAGGGCTTTCACTCGCTCTGACTAGTTGTTTAAATGTGGATTTGAGTGAGTAGAACCCATCGAGGGTTGATTGCTCTAATTTATCTATTCTAGACCCCAGGCTCTTGACCTGTGTTAGGAGGGGCATCAAGAGACTATTTACCCTCTCTAAAATAATATCGATAGTTACAGGGTCAGGCGGGTTTGAGGCATTTACTATGGTATCATTAGGAAGTGGCCCCTTCAGGGTAGCCACTACCCCCCCTTCAGCCACGTCTTTATTCCCCATAGTCGTGCCCCTTAGCTTTTCCATGCCAAAACCTGGGAGCTTTATTGTTGATTGGTAAAGTGAGGCCTGGCTCACCAATCTGCCCTTTTTACCGTGTCTTGTCTTTTTACTTTTATTTCTCTTATCCTGTCTAGTCTCTGGGATCTGGCTACTTGAGGGCACCCCTTCTAAGACCCCGTCTGTTATTATCATAATCGGAGTGGGTGAAATTGGCGGTAAAGACTGACTAATTGCATCGTTTGGGGGTTTAGGTGATACAGGTGGAGCTGGAATAATAAGACCAACCTCTTCCTCAATGCCACTAGGAAGAAGCGTGGCCACAAAATCCACCCCGTCTATATTTTGCCCTATTTCAATCAGTTGGGACGGGTCTGTAGAATCGCCTAGAGCTCCTACAGTAGGGGCAAGTAGAACCCGCTCACAAGCCGGAGTAGACGCTTGCACAGCAGCCCCCAGTGATGCACGTCTTGATGGGAGGTAGATCTCGGATAGGCGCCGCTCTGACACAGCGATCTCCTTTTCTATTACAGCCGCCACCCTGGTAATAAACCGATCCATAGTTCCTATCACAGGGCTCCCTGCAATAACTCGGCTATCGCCTTCGCTCCTGAGAGGTCTTCCTGAGCGGGTAGACATGATGTAAAGAGCACCGTTGGGCCTCAACGGCTGTATGTAGACGCTGCTGTTGCAGGGGAAAGGGACGTGGCCCAGCCCAGCCGCTGTCAGCCCCTGACGGCCACAGACGGCCCGCCCTTTGCCCGGGCTTCGCTCGGCGTCCTGCTCGCGTCCCGCTCGCATCCCGCTAAGCGTCGAGCTGTTCTTAAAATAGGGGGCGTTGCAGGCGGGGGCGTGTCTGATTGTGGGCGCGTCCGCCTGTGCAGCTGGGGAAGCAGGGACTCCTGGTCTTCCGAGTCCCTGCTTAGCGCCGACAAGCTGGTCCGTCCAGGCGCCTCCCAGTGACAGCGCTTAGATCTCGCCTCTCCCTCCTTCAAGCCGCGAAGCGGCACCCGCGGAGCGGGTGCGGCGAGAGGCAGCGGCAACAAGGGGCAGCCCAGCAGAGTTGGACCCGAGAGCACAGGGTCAGATAACAGCCTCCACAACTTCCAGGTGAGTCCCGCTGAGAGCAAGCAACACGCGCCTTTTCTCTGGTCAGGCGGGGGCGTGTCTGATTGTGGGCGCGTCCGCCTGTGCAGCTGGGGAAGCAGGGACTCCTGGTCTTCCGAGTCCCTGCTTAGCGCCGACAAGCTGGTCCGTCCAGGCGCCTCCCAGTGACAGCGCTTAGATCTCGCCTCTCCCTCCTTCAAGCCGCGGAGCGGGTGCGGCGAGAGGCAGCGGCAACAAGGGGCAGCCCAGCAGAGTTGGACCCGAGAGCACAGGGTCAGATAACAGCCTCCACAACTTCCAGGTGAGTCAAAACTCAATTTACAGTATCCCAACCCAAAAGTTAATTATTAGGAATGTCCCAAATTCAATCTCTACCAGCCGGACAAACCTATAATTGAAAGCATAACCCATGTAATGAAGAAACATAAAAAAGAAACAGTAACAGATGCTGAACAAGATAAAGCATGTGCAAGGAAACTAAAAAGTTAACGATGTCCTGAACATTGATTGGCAATCTCAGATAAAGATCAATCAGGGAAATTAGCTTTGCGATATCAGTTTCAGGTGAAGAGGTCAGTTTCTTACAGTTCATTTCAGAGTCAAAAAGAAACCTAGTTAATGTATACATGAACTAAGAAGGCCAAGCCACTTCGTTCGCCAGGTTACCTTTACAGGCCTACGTGAGGGCAACACAAAATGGTGGCACAGAACAAAATGGAGTCAGACTCGAGAATTACAGAACCTCAAAACCTCCTTTTGTCATTACGTAGGCAATAACTTAATACTCATGTTAATCTGAATCTAGGTCTATATCAATATTCATTAGGTCATCAAAGTGTTGCTGTAGCATCATTTTATTATTCTCTACTTCTCTCGGGACAGGTCTCCGAACACACATAGTAGCACAAAGACTACAAATGGCGGGACCACACTGATGCAAAGACAACAAGAGAAAAAGATGGCTAAAACCATACCAAGGAATGTCAGAATCTTCCATCCCCATTTGGACAGCAGTCCCCAAAACCATCCCGTCAATGACCAGTCTCCTTCGTCTACATGGATAGACTCAGAGATCTTATGCAACCTAGAGATGGCTTGGTACACTGTAGGGCATTATCTGGTATGTAAACACAGCAACTAGATCCAATCAATTTACATACTCCTCCTCGATCTGCAAGTATGATGTCTAATACCATACGGTTCTGCAAAGTCATAAGGCGGTCCGCTTGAAGCTCAGCTGTAACATTACTAAGAGCACCTGCTGTCTCATTAATAGTAGCTTCAACAACGCGGACGAGCTGTCAAATATGCCTACTATTAATCATAGGACCCCAAAAGGGCAGGAATCCCTTGAAGAAATCTCCTACTTCATGTGCTGCAGTATCTTCCTGATTGAAGACACCTCTACCATATCTCGTTCTATGATAGTCTGAAGCAGTAGTGTATGTAGGGGGAAGCAAAAACGCCACATAACATGTTCCTGAAAAATCAGGTGGCAACCATGTGTAGGCTCTGTCATGACAAACAAAATATGTGCCTTTAGCTGGCACAAACGGTGGAGAAGTCTGGGATGAATAGACATAGGTTTGAGCACACACACTCTTACCTAGCTGAGCTTTCGGATTCCGACCAGTACCTTGCAGACAAAAATGGCCTCGGTGGGGTACAATCCAAATAGGGGGAGACCTTTTTCGTCTCTCCTTCTCTCTCAAGCTGGTACTATATCCAGTCACGTTCCAACCAACATAAGCCTGCACCTCATCCTTAGGGATAGTATTATATGAATCAATATCTCGGATCATAGCTACTATTCCCCTTATTAAGGCACTATTGCTGGAGATATCTTTAAGGGAACGTAAGGGGTGTACCTCATTTGCATAGATAAACATGGTCTGTAAAGCCCACACAGACCCATTAAAAGAAAAAGGCAAAACCAAATATGGCATACCTTTATCTGTCGTATGAGGCATAAGACCACTAACCCAACAATTAGTGGTATTTACTACTAACTGATGCTGATGCAACAACTGTATGAACGAGTTGTTGACAAATTCTGATCTCCTTATTTGTTCATGTTCAGGCAACGTATAAAACTGATGCAAAGAAAAAGTAGTGAAAGAAAGCATAGGTTGGGAGGTGGGTGTAGATGTCTGTTGTGTAACATAGACAATCCAACCCACACAAGCTAATGTGATACTTAAAAACATCAAAAAGCGCAATATTATAAAACATTTGCTATATATCAATGTACAAAATCTTGTCTTAAGATCTATTCTCTCAACATCTCTTCCAGTTACAACAGACTCCATCCTCTAACGTGCTGCTCGCGGCAATTTTCCTTCTTCACTCAAGTGTGCGTCCAGGCGTCCTAGACGTCCCTAGAACCGCAGACCTTTCATCAATACGCGGGCCACCCCTTAAGTCTTATACCGCGACCCTGCAGCTGAACCCAGATGGTGGTTCAAAAAAGAAAAAGAAAAATAGTCTTTTGTCTGAAAGAGTGTAATTCACAAAAAAATTCACATTTTATTTGTCCTTTTTAGACCTTAAGTTGTATCGTTCTTTACCAGGCACAGTTTGATCCTGAAAGAGTGTCTCTGGATGCGTAGTATCAAATCTCAAACACGGCGGCACAGCTTCTTGCAAGACTTCATTATCCGCACATTCTGACTGAGTCCTTTCCAGATGTGCATCGCTAAAAGGTACAAATCTTGGAACCCTTTCACTCTCGGAATCGGCAACACCTTCCCGGACCCACTTATCGTACAGTAAGGGCAAAGGTATCTTCTTGCAATGGGTACCATGTACCCAGTTTTTCTTGCCGAACACCTTAATAGCAGTCCGAGTTGATAACAGGACTTGGTATGGACCGGTCCATCTTGGTTCCAAGTTCTTTGACCTCTGGAAATTCCTAGTTAGAATCCAGTCGCCAGGTTGAATCGTGTGGCCTGCGTCTACAGAAACTGAAGGCAAAGTGTCATGGACCTGTTGGTGAAGAACACGCAATTCAGCAGTCAAATCATGTAAGTAGTTAACCAACATAGGGTACTCGATATCACTGTACTTCTTAGGCCTCGGAACACCCCAGACATTTGCCGGGCGTCCAAAAACAATCTCGTATGGGCTAAGTCCCACGCGAGAATGTACTGTCGTTCTCGTGGACAAAAGTGCCAATGGTAAGGCATCGGGCCATTTAAGACCAGAGCTCGCTTGCACCTTGGCCAACTTCAGCTTCAGAGTGCCATTATAGCACTCGACCAGGCCTACTAACTGGGGGTGATTCGCAGCGTGAAATTTCTGTTTGGTACCCAGACCCGCACACACTTTCTTCATAATCTGACCCACAAATTCACTTCCATTATCACTCCATACCATCCTCGGCAAACCATATCTGGGAAAGAATTCTTTGATCAAAACCTTGGCTGTAGGCAAGGCAGTATTACCCTTTAGGGGGTAGGCCTCTATCCATCTGGAAAAGGCACAAACAACCACAAGAACATACTTCAAGTTATTGCATCTTTCCATAAGAATGTAGTCTATCTGCAACACCTCGAACGGATACGTTGGAGGAGCAAAATGACCCGCTGGAGTTGGTGTTCCCTTTCCAGGATTATGCATCAAGCAAATAATGCAATGTTTAACCAAATTCTCAGCACATTTAGGAATTCCACCATTCTGCCATACCGGAGCCAACAACTTACATATCCCTTTTGAACTAATGTGAGCCAGCCCATGAGCCATGGTAACCACCGGGAGCACATATGCATCCGGCAACAACCATCGCCGGTGCTCTGACAACTCAACCCAACAGCCTGTCGGATCCAACATTCCCATACTCTCTCTCCACATACTCAATTCTTTCTCAGTAGCTTCTGCCTGAATCATCTTCACACTTTCTGTTGTATCTTCACACATTCGTCCTTACACAACCCATCTGGCAGGACTTGCAACATACATCCGACTCGTCACATCTTTCGCTGTTTCTCTCGCTACTTCATCTGCAAACGCATTCCCTCAACCCACATCATCCGTAACCTTCTTATGCGCACTACACTGTACTATCGCAATTTGAGTCGGCAAAGTAAGTGATTCAAGAAGTTCACTCACTAATTGTCCATGCTGAATTTTCGTACCATGGAAAGTAAGAAATCCTCTCTCTTTCCACAAACGACCAAAACTGTGAGCCACGCCAAATGCGTATTGGCTATCCGTAAAAACATTCACTCTCTTTCCTTTTGACAACACACACGCTCTAGTCAATGCTATCAACTCCGCTGCCTGTGCTGAATTCTGTGCAATACGTGCTGTTTCAACAATCGTGTGCAAAGTTGTGACAGCATATGCTGCAGTTGTCTCTCCATTCGGAAGCTTAAAGCATGAACCATCTACCCATAGGGTACCATCAGGATTCGAAAGAGGAGTTTCTTTCAGATCAACTCTACCCTTCGTTTCCTCCTCTGTCCGGAGAAAACAGTCATGCTGTTCCTGAGCATCTGTCTCTTCAAAAATTGGCAACAATATAGCTGGATTCAATGTGTTGGACCGCTTGATGTGCACATGGCTAGCCAAAAGCGTCAAATCATAACCTGACAGACGTGCACTGGTAAGATGTTGAGTCTTTGTTCTATTCAATAGGGTATCCACTGCATGTGGGACCATCACAATCAATGTATTATCCAATACCAAACCAGCAGACTGTTGGATAGAAACAGCCGCTGCTGCTGTAGCTCTTAGACAACTAGGCAACGCCCTAGCTACCGGATCTAAAGTGGCTGAAAAATACGCACATGGGCGCTGTTTGTCTCCAAATTGTTGCATCAACACTGACAACCCACAACCTTCTCTCTCGTGTACATAAAGTGTAAAAGGTTTACTATTGTCGGGGGTACCCAACACCGGAGCAGAACACAATGCATCACGCAATTCAGAAAAACTCTTCTGACATTCGTCAGACCAAGGAAGAGGGTGTGGTGTGTCCTTAAGAGTAAGTGCCAACAAACATTTCGCTAGCAAAGAAAAATTCGGAATCGACTGTCTACAATACGAGGTGATACCTAAGAAGGCACGCACCTCTCTCTGTGTGCATGGCACAGTCATTTGGGCAATCGCTTGAATACGCTCTGGGGTCAATCGTCTTCCCTCCTTCGACAAGAGATTACCTAAGTAGGTCACTTCTTGCCGGCAATATTGCAACTTCGAAGGTGACACTTTATGATGAAGGTCAGACAGGTGTTGCAACAAAGAAAGAGTAACTTCTTTACAAATATCTTCATCATCAGCAGCAACCAACAGATCATCAACATACTGGATAAGAGTAGCACCAGAAGGCAATGCAAAAGTATCAAGCTGAGTTTTCAAAGCCTGACTATAAATGGAGGGACTCTCACAATAACCTTGAGGAGCGCATTTAAACCGGAAACTGCGGCCTCCTAAAGAGAAGCCAAAAATATCCCTACTTTCCTCAGCAATCGGAATACTGAAGAAAGCGTTCTTCAGATCAATAACAGAAAACCAAGCAGCTGAGGCAGGGATCATAGTCAATAAAGCAGTAATGTCTGGGACAACAGGAAACTGTGGCACAACAATCTTATTGACCTCTCGAAGGTCAATCTCAAACCGATACACAGGTGGCTGAGAAGAGTCAGTACGCTTAAGGACAGGCAGAACAGGACTATTACACACATTGCCTCTCGTTTCTTCAACCACACCTTTCTCAACCAAATCATAGATAATCGCCAAAAGAGCTCTTTCGCCATCACTGGAAATTTTGTACTGAGGAATGCGAGGTAATTTAGCATTCGACTTAAGGGTAACAACGTAGGGTGGAATCTGCAAAAGACCAACATCATTAGAACCTGTAGCCCAAAGTGTATCAGGGAGAGAACGCAGTTCTAGTGGAAGGCGATCCTTAGACAGATACGTCGGGGAAATCACTTTCTTACCCACCGTAAGGTGTACTCCCAAAGGAGAACAATGTAATGTTGCTTGCAATCTTTTCAACAAGTCCAAACCCAACAGATTCTTGCCACAGCCAGTCGTTAGAATAAGGGGAGCCTCCAATTCACAAGGACCAATAGAAAGGGGCAAAGGACAAGAAACCGGATTACGAACTGGGGCGCCAGAAAATCCTACCGAAACATTAGTCAAGCCAGACAAGGGTGCACCAGGGAGTTTAGAGGGCATTATAGAACTCTTTGCTGCACCAGTATCCAAAAGAAAAGGTTCTGCCACACCTGATGTAATCACTTCAACATAAGGTCCACTCTGGTCTACTGGAACTGACACCACTGCCTCCCTTTGTCCATGGCTGTCCTAACTATCATTAAAACCAGCACTCTCACTTCCAACATAATAATCATCAGTGTAGTACTGAGCGGACTGAACAGTCGGAACATTCTGTTGGTCAAAATAATTGATAGAATTCTGAGGGGAAAAGGAACATTCATTCTGGTACTGTTGGAAACCACCACGACCTCTCAGACCAGACATACCATTCGCACGCTGTAGCAAGATCGGGCAACTATTCTTGAAGTGACCTTCCTCTTTACAATAAGCACATTGATTAGGGCCTAGCGGGAGTCACGGAGCAAAAGACTCAGGCTTCTGCAACAGTTTCTGAAATTGTGGGGGTTGCTGAAACTGACGCTGATTAGGGCGAGGCGGATAAGCCTGCTGCAGGAGAACTTTCGTTTTTAATTCTCTAGTCTTCTTCTCTACTTTATCCTTCTCATCTTTATCTCTATTCTCATAGTATTGTGCAGTAGCCAATATCTGGGCCGAAGAAGAAACAGCCCATGAACTCTCAGAGTCCTTTAACTTATTAGAGAGTTCAGGAAGTAAATGAAAAACAAACTTATCTACAAACAACCTCTGACCACCTTCTGTACTCATGTCCTGACCACTATGATCGATGAATGTTTCCTCAAACCTAGTGAAGAAATCAGACACACTCTCATCTTTCTTTTGTTTGCATGCTGCTAACTTGTCCTAATTCACCCACAAAGGAGGCATCATAGTTTTCATTAAATTAATAATTCTACCAGGTAGTTCTGCAACTAAGGGTTCAGGTTTGGCACCTCCTACCTGCCGACCATCTGCAGCAGTAATATTAACCCATGTATCTCCTAACTCTGGCGCGTGATCCTCGTGACGGATCTTCGCCCACAAGGGTTGAGGAACTAGATTACCCATCAACATATCTATGTCAGCTAAATTCATAACACATGCATCAACTGTCTGAGACAATTCCTTGTAATAACCGGCAGGATTTTTACGGGGGTCAGGCAAGGTCTGCTTAAGAGCCAAGACCTCAGCTCTCTTCCAAGGGACATGCACCCACACTCGCTGAAAATGAGCCGGTGCAACCGCAATACCATGAGCGGCATCAGCCAAAACTTCTTCTCTCCATAGAGGGGGAACCTCTCTCATAGGATACTGCTTCACTTTTCTCCTAACAGAAGGGTCAGGTTCAAACAATGACTGAGGTGGAAGTCTAGACCTAAAAGTGAGTAGTGTCTCTAACCCTTCCTCAACATCGGAACACACTATCGTTCCTTTAGCAAATTCAGACTGAACATTAATCAATTCCAGTGGAATTGAACCCAACGCATTATCTTCCTACTCCTGACGAAGGAAGGTACACATGACATCAAAAACAAAGCTTTGTTTTGGTGCCTCCCACTGTAGGAAGATATCCATAACCACTTGTGGACCGTACTTGGAGGCATTTGAAACCCATCTACGAGCAAGGAGATCTAACACTGCCCGCTCTTCGGGACCAGAAAGCTGACTACGTCTCTGCTTACGTTCAGAAACAGGGGTCATATTTAGTGACCCAAAGAAAGGAGACAAAAGACTAGTGACAGTCTCAGTTATTCGTTGCCGAGCAGAAGGAGAAGAAGTTGACATGAGGACAGGAGACAAAGTGTTTTGAGGCAAGAGAGACGTAGGGACAGAAATAAGAGAAGTCAAAGATAAAGGAGTGTAAGGCAAAGGAGTTTGAGGCAAGGCTGGTGACAAAGCTGGTGGCCCTGGAGGGAGCTGCGCCGCGGAAGGAAGAACCACCTGTGAAGCAACAGGTGGCGGAACAACAACAGGGGGTTGAACGACAACAAGGGGTGCAACAACTGGAGGTAACGGAGGTGCAGTAGCACCATGCACATAAGGGGGGTAATCTCCGTAAATGTGACATCAAAGGATCCTTTTCAGGGTCTTCATTCACATCTGAAAGGGGAGGTGGCAAAGCCAGGTAACATTTGTCAATGGCCATGCAATGTTGTCTATCTGACACTACAATCGCACGATCTTCTTCATCTTCCTTAAACTGCCTAGCAGCTTGCATTACCGACATATTCCTTTCCTTCCTATCTCTCTTAGCTTGCTTAATTTCTCGCTGTTTGGCTTCCTTACGCCAAAGGCGGAAAGACTCAAACATCGCCGGCCGGGCTTTCTTCTTAAATAGCGCAACTTCTAGGTTATCTAAAACATCTGATTCAAAACTACCATGTTGGGGCCATCGTAAAACACCATCTTTCTTTGTATAACAGACTCATACTTCATTATAGGTAATGGGACCCACACCATGCTTTGAATAGAGCTCATAGGATGGAGCTACAATCGGAGGTATCGGACACGAGTCCTCCAATCGGGAATCCTTATTACAACTACAACAAAACCATTTCCTAATTTTGCCAAAACCAGGCATCTTTAGCTCGCTAGTCTTGCTTCAAACTTCAAGGGGTTATCAAAAAATGATACACTCGTAAATATACGAATCCCTCGGCTTCGACTATTGCAATGGCCGAATCAAAACCAAGAAACAAAACAAAGTCGTGGGAGTGACCCACTTATACTTAACCAGAATGTCTGTCACGCCACCAGAAGACCGTCTAACGTCTCGCCTTACAAATCATCACAAGAGGGTCCTTCGCAGCCGTCGGAAAGGGGAAGCCTCTCAGAAAAAAAAACCTTCGGTCCACGTCGACATGCAGGGGTCAATGAAGTGGCAGCCGTCCTCCAGATTTTCCTCACGGGGCTCCTCACAATCTTCGGGCTTGGACCAGTACCGCTGAAGTCGCCCCACATTGGGCGCCAGTTGAAGAACCGGGGTTTAACCCAGCGGCGTCAGGGACACACCTAAGATCTTCGAGTTCACCTGTCTTGGTATTCAAAGACACGAAATACTTCTGGATGGCGTCAGAGACCAAGTTTATTAGCTACAGCTAGTAACAGTGATCCTAGAAATACATCACGGTGTAAATTCTCAGGAGACTGCTCATTTTACAAAGGCGAGACGTCCCCTTTTATATCCAATATTCACATTATAAATGTACACCCACTGCACAAAATTCTAACCAATAAGATACATTTTCAAACAAAGTATCACATAGCAAAAACTCAATTTACAGTATCCCAACCCAAAAGTTAATTATTAGGAATGTCTCAAATTCAATCTCTACCAGCCGGACAAACCTATAATTGAAAGCATAACCCATGTAATGAAGAAACATAAAAAAGAAACAGTAACAGATGTTGAACAAGATAAAGCATGTGCAAGGAAACTAAAAAGTTAACGATGTCCTGAACATTGATTGGCAATCTCAGATAAAGATCGATCAGGGAAATTGGCTTTGCGAGGTCAGTTTCAGGTGAAGAGGTCAATTTCTTACAGTTCATTTCAGAGTCAAAAAGAAACCTAGTTAATGTATACACAAACTAAGAAGGCCAGGCCACTTCGTTCGTCAGGTTACCTTTACAGGCCTACGTGAGGGCAACACAAAATGGTGGCACAGAACAAAATGGAGTCAGACTCGAGAATTACAGAACCTCACAGGTATACCCTTAAGTACCCACCAGAGAGGATTGGAAAGATTCAGGGGATCCTCCAAAGGGAGGGTCTGGACATGGGGGGAGGATGTCCTTTGTCCAGTTTCGCACCAGAGCAGGAGCCATTGGCTCCCAGGGCTGGTTTGAATTGGACTATGCACAGAGACACCAAATGTGCCCCACATGCAGACTTTCAGTCACTGGCAAGCACACCCACCCAGCCCTAATGCACTTAATCCTGTCTCGGAGGTGGTCATACCTCCCTATGGCATGATGCCTATTGTTCTGCCTTTCCGTGCTCGAGCTTGGCTCAGCAGGAGGGCAGAAATGTGTCTCTGGTTGGCAGCCCCATGAAGGGGATGGGGTGGAATCATACTTCCCACACCGGTTACTAGTGTGCGGGTGGTATGATTCCAACATGTTTGACACCAAACATGATAGGGCTTGTTTCAGCCGTTTCAGAATTTGTCATCATTCTTTTGCATAATGCCCCTCTATATATATATTATATATGGCTGTTTCACTGGCAACCCAGAAGAATGAACTCTTTAGGATGCAGGGGTGTCATGTTCATGCAGGGCCACCCTCTCACCTAGAACCAAGCACCCTGTCTTCAGGATTTGAAAGGCCTGCTATAGGGGTGACATAGGTTTTAAGTGCAGTGACCCTTAGATATAGTAAATCTATATCTTTAGTAAGTGGTGCATGCACCAACTTACACAGGCTGCAATGCCAGGCCTGTAGTTCCATTTTTCATGGCCTCTCATGGGTGGCATAATAGATGCTTCAGCCCATGGAAGGCCTCTGGGGTACCTATGCCCTGGGTATATGTGTACCATATACTAGGGACAGACAAGGGTACCGCAGTATCCAATATGGAGGGTACTGAAGTACATAACATAACAGTTTAGGGAGAAAGCAGACAGACTGGGGTTCTGATTAGCAGTGATCTCTAGTCAGACTAGTCTAAAACCAACTTAGCACCAGGCACAAAATGGGGGTACACATGCAGAAGGATCCTATTTTCCTACATCGGGCTAAAGGTGAGGGGCGTGGCCCCTCTGCTATTACAATGGGCTGCAGCTGGGTAAGGGGTAGGCTAGAGTAGCAAACTTGACCTCGGCATCTGCGAATTAAAGACAGAACATACCAATGGGAAGCTTTTGTCGGTAGAGCTAAACCTTTAGCTCAGGGCTAAGCACCGCATGCAGAGCTTGAGAAAGCCCAGCAGGAGTGATAAGAAAGACACACAAGGGTGGGGTAAAGAAGGATGAAAGAGGGTTCGCCTGGGGGGAATGACACAGCAAAGTTTCTGCAAGTGGAAAATGGTCCCACGGGTACTGGGAAAAAAAGGAGGATTATTGTGTGTAGAGGGGGAGTTACGGGGGAAATGTTGCCACTCACGGTGGGATGGTGTCCATCACTAGAGAGAAAAATAGAAGAGAGAAAAGGACCACCAAGACCCTTACAATAAGCAATAAAAACAGTGAAGAAATAATGAAATAACAACACACTGAGACCAGGTCTGCAAAATCTTTCAGAATGTACTCATCTGTGTCCATGAGGTGGTCTGAGAAGGATGGGTCTCTAGTGGTGAAGGTTTCAAGGATGACCACTACGTATCCCATGCCTGCTCTTGTGTGAGTTCTTCCACACAGTGGAATACTTTTCCTTTGTTACAGGACTTTTAAAGGGCTGATCTGGTTGCCTGCCAGTGTAATGCGATAATTGCCTGCGCCAAGGTGGAGCGTTGGCTGTCAGATGTGGAGTGAGATCCACATGCTGGTCATCCAGGCAGTCTAGAATATGGGTCAGATCATTCAGGTCAGTGCAGTACTTAGAGTACAAGCCATGGTTATCCACATCATAGCTGGTTCTAGAAGTCTATATTTGATGTCCCATTTGCGGATTTGCGGTCAACTTTGCAGGGAGCCTTTCAGTTTGACATTGTTTTCAGTGTAGAAATATATAGCGATCAGCACTTTATAAGCATCCAATCATAAAGGCCATGACTTGATGGAGGAAACAGGCTATAATCGGGTGTGGTCTCGCCAGATTGGTGCTGGATGGTATTCTGGGGAGGATCATATAGTCTCTAAGCATTTAAAAAGAATGGGTGTAGGTCAGACCAAGCAAGTGTGGGAGGACATCCGCTAGTAGACCCCTGAAATCATTATTGGATTTGAACTTCTCGAGGAAGCCATTGAAACAGGCTTTGTTGCACCGTGCCCGGTCTTTCAGATCAATCACTTTCTGCTTGAAGTGCCAGATTTCACAGCCACAATAATCTGCGCTGTCCAGTCACTCATCCATACGTCCAAGCCGTCTACTTTGGGAGTGTAAGAAGCCCACATCAGCGCGCTGAGCATTCATCTTCTAGGCAAGGCCCGAGGTCTTGGGACCTCAGTTGGTTGCTGATTGCTGAAATCTCCTACAAGAAGAGTTATATGGATCCTTCCTGAAGCACGCTGAAGGTGCCCCCGGTTACTGCTGAGAGCCACCCACCAACTCAGTGAACAACTGGTGTGCAGCATTACCACTGGTTGTGATGAGAAACTGGGTAGTCTTGACAGCTTCATGAGAAGACAAAACTGCATAGAAGCAGAAGGTCCCCGCAGTGCATCACAGGGGTTGATTGCGTGGTCAGGAACTGGGCATCAGCCCTTGAGTGGCCGTAGAAATGATTAGGATCCCCTGGAGCCCAAAGTAGTAGAGAGGGGTCTCAATGTGGGACAGCGTGGAACAGATAGGTCACCACTGTACTGTTCGGCACCCCCTGGGGTTTTCATAGTTCCAAAATGCATAGTGATCAAGGCCCCTGTCAGTAAACCACCTCCACTGGGGTATGCACTGAAGGTGGGGACATACAGGCTGTAGACAGGCTGAGGCCACACACAGGCCCCCCAAGTAGGGTGAGTGGTAAAATCTCAGGGGACCTATGTCTTAGAGGGGTGGTCCTCCTCATGTGCCTTAGACTGTCACAAATTAGGCTGCAATATGCCACAAGGGTGCCCCCTCAAGGGTTCCTGTTGTCCACATACTCCAAGCTGGTGTGCAATGAAGGTAGGCACAGCTGGGGTTGCATATAGGCTCTGCAAGTAGGATGAGTAATGAGGTCTTTCGGGGTTAAGTACAGCAAATACAGCCTCTGTTAATGGTCCAGGGGCTCCTGAATGGGCTGAGCCAGAGGAGTGGGGAGCAAGGGACTTGCCCCCAGGGTACAGCGGTCCATCACCAGCAAGTGGCAGCTCTCAGATGCCGTTCACCATACAAACCTCCTGTGTCTGATGATTTGGCAGGCCCCGTTGCTCCTCTGGCTGCTATAGGCTCCCAGGAGATTACTCCATGACCCCCGAAGGCTACGAATGAAGCCTCCACAACAGTACCATACTCAAGAACTTGCAGGACATAGCCAATTTTTCGTTGACTAATACATGGAGCTTTAGATCTCAGAAATAGGGGTTGATGACTGTAGGGAGACTCACTTCTTTGATGGCCTGAGTATTCTCTGTCTTAATGATGAAGACTGAGCCCATTTAGTGGATTAAATAACAAAGAAAGAAATTGCCCAGGCGATCTCCACTCTCCAAAGCCCCAGGAGAAGAGGCTTCCGTGGGGAATTCTATAGGTGGGTACAAGCGTACACCGTTGACTTCCTTTCTGATGTCTATAAGGAACCCGGACCCGAGGGGGCCTGGGCGCTCACTCCAACAGAGCTCTTATTGCAATATTAACTGAACCCAGGAAGGACCTGCTCCTCCTCCTACTCAATACAGACGTGAAAGTGCTAGCGTACATTTTAGCTATAGGACTTAAGCCGGTGATCCCCACCTCAGTCTATAGCGCCCAGGTAGATTTTGTACCAGCCTGCAATCATTTCTGCACACTGGCCCACATTCTGTGGCTCTATAAGGATTTCCAAAAGGACAGAGTTGCCCTCTCCTTGGATGCTGAGAAGGTACTTGATCTGATTGGATGGCCATATATGTTCCGAATGCTCCAGAGGATGGGACTTGAAGATGACTTCATCTCCAAAATTAAATGGCTATATGAGACACCATGGCACAGGTAAACTGTGGAGGTTTTCTCTCATACTACTTTCTGATTCAGAGGGGCACACCAGGGATTCAATCTCTCCCCTTTGCTGTTCCTCCTTGCCCTGGAACCCTTGGTGGCTGCTACAAGTCAGAACTTGCAGATCATGGGAATCCCCACACCAAAGGGCATCTCCAAAATCCAACAGTATTCTGCTTACCCTGTCATACCTTTTAACATCCCTACCGATGTTCTTGTCTACCACTTCAGACTTCTCAGAGTTCCCAGGCTACTCAGTCAACTGGAGTAAAAATGAGGCCCTGCCACTTCCCTGGATGACCATGAATGCAGCAATAGCAGGATATCAATTCCAGTGGTAAGTAGAAAGCCTAAAATATCTGGGAATATACATTAACAGAGACTGTCTTGAAATAATGTCCCTCCTTATGGACCCATGTTGAATGGCTAATGATGAACGCTGGCCTGGGTCCTCAGATACTGTGGGGCATATGTAGGTAATTTTTGTTTTGCGATTATCAGATTGCGATTTTTTGGGAATCGCAATTAGAGGATCGCAAAACGAAATGTAGGTAATATTTTTTTTTTATTTTTTTTTTTTATTGGACAATCTCGGATCTCAATACCAGCCTCAGCTCGAGTGCCCATTCCCAAAGTGGGAGCCAAACTATGGTATTTCTATTATATATAGCCCCAACTCTAGCCGTGCAGTTTTTAGAACAGACTGTAGCCATTTATCATGTAGTGGGGGAGCTGGATCTTTCCATAACATACAGATTTCTCTACGAGCGATAATAATTAGAGAGAAAACTAATGCAATCTGTTCCTCACTGAGCTCATTAGTGGTTTCCGAGTCCAACCCAAATATTACCCTCACCCCATTCAAACTAATATTTAATTTTAAAACACTATCCAGTGTCTCCCCCACTTTTGTCCAAAAGGGGCCAATCACAGGGCAATCATAGAACATGTGTATATCATCCGCTTCTGCTGAATCACACCTTGGACACAAAGGAGGGGGACATACAAACGTAGCTATTTTTTTGGCGTAAAATACAACCTATTTAATACAAAATAGTAGTTCTTTTTCAATGAGGCCGACTTAACATACCTATATAAACATTTAAGAGATATTTCATAGAGCTCAGCGGCAGAGGCCTCAAAGACAGATGCACTCCATACCTGGTTTAGAGGCGTGGCTGTGGTCTCTTCCGAATTCAGCAATTCTCTATACCAGAGGGCTACCTCTTTCTTCCTGACACCAACAGACTGGAGTGCTACCTCAATTTCCCAATTTCCCCCTATATTATCTTTCTCTGTAACATACCAGGAGCGGAGTTGAATGTATTTAAAACGGGAAAAAGAATCCCCTATCTTAGCCCGCAGAACTTCCCACGGAAGAACACCCTCCGCCGTGACAAGGTCTGACCAGGTAACTACACCTGCACTCCTAACAGCTTGAGAAAGACTGTCTTTTAGGCATAATGGGGTGCCAGGGGAGTCCCAGATGGGGGCCAGATCTGAATAATATTTTATACCCCAACATCTCTTCAGTCTGCACCACAACGTCAAGGCAGATCTTAAATCTTAGATCTTTCTGGGGAAAATTCAGGGGAAGATAGGTAGCTTTATCTGGGCAAACAAGAACGCTCGGTTCTCATGGAAAAACTAAAAAGAAGTCTGTTAAAGGGTGGAATGGCGCTTCCGGATGCTCTCTGGTATTCTTTCTCCTTCCAATTAAAAAACATCCGTACCCTCTTAACCGCTCCAGACGAATCTCATTGGGGCCGGATATTAAAGGTGATGCAAGATCTAGAAGGGGGAGGTCCAGGTTTTTTGTAGAAATGTAGGTAATATTAGCAAATTTTTTTGCAAATCCCAATTATTCCTTATTTGCGAATCGCAAATAGAGATTTGCAAATAAGGAATACCTTCACATTCATTCCTATAGGCTAGAAGGCCCATAGGAATGAATTGGAAGACATTCTCAATTTGCGATTCACAATTAGAGAATCGCAAATTGAGAATGCAATTTCAGGGTTGCAAGGGTGTCAATAGGACATCCTGTTGCACCCCTGAAATTAACATGTGTGCACATGTGGCCCACATACATGCCCTAAGGGCATGTATGTGACCCACATGGCACTTTGAAAAATGCCAAAAAGTGCATTTTTCAAAGAAATCGCAATTTACCACCAACCTGAAGTTGGTGGTATTTTGCGATTCCTTATGCCACAATTCGCACAACTTGGGTGCTTCCTACATTGCATTTAAGGAATCCCAATTTGCGATTCCTTAAATGCAATTGCAAAATAAGAAATCGCAAATTTTGCGACTCCTTATTTTTCATGTGGGTTTTTGTGTGCTACATAGCACACTGCCCTAATTGCGATTGCAAATGGGCTACCTACATATGGCCCTATATGATTTCGGACTCCAATTCCACATCAACAATCCTATTACACAGGCCATACTCAAGGTGTACTCACATGCCCACGGACTCCTCCATTGCAAAGTGCAGATTCGCAAGATAGGAGAGGCCTTTATGGCATTGCATGGGCAATCAGGGAGCTATCTGGAATCCTTGCTATTGGACACTTATTGGTTGATAAGCAATTGAAATCCTTTGTGGCCTTACAAGATGAATTCAACTTATCCGGATCCCAGCAGTGGAAACATTGACAACTGAAACATTGCCCCCACAGTTGACTCGGCTGCCCACCGTAGGACACTGAGGATTTCCCTGTATTAAAATACCTTATTCACTGGGGTGAATTCAAGGAGGTAGTCTCAGCTTTTTAAAACTTCATGTTGAGTCATCTATGTTCTCAACAATTGAGAACAACTTGGCAACGCCTGCTCCACACTAAACGCTCTGAAGATGGTTGTTCCAATGTAATACAAATCCTGGAAAGGACTGTCAGAGAATCTAGAATGAAGTTTACCATACTTAAGACACTCCAGGACTGGTCCTAGTCACCTCTGAAACTTAAGAATGCCAGGTTATTACACCACATGGCCTGCTGGAGATGTTCTCATGACCAATGTGACATACGCTACATACTTTTCCAATACCCTAAGCTATCTAAGTACTGGTCCTCTGTAAGGTCCTTTCTCCGTGCGTCCCTACAGATACCTCATAAGCTGACAGGGCTATTAGTTCACCTCCTTGACATCACAAACTACATGTGGCACCTGCAGGCCACTGGCCTTACTGGAGCAAATGTCTGTATTCTGAGACACCGGAGGGTGCAGCATGGACTGACCAATGATGAATGCTTATCCAAGATGTACAAGTCAGCCACGTGTTTAGCAGCGTTGTTCTTGTTAATAAGAGCAGCATCGCGCATTAGTTGACCTCTAATGGTCGCCTTAGCAGCTGCCCAGATCGTTCTCTTAGAGGAAATTGAATCCTTATTAATAGTAAGATAGTCCTGGAGGTGCGATTGTAACAGAAGTTTACTTGCAGGTGTTTTATATTTGTTTATGTTCAATCTCCATGGTTTGCGCCCTGGACTAGAGAGACCTAAATCAAGAGACATAAGAACAGGAGAGTGATCGGATATGGCTGGTTCCAAAATCCTCGACTCTGTAACAAACTGAACTGCTTTTTGCGAAAGAAGGAAATAGTCGAGACGGGACAATGTGCCATGGGTAGAAGAAAAGAACGTATATTCTTTATCCTGTGGGTGACTAAGCCTCCAATGGTCAACAAGACCATTGTCATCGAGAATATCACGCAAAATGGCTCTATCTGAAGCATTAACAGTATCAAGGCAGCCTGTTTAGTCAAGGGCAGGATCTGGAGCCAAATTCCAATCCCCTCCAATGAGGACTTGAGAGGTATTTATTTCTGTGAGAAGGCGATTCATTCTAAGGAAAAAATGTTTCTTGGTACCAAGTGGAGCATATATAGAGCCAAGACAAATAAAAGAATTCCCAAGTTTCAGTTTTACAAAAACATATCGACCCTCCGGATCAGACCATGTCTTGAAAATTGTGAAGGGGAGTGACTTCCGGAAAAGGATGGCTACACCACACTTACGAACAGGATTAGGGTTGCTGGGATCTGGTTTAGAGACACTACTATGAATAACTTTTCCGACCCAATCTCTGCTGAGTTTACTAGATTCAATATCATCCAAATGTGTTTCCTGCAGTAAAGCAATGTCCACACGTTTAGAGTGCAAATATGAAAGGACTTTCTTTCGTTTTATATAATGGGTGAGACCATGAACATTCCTGGAAATCACTGATAATGGATGAGTAGAAGACATAATAGAAGAATTTAAGGATAAGACAAAGAAGAAGAAAAGGAATAAGTATACGGAGAGAAAGAAAGAAAGATGTTACTCTGGAAAACAAAAGACAAAGGGGCCTATTACGATTGTGGATTTCCCGCATCCACCGGGCGGGCGGAAGCCACCGCCGGCCCGGAGGATGCGGGAAATCCGCCGCGGAGCCTTGGAAGACCCACCGACATATTAGGATGGCTTGTGGGTCTTACTATCTGTCCTCTGCTTTTCCGCCGCGGGCAGATTCCGCCCGCGGCGGAAAAGCATTAACATGGCTGGCGGTGTCTATCAGACACCGCCAGCCATATTAGGATGTCTGCAGAAAGATGCCTTTACACGGCGGCATTTCCGCCGTGTAAAGGCATACGGATTTGTGTTTGGGGGCCCGTTGCGGGCCCCCAGGGGTTAAGGGGGGCTGGGGGTGCACATGGGGGGTACCTACGGTACCCCCCTGCATTTGCCTGCACAAAGCGGCAGGCCCCGCGAGGTGCCTGCTGCTTTGTGCATGCAAATGCACAACTTAAATTTTTATCATTGCGGCGGGTGCTGCTTCAAGCAGCACCCGCCGCAATGATAAGAATACAGGATGTGACCGCCAGGGTGGCGGTCACATCCTAATTTGCACGGAGGGACCACCGCTGCCCCTGCGGACGGTCCCTCCTACTCTATGGTGGCGGACGGACTCAGGTCCGTCCGCCATCATAATCGGCTCCATAGTGTGTAAAAGTCTGAGAAACTGATAAGAAAGAGATATAAAGAAAAGGAAAAAAAAGAAAGGAAAATAAAGAAAAATAAAAAGGGGGGAATGCAAAGAAGTTTTAGAAAAGCAGAGTAAAAATTCGGAATAGGAAAAGTAGAAATAAATAAAAAAATAAGATATCAGAAATGGAGAACAATAAAATAGGAAAATAAAGAAGGAAACAAATAAATAGAATAGAGAAGATAGAAGAAGTGGAGAAAAATAAGATAGGAAAATAAAGAAGGAACCGAGACTGTTAACCGCGGGTCTGGGCGCACTAAAGCAACGCCGTGGGACAGGACCCCATCCGAAGAAAGAAAATGTGAAGCAAATTAATAAAGGATAGTATGGAATATATGGAAAATGTCAAAAATGCAAAGTATTGATTGTAACATATTGACAACCATAATAATCCTTAACACACTACTATGTAATATAAAGTCATGAAATAAGAATATTGACATCTATAATAGGATATAACTATGATAAGAGATTAAGACAGTATTGCAATAAATGAAGACAGAAAATGTTGGAAGGAAGAAAGACATAATATATAACGTAAGGAATATGAAAAAGAAAAAAGGAATACAAGGAATACAAGGAGAGAGGAAACATTGTAGGATTCAGTATATAAAGCAAGAGGAAGGAGGAAAATAAGAAAGAAAAGAACAAAGTTTACCTACGACACATATAACAATTAAATATCAATATAAAGTACATCCTGTAAATAACTAAGGATATTAAATATGTATTGTTAAATTGATTAATACTAGTATCTCGAAATGAAGGAGAACACTAAATCAGAAAGGAAATGCAACATGTGAATTACTATGGCCTTAACATGCATTAAACAGCATAATAATAATAAGATATAAATTATAGAAGCGAAAAAGACTGCTAACGTGAAATTGCTCAATGAAATTAGAATAGATACTGCAATATAAAATATGAAGTAAAAGTAATTATGTTATATAATACAACAAGTCAACAAAATAAACAGTTGAATGTCATAGGCAGCACCCATATCAAGAAATCATAGAAATACATAGATGAATAAGAAAAGAATAGAATATTCAGAAAACATCTGAAAGAAAAGTATGATGAGAAAGGATAGGAACAGAAAATGAAAGAATGAGAGAGCAACGTCATATATCAGAAGTGAGATTTACAGAATAACATCAGAGTAGAGAACACAACATGAAACAGGAAAAGGGGAGTTGAATTTAGTATAGAAGTCAAGAAATAGGAAAGTACAATAATAAATATTTGAACAATAATGAAGAATTCAGTCAGCATCTGAAGGACTGAAAGACATGTAAGAGGCAATTGCTATAACCTGAGCATACAATAAGCAATACAATATGAGGAAGAAATGCACTTCAAAAGCGGAAACCCAGGGCGAACGTAAAATAACACAGTATCATTAATATGGATAATGCAATATGGGAGATGAAACAGAAGTAACTACATTATATAATGCAACAAAACATTAAAATGAATAATTGAACAGGGCTAGTGAGCCGGAAAAGAGAATTCAGCCAGTATCTGAGGATTTTTTGAGAGGAGATCGAGACTTGTCTCTCTGTGGTGCATCAGTAAGGATGGAGGCGGAGTGCAGAGTAGAAGCCTTATCATCCTGAGATCGATGCAGACGAGTGAGATCTCTACCCCGTTGTCTGAAATCACTAAAGGTGTTTGAGCGTGATTTGGGCAAGTTCGGAGAAGAAGAAGTAAATGATGGAGGCTGGTCACAAGAAGAGGATTGAGTTTCCATGTCGTTGGATTTGATGCTGTCCAAAAATTGTTGTAAAAGTATAGGGTCATAAAAATCTTTAGAGTCTCCATTCCTGGTGATACGAAAACGTGCAGGTTCAAACAATCCATATTTGATGTCCATTTGACGCAGTTGAGGCCACATGGAGAGAAATGCCTTCCGTCGCTCGTTCGTCTCTTTCGAGAAGTCTGCAGCAATATGAATGGTATGACCCTGAAAAAGAAAGGAGCCACGTGAGCGAGCCGTGGACAAAATTTGTCGAGTGTGGTCATGCCGAAGAAAACAAGCAATAATTGGTCTTGGCTGCGCAAAAGGATCTGAACGTGGAGGACCAAGTCTGTGGGCACGTTGAATCTCAAGAGGAGGAGCAAAGGAGATACCCGTCAGATTGGGAAGAGTATTATAGAGAAATAACTTCATGTCCTGCTTTTCGATATTTTCTGGAAACCCAAAAAAACGGACATTTTCTCTACGGCTGCGGTCTTCCAAATCAATAATTTTGCTATGCAAAAAAAGGAGGTCTTGATCTGAACTCTGAACTGTATCCAGACGGCTCTCCATATCTAGAATTTTAGAATCAATGTTGTCCATCCTTGCATGAAAAGTAGTGAGATCTGCTCTAATTGACTTTGTTTCTGCAGCCAGAGATGTCATAGTGATATCTAACCCCTCCAATTGACGATTGACCCCAGAAAGTTCCTGCAAAATTTGTTGCATAGTATCAGATAGCGACTTGTCAGTCTGAGGTGTTACAACTTGGGATGGAAGAGGCGATGAGGATACATTATTTTTCCCTGGCAAATTAGGAGGTTGTTTCACCACTTCAGTGAAAAGTGATTGTTTAGACGTTCTGCTACCATTCCTGTTGTTAGACATCATGACACACGGTTGCACAGGTGGCCTACAAAAACGGATTGATGGAATATGACGATATGAAGCAATGATGAAAACAGTGGTGCATCAAAGGACAAAGTAAAGGAAAAAATGAATGTCCTGTAAAGGTTGCATACTGGGAGCTCAGCAACATGAGAAGGCACTGTACTGTTATCACAGAAATATCTTATCCTGTTACTCAAAACAGGTACAATACAGGAATAGAGAACAATTTGCGCCAAAAGAACACCATAAGCAAAGCACTATCATGAAAAATGATCAGAACTGCAAAAGTTTTAAAAGGTATATGAAAACAATGCCCAAATTACAGAGGCATACATAAGCTTAGAAAGTGCACCTTTGAAAAATGAGAAGGTATCACAGGAGAGGATACAAGCATGTTCCACTCAGAATTCCCAAATTAGATGGCTTGTAGAGACATTATGAAGGAACAGCCTGAGGTAACATATGTGATACACATGGCTGGTACGATAAAGCTACCTCTTCCTGCACAGAATGACATATTAGGCAACAGAATTAAGGCAGGAAGGCATGGCGCAAATAAGTCAATGAGCAAAAATAAATATAAATGCAATGTTCCTTAGAAGGGAGCCTTCATGTGTCTAAGGCAGTTAATTAGCCATTTTCCCAAAAATTGTTTAAAAAGACACCGCTGGTAATACTGAGGAGAAACCGCTCTGTATTTTAAGCTCTGTGCGTTAAGGAGTCACACAATGTCATGCTACTCAAGTTTCCATGGAAGCGCGACCTCGTTGTGGGAAGAGGCGCGACCTGCGATAGTAGGAAGCGCGGCCCTGGGGTAGTGGGAGGCGCGGCCTGCGCTGAGAAGAGGCGCGGCTACAGTGACGCGCAACTCCAGAGGCGCGTCTGAGGAGAAGCCGGCTACCTCACCGTAATGCCGAAAACCAGAAAGCACTGCCCCTTTCCGCTGAAGAAAGCCACCAGGGCAGACTGCACAGATTCCGGCGGCGAAGGAACACAAAAAGGAGGATCCTGGTGTTCAAGTAGGTGGAAAGAGCTCGTCAGGGGTCCGACCTACAGCGGAGCTCTCTCTTTAGGCGGCCATCTTCCTTCGTGGCCAAACCACGCGCCCCACATGACACTTTGAAAAATGCCAAAAAGTGCATTTTTCAAAGAAATCGCTATTTACCACCAACCTGAAGTTGGTGGTATTTTGCGATTCCTTATGCCACAATTCGCACAACTTGGGTGCTACCTACATTGCATTTAAGGAAATGCAATTTGCGATTCCTTAAATGCAATTGCAAAATAAGAAATCGCAAATTTTGCGACTCCTTATTTTTCATGTGGGTTTTTGTGTACTACATAGCACACTGCCCTAATTGCGATTGCAAATGGGCTACCTACATATGGCCCTATATGATTTCGGACTTCCCCAATACCACATTAACAATCCTATTATACAGGCCATACTCAAGGTGTACTCACACGCCCACGGACTCCTCCATTGCAAAGTGCGGATCAGCAAGATAGGAGAGGCCTTTATGGCTTGCATGGGCAATCAGGGAGCTAGCTGGAATCCTTGCTATTGGACACTTATTGGTTGATAAGCAATTGAAATCCTTTGTGGCCTTACAAGATGAATTCAACTTAACTGGATCCCAGCAGAGGAAACATTGACAACTGAAACATTGGTTGCCCCCACAGTTGACTCGGCTGCCCACCGCAGGACACTGAGGGTTACCCAGTGTTAAAATACCTTATTCACTGGGGTGAATTCAAGGGGGTAGTCTCAGCTTTTTAAAACTTCATGTTGAGTCATCTATATTCTCAACCTCTATTATACCAATTGTGAACAACTTGGCAACGCCTGTTGCACACTGAACACTCTGAAGATGGTTGGTCCAATGTGATAGAAATCCTGTAAAGGACTGCCAGATAATCTAGAATGAAGTTTATCATATTCAAGACACTCCATGACTGGTCCTAGTCGCCTCTGAAACTTAAGAATGCCAGGTTATTACACCACATGGCCTGCTGGAGATGTCCCCATAACCAATGTGACATACCCTACATACTTTTCCAGTACCCTGCGTACTGGTCCTCTGTAAGGTTCTCTCTCAGTGCGTCCCTACAGATACCTCTTAAGCTGACAGGGCTATTAGTTCACCTCCATGACATCACAAACCACATGTGGCACCTGCAGGCCACTGGCCACACTAGAGCAAATCTCTGTATTCTGAGACACCGGAGGGTGCAGCATGGACTGACCAATGATGAATGCTTATCCAAGATGTACAAGTCAGCCACGTTTGAACGGCTCATTAAGCGGGTACAAGACAAGGTGGACACCTTTATTTGGGAACCCCTTCTGACCGACACGACCGGACCTAGCACCCGTAATGGCTTCCTTATTGCTGATGTAGTTAGTGTTTGCTGATGAAGATGGTGTTTCCTATGAGGGAGTGGGGGAACCCTCCAGGAACCCACTTCCCCTTAATCCACCGCTGCTTAAGATAGCTGTCGAATCCAGGAGTAGTTCAACTCCTATTCCGGGTTAGGGTTCTTGTTGGTATCATCCATACTGATCGTGCTCCTCAATACAGTAATTCTATATGTGCAGCACTACTACTTGAATGACACGAGAGGGTCCATCCTCTTCTGTTCTCTATTGCACACATCTACCATGGTTGGGATAATGTTTATAAGGGTTAATGCATATTCTTTTCTTTTCTTATCTTTTCTTTTATTTTATTTTCTTCTTTTCTTATCTTAACTTTTCTTCATGTTTGAGTAACGTTACCACTTATTCCCTAATTTCTCTGACTCTTTCCAAAGACGGAAATATTTGCACTAACTTGATGTTAATAAATAAATAAATGTGACAAAAAAATGAAAGGTTGTAGGATATCAGCATTTTTCTAACACACAACATTTAAAAACCTGTAAATTACCTATACACAGTCAAAAATATATCAGTAATTAGTAAAGCACAACTTAAGCAAAAATTTTTTATTGTGAAGTGTGATGGAAACAAAGATTTTAATAGGATCAAAACCAATCAATATACTTTAACAAGTAACATGCAAACGATAAATATTCGCTAAAACATGATTTCCACACATTTTCGTTTGTGCACTGTACAGCATGGCAGTCATTTGGGAGGAGTCAGGGGTCGCAGCTGTGACCTCTAGCTCTTTCCCTGATCCCCCTGCACTTCCTTGGCGACTCCTGGCCTCAGAGGGCCTCATCTGAGGCCATGGGCCGCAAAGAAGTGCCAGGAGGAGCAGGGTACAAGTTAAAAGGCACAACTGCGACCCCTGACTCATCCCAAATGACCGCCATGCTGTACAGTGCACTGTAGCGTTTCTGATCGCTGCTGCGCATGCTGTTAGCGCGCTCGCGCTAAGGATCACAGGAGCTGATAATTTAGATGCACACGTGGCTCCGACTGCCGCGCTGAGGCCACGCCTCTTTATTTATACTTGCCAGAGTCTGACGTCACGCGTCAGCGCTAGCGCACTCCGGCAGGGCAGGTAGGCTAGAACGCCTCCTCGCGCGCCGGACATTACACTCCTTCCAACCTTTATCAAAACAGCAAAACATTAACACATTAAGCAATGAAAACGATGAATCTGTTACCAGTCTGCCAGTCTCAAGTCCGTGAGGGTTACACCAGATAATCGGCCAGCTGGGAAGAGGGTGCTGGGTTCTTTCTGAGGCCATATCGGGACTGTCCACCTCTGGATAGGGCCGCCTTAGGGGTCCTGCGCGTGGGGGTGTTATGCTCATCCCGGGGTGGGGAAGAGCTGGGCAGGCTACCCCTGGGCGAGGCGGGCAGCGACTGGGTGTCACAGTCCATTGGGTCTCCATCATCATGGATATTGATCCGCCTCTTGGTCTTCGTTCAGTTGACTCAGGCTCAGTCCCTCCGGCTCCCGCGCGGGACCTTGAGGTGTTGCGGGATGGACTCTCTTGAAGAAAGACACATCTCTTGTGACTGTTTAAGCTCCTCTCTGGGCGGTCACCATCGTGCCCGTCCTGCGGGTGACAGTCCAGGGTCGGGGTTCAAAAGGAAGTTGAAACTTGCTTCCTGTGTATCGGCGCTTGACATAGACTTGATCTTGCAGTTGAATGCTTGATTCTTTGGCTCCTCTCCACTGGCTGGCTTGATCGTTCGAGCGAGTCCGATTGGCTAGGGTCTTCTCCTCGTTGGCCTGTGCCGGGATCCAGGTGGGGTGGTGGGGAAGCATGTCACTCACTATTCGGCCCATGGTGGCCGTTCCAGGTGCTGCCTCCCTCGTGATGTGAGGGGTCATCCTGTATTCTCTCAGAAAACTGTAGATCGCCCTTTCCAGGGGGGATCCATCCACCAGGGCAATGCGTATTGTCTTGTTGAGGGTGCGCATGAACCTTTCCACTTCCCCATTGGCTTGGGGCCAGCGAGGGATCACTTTGCGATGATGAATCCCCCAACTTTTGAGGTACTCTGCGAACTCTTGCCCCTGGAAGGGGTGTCCGTTGTCCGTTTTGACTACTTCAAAGATACCATGAGTGGTGATGGTTTTTTCAAACTTTGCGATCACTTTAGTGGCTGTCTGGCTCCACACTATTTCGACCTCTGGGTACTTGGTAAAATCATCGAGGATGACTAAGGCGTAGCGTCCGTCTGGGAGGTGCCCAAAGTCGGCGCTCACACATTTCCATGGTCTCTGGGGGTTGTCTTCTGTCACCACAGGGTGAGGCCGATCTGCCTGTCCTGCCGCTTGACACCATTGCCAGGTTCTCACTGTTTGCTCCACCAGGACGTCCATACCAGGGAACCATACTTTAGCTCTCAGTCTGGCTTTGGTCTTGACCATCCTCTGGTGTCCTCTGTGCGCTAGGTCTACTGCCTGTTGGGTGAGGCTGGTTGGCATGACCAGTCTAGGGCCTCGTAGAAGACATCCTTGGCTGTCGATGGACAGTTCTCCCCTTACTCTCAGGATAGATTCCAGTGTCATTCTGGCGTGGAGTGTCCTCCTACTCAAGGATTCTTGGATGGCCTTCCAATCTCCTGACTTGAATGCGTCTGCCGCTATTTGAATGCATTCGTCCCCTTTTGAGGCTTCGATGATGGCGGCCAAGCTCATAGGGAGGGGTCGTGATCTTTCTGTCACCAACCGGACATATTCTTCTGTGTCCTCTGCTTCTGCTCTCTCCTCCTTGGTGGCTTGCCGCGGTGCCTCGACAGGTAATCCGCCGGATTGGTGGACCCCGGTTTGTACTCCACACGGTAGTCGTAGCCTTGTAGCTGGAGTATCCATTTTTCGATCCTGGGTGGGGATTTTGATGCAAACCCTTGGAAGAGGGGTATGAGCGGCTTGTGGTCAGTTGCTACTGTGAAATGGTGCCCATACACGTAGACGTGAAAATTTCGGCAGGCCCAATGAATGGCAATGGCCTCTTCCTCAATTTGCGAGTATCTTTGCTCTGTTTCGGTTAGGGACCAGCTGGTGTACACGATGGGTGCCCACTCTCCATTGCTCTGAAGTTGAGCCAGCACCGCTACCAGGCCGTAGGGGCTTGCGTCCACGGCCACGTTGGTGGGCTTCGCCGGGTCAAAGAACGATAAGGTGGTGTCTGACGATAAGGCTGCTTTGGTTGTTTGGAAGGCTTGCTCTTGGTCAGGGCCCCACTGCCATGTGGTTGTAGACTTTGTCAGTTCTCTGAGAGGCTTGGTAAGGTTAGAGAGGTCAGGGATGAAGCGCCCACAGAAGTTTACCATGCCCAAAAAGCTTCTAGCCTCTGAGATGTTTGTCGGGGCGGGGGCCTCTTGGACGTCTTTTACTTTGTCCGGGTCCGGGGCCATTCCCTGATCAGAGAACGTGTACCCAAATAAACTAATTTTGTTCTGTAGGAATTGGCATTTTTCGCGGTGTAGAGTAAGGCCCGACTCTTGGATTCTCTTGAGAACTCCTCTCAGTCTCTGGTGGTGCTCTTCAACTGTTGACGCGTAGATCAGCAGATCATCGCTCACATTTAGTACTCCGGGAAGGCCACTGAGGACCTCTCTAATGGTATTCTGGAATACCTCTGCTGCACTTGAGATACCGAAATTCAGGCGCCGATACTGTCTGAGGCCCACATGGGTAGAGAAAGTGGTTATGTACCTCGAGTCTGGATGGAGTGGCAGCTGGTGATAGCCTGATCGGAGGTCCATCTTGGAAAACCACTTTGCCCCATTCAACTCCCCCAAGATATCGTCGATGGTGGGCGTTAGGTGTCGTTCTCTTTTTACGGCGGCGTTGGGGAGGCGCATATCCACACATTTGCGGACCTGTCCTGGCTGTTTTGGCTTCCTGGCAATGACGATTGGGGATACCCATGAGGTTGGTCCGCTGACTCGTTCTATGATGCCTTGTTTTTCTAGAGCCTCCAGTTCCTCTTCGACTTTCCGCCTCAGGTGGAATGCGATTCGCCTGTGCCTCAGCGCCAGCGGTTGAACAGATGGATCGATGTGCAAGGACACCTCTTTCCCTTTTAGACACCCGATTCCTTTGAACACTTCGCCAAACTCCTCCATTATGGTGTCTAACTCCTCCTCCAGTACTGCTATAGCAAACGATATCAGCTTCAGCGCTTCGGCTGATTGTCCGCTCAACAGCATGCCGCTACCTTCTTCAGTGACGTAGATGGTGGTGCCTATCTTCGTTTCTCCGTGCTGTAGTTCTGTCTTGAAACACCCGACCAGTGGGATGGGCGTCTTTTGTCCGTATGCAAACACTCCGATCTTCGCCTCTCGTAGCGGAGGCTTGGTGCGTAGTTGGTGGTATACGTTGGCGGCCATTAGCTCAATTGACGCCCCTGTGTCGATGGTCACTTTTACCTCCTGTTGGTGGATTCTGAAGCGACATTTCGGAAGGCGGCGCTTCTGTCTTTGTGGCTGGTTAATTGCGAATACATAATGGACTGGGTACTCTTCGGTGTCATCATCCATGTCCTCGCTATCCGGCTCTTCTCGCACTGCATGTGCGGCTTCTCTCTTGACTCTGGTGGATCGGCACACCGCCGCGAAGTGGTTCATCCACCCGCATGCGCCAAATTTCTTCCCTTTTGCTGGGCAATCCTGCATGCGGTGGGGTTGGCCTCCGCAATATCCGCATTCTTTCTTCTTGGTGTCCGGTGGTTTCGTCCCTCCGGTTTGTCTCACTTTGGGCCTCACCACATTCACCTTCTCGGCCACGTGGACTTGTTCCGTCTTGATGGGGCGGTGTAGGGCTGCTTCCATGTGCGACGCGCTTGCCTGCGACAGCTCCTTCGAGCGGCCTAGGGTGAGGATGTCCGCCAGGGGCTTGCCGTCTTCCTGGAGGATGGTTACTCAGAGCTTGGATGAGTAACACCCTTGGATGATCTGACCCCGGATCTCCTCCTGTTTGTCACGGAACCCACACGTGCTCGCTAGTTCTTTTAATCTGCCATGGAATGCATCTAGAGATTCTTCGGCCTCCTGCTTGGCTTGGCGAAAAATAAACCTTTCGTAGTCTCTGTTTGCCATGGGCTCAAAGTGGGCATTTAGAGCGGTCAGTAGCGTGAGGTACGTCTTCGGCGTTGCCTCCACGATGGTTTTATATATGCGGTGGATATCCTTGCCTCCTAGGTGAAGTAGTAGGGCTCTGCGCCTTTTCCTGGATATGCCTGCCCCCTCAAAGTAGATCTGAAGGTGATCGATCCAATCCCTCCAGCGCGGGGCAAGGGATGACGGGGCACCGTCGACGATAAATGGTTCAAGGGCGGGAATCGATGCCATTTTGGCACGTGCTTCGCGGGCTGCGTAGGCCGTGTTCTCCCGTAACTCCTTGGCCGTCTGGTCTGGAGGGTGGATTCCCGTGCCTGCACCTTCAGGGATATTCCTTCCTCACCTTGCTAAGGATGGTCATCCAGAGTGTCCCTGCCCAGTGGGATAGGCCCTGGCACTGCGATCAGGCATAGGCCCGCCACCTGGCACTGGACGTCCCAACAGGGCAACGCGCTGCGTCTCCCCAGTCCTTGGGTTGGTGTAGGACGATGTCTCTGGGGCCCCAGGGGGAGGAGTCATGCCACGAACCTCAGGCACCGCATCATTGATTTCCTATGGGTAGGCTGTCCGGTTTTCGGTTTAAATCGACTCTGCCCGAGATTACACCACTGATTGCAAATCAGCTGACTCGGTTTAAACCGAGTATCGCTGTATTTTTCATATTAGAATCATCACTTGGCCATTTGCAACTTTTGGCCACTTGAGGGCGCCAAAGTAGTACAAACTCAGCATCCGAGCTTCAGTCCTGGAGCCGAGGGTGGGGTGGGGGGGGTAAAATGTGGGAATAGCAGTATTTCAGCTTTCCCGAGCTGACTGACCGCCAGAGAAAGGCAGGCGAGGGGGGACGCTGCAGCCGCGAGCTCCCTGACAGCCGTACAAATCATCAGCCGAGAGTGGCGCCGGGGGAGAGTGGCGCCGGGGGAGGCCATGCAGAGCAGATGGTCCGCCCTGCTGTGTTTTTAATTGGAAAGGAGGGGTGACATTTGCAGCCACTCAGGTGTGTTTGAAGATACTGACCCTCATTCAGTGCGGGCAGAGTGTGACAAAGGAGCTACAGAGACAGCAACTTCTCTTTTCGAAGCCAGCAGCCGGGGGCGTGAAGAGTGAGCAGACTTTTTAATGGTGCCAGAGGCAAAGCCTTTCAAGGGGTTTTGTCGACCAGGAGGTCCTTGTGCTGCTACTGGGGGGGAAACACCAATGACATCGATGTGAATATTGTGGCGCGATGGCATTAACATCGCATGCACTTAAAACGCATGCAATGTTAAAATGCCATTACAACGCAAGGGAATGCGACTTTAATAAAAACGGAAACAGTTACAAAACAAACAGGAAAGGGTTGCCACAATACAAAAAACACGGGCTAACATATATTTTATATACATGACGGAAAAAGGGGTGCCACAAAAAACAGCTACTCGGGTGCACTATCAGTTTAGCACGCACACGCTAAAGATAACAGAGACCCCAATAAAGCAATACATTTGCCAGGCCATTTACCAGGCCCGACGAGAAGCTGCATTTAAAAAACAATATATTTGTATGGTTCTTTGGCAGACGTTGGGGCATTAGGCACGCGCGCACACACAAACAAACCAGGGATGTTTACACTCCTACCTCTTAAAATCCGCATTATCTTGTTTGAATTTGTACTGCTCTCTTCAGATACCTCTCTGGCTGCTCAGAGGCCAAGACACGTGAGTCACTCTGTGGCAGAAAGGTCAGAGGACACATTGCCATAAGTGCTTCGGGACCCTGTCGGGCGTATGAAGCGCTGTGTAAATCGGTGTCAAAGACATCACGAGACCTAGTGACAAACAACTAGCTCCTAGACATATAAACTAAGCAAGAGCGGCTATTTAAAAACTCACACATGCACAGTTACAGATGTAACGTGTAAATGCTAGTATATTAGTATGACCTTGCTCCTCATACTGCCGCCAGCAAAAGAAGAAAGACGGAAGACGTGCATTTCTTTAAGAAATAATAACACCTGTTGCCCACGGAAATCAGGAGTTGCATGATTTTTGCTGAATTGCAAGTAGCTGGTCTAGATAATGTACATAAATCATTATTCTACGTATGATATTCAAGGATTTAATTATGCCAGCCAGCTATTAGTTGCCCCATTAAGTTGATAATCAGAGTGTTCAAAGCATGCAATAGGCCATTCTGGCCATCTGTGGGGTATCTCTGCCATTGGCCCGTTCAAATGTCTTTTGATGCTATCAGTATTCTCCCCGGGATATGGCATGGATTATGACACTGATACTGAAAATTCATTTATCAAAGTGCCATGATAATATTACTGAAGGTCATGGCCATTACAAGGCAATTTTATTCATATATTTATTTATGCATTTTTATATAGCGCGGACTTTACCCGAAGGCATCAGAGCGCTTCACAATAGGAACAAAAATGATACATGATGAGAGCATTACACGAGAACAGATTACAAGAGCAGACGTTAAGTTACATAAGGTAAAAGTGACAATTGTGAGCAAACAAAAATACATGAGGTAGTAAAAATTGAAAGAGATGAATGTGCTTCCAATCTAATATGCTATAACTGTACTGAGCCTTTATGGAGTTTGTACAGGCGGATAATCTGTCCACATACTCTTGCGATATGGTGATGGCATTTCGTTTTTGAGCATTACAGCTGAATTCGTTCTTAGGGAATGCATGCAGTCCTTCAAACACAGGCCAGTGTTACCCGCGCCAGCAAGTGGGAAGTGTTGATACAGACAGTACTGGGATTGTCTGAAGGGCAGCTATTCTAGTGAATCAGCAATTAGAGCCAGTAACTGCTCTAACATTTGGGCGCATCTCCCCAGCTGCACTTGTACGTAACGTAGGGTTGCACTGGAATACCTGAGATTGTAGGACAGAAGGAGGGGGTCACATTAACTAAAATTAGGGCAGCAATCCCATTATCTCTGGTTGTTGCTGCGTGTGATATTTATAAAAGCAAAACAATCTGGACAGTGTTGCCTAGAACATCTGACTGCAGTGCACTGGCAGTTCATGTGACATATCAGGGTGCAGTGCGCAATGGCACCTATAACACGTCTAACTGGTGGCACATGTAAGATCTCAAAGTGCAGTACATTGGTACTGAGTATGGCGTTACGCTACAAAACATTGTTTTTAAAGTGCTGAGATGATACAGGGAACTTCCTTTCCAGTTTTTGTTTTTAAAACATAAAAGGCTACGTCATTTACAATGCCAATAGCTTAAACTCACATAAATGCGAGACCTATTGCATTGCAAATGCTTGTTAAATCTGAGCTGCAGAATCAAAGGACAATAGAAAGTATTTCATGACTTTACTAAGCTTCTGGAATGTAGAGCAGTATACAGTTTCTGAGGAAAAATTGAAAAAGCAATCATAAAAGCAAAGCGTTCCATAAACACCGACAAAACACCGTTTCAGTTGTTTTTTATGGCGCGAAAATTTGAAATCACTGAAAAGCACTGTTTTTTTCAGGTATTGAAATCACTGGAAAACACTGACAAAACACCACCAGAATTTACCCAAAATAGAAACTGAAAACAGGGAAGCCTACCTATGGGCCTTCATGAGTGTTTATGCGCACTCTGGCCACACTGTATGGCCTCAAACACGCAGTGCAGCAATGGGCAAGACATAGCCCTGGTGGGTTCAAAAAAACACTCCCTCGTCGCCAGTGTAGCGCTTCTGATTGCTGCTGCGCATGCAGTTAGCACGCTCGCGCTAAGGATCACAGGAGCCGGTAATTTAGATGCACATGCGGCTCCGACTGCCGTGCCGAGGCCACGCCTCTTTATTTATACTTGCCAGCGTCTGACGTCACACGTCAGCACTAGCGCACTCCGGCAGCGCGGGTAGGCTTTGACGCCTCTTCGCGCGCCGGACATTACATGCACAAACAAAAATGTGTGGAAATCATGTTTTAGGTCCCTGCAGCCCCCTCAGTGTTGGAGGGTGCCCAAACCTACAGGGGGCCCCCTCAGCACTACACTTTGCCTGGAGAGCTCCAGATTGAGTGGGGGGGAGGGGGGCTCCACGTACCCTGCAAAGGGGGGGCTCATGTTTTATTAAGCCACTGCCTGACTACTCCCAAATGACATCCATGCTGTACAGTTTTGCAGCAAAACTTCATGTCTTTGCAAATTTCGAGGCAGTTTCAACTGAAAATGTGCTGTCTGTGAATGAGAATGCGGTATCTCACCAGTGCTCCAAAATGCACCACTCGCTACCTACCACACCTTACCATTTACTTGCTGGCTGGGCCTGGCACATTTGCTCATCTTATTGTTTGTGTGATGCTTGAATTTTTGACAAACCTTATGACGTCACTGATATACCATTAATAGCAGCTGCCCCTCCCTGAAAATTGTTCCAGCTCCACAGCCGAGATGCAGAAACCTTGGTGTTTATTATCCCTCAGTGTGGAAGGGAGAAGACGAGAAACAGCGACTGGGGAGGGAAGAAGCAGAGAGAAAGTATCCTTGTGGTAATGTAACTGGTGCTCAGGTGAAGCGCTGCATGACCTTAGGCTGGTCCAGTTCGGGAAAAAAGAGGAGAGGGAAATGTTGTGCTAAATAATGGTAATGCGAAATGCATATCATTAGAAAAGCAACAGAGAGACTGAAGACCGAACGATAAAAAAGATAGGAGGAAACAGAGACAGATGAAAGAGAGAGCTAAAGTTATGAACAAACAGATTTAGAAAAGACGGGAAAAGGGAGCGAGAGAAAATGAGAGAGAGAAGGGAGTAGCTAGCTAGAAAAAAAGGTAGTCAGGCAGGAAAATAAATATATGGAGACAGACAGGCACACACAGTTTGCTACAGAAACGCAGTTATTAAGACGTGATGATGAGTGGGTGGAGCTGTGGCTCGGCACCGTCACACATGTGACAGTGAGATCTCTCTGTGGTTTAGTGCCTTGGGTCCTCTATCATGTGTCTAAGCACTGATACCGAGACATCACACATTTATAAAGCTTTCGATTATTGATTTTGTGATAACATCGTTTAAAGCCGTGTTAGAGAAGCCTTGTAGGCAGATACAAATCAGCGCCGTTACTCCAGAGGGCTTTTCACACTTAAACACGTGGCATGAAGTCGGGAGTTTGAAGACGGCTCCAAAGAAGTATTTCATGCAACAAATCATAGCAACAGGGAGCATAAATGTAGCATATTGAAAATTATTTAGTACGCCTTGATGTGAAAACTGTAATTTACTTCCTAACACTTCCTAATAAAAGTATTGCGAAACATATGAAAAATGTAATCTGCATTGGCCGGGAATCGAACCCGGGCCTCCCGCGTGGCAGGCGAGAATTCTACCACTGAACCACCAATGCTTGACATGCTAATCAGATTCCAGATAGTGAAACATAGTTGCAAAAGAGCCACCCACAATCAATGTGATATATATTGTGGTACTTAATCCCAAGGACATGCATGCAACTAAAAAGAGAAGAGCCCATGTATAAGGCCGCACAATGCTTCATATGAAGAGAGCAGCCAGGAAACTCACACTATTATAGAATGTTTTACACGTGAACCAAAAATTCTTCATGCTACATGTGCACATCAGAGCACACAGGTAGCTGAGGCTCCTTGGACAGTGGACCTATCAGCAAAAAGCAAGGCACCAATCCTATGTTTACCAATCAAATTAGTCTTCAACCTATAGCGTGCTATTTCTAAATGCCCTCTGTCCTAAGAGCACCACCCAAACCTGGGGTAAAGTGTCAATTTTTTGTCCAATTTAAAAAAGCACCGCTTTATAAATCAATCCAATCCAAATGCTTGAGAACAACCATTTCGGTATGAAATATTGCATGGTTTTTATATGCATTTTACTTGACCATGAATACTGTATGTTGTATGTCTTTTCTGGGTCTGTTTCATACGGTTGTTACAATTGGAAACAATCGTTTGCGATTCTAATTTTAATGGAATCGTTTTGTTCAAGATATGCATGTTTAGTATACTTAATTTGGCTTTAATGACGGTTGGAAATGCGGTTGGAATCATTAAACTTCTCATTTATTGATGTTTTTAAGATTGCATTTATTTAAAACGCTGGGGTGTGATACGATGAATTGGAAGGTTGGTTTTGATGTTAGTATTGTAAATGTGTACATGGAATTTCTTTCAGTCTCGGTCTCACTCATTAGAAGTAATAAAATATCAATGATAATGACGACACAATTTGGTTCCTGTAGCATCTCTGAAGTGTGGTTTTTAGAGGGACGCAACTGAGTCTAGCTAAATAAATGGCAAAAGATATCAAAAAATGCCTCTTAAAGAAGTGTTTAAATAGGTAAGACCATTGAACTAGCTTGGTTACCATTAGGACCACTGTGAATATATATTGTACAGCACTTGCATATATTTTTTAAACATTGACAATAAGTACATGTCTGTACATAAGATAAAATATCATGGTTTGCTTATATGTTGTTGTATTTATGTTGACATTGTTAATGTCTATATTTATTGTGTTGTCTTGTATAGCACCAACACTGTCTTTTTATATGTTTTTTAATCTTTCAGCCCTGAAGAAGTTCTGTTTTCAGAACGAAACACGTTGGCTGGCTTTTCTTTTCCTAAAATGGAATATTAAACAAGCATTGAAAATGTACATCAAGACTCAGCGTCTGTATACAAAGACAATAAGAGAGTTATCCAGTATTTCTATTTGGATTGGATTGATTTATAAAGCGGTGCTTATCTAAATTGGACAAAAAAGGTAGCTGAGGCTCACCTGTTGCACATACTGAAACATTATCTGTAAAGCACCAAGACTGAACCTAGGCCTGCCGGAAATAAAGGCTTGATACAGTATAACAGCAATGGTTTAAAGGGACTAGCAGGTGAATGACGTCCCAATACACATCAATTTTTTTAGCTAATGTCATCAACCCAGGCAATATTCTGGAGTGCCTATTGCTGATGGCTGTTAGAGATGCAGGACAGCGAGCAGAGAGCTGTTCTGTTTCTCCACTCTTGATGCCCATATGATTATTAGGACAGACAGAGATTACATAGGTCAGGCAATGGGCATTTGCGCTAAGAGCTGACAAGAGTTCACCCCAATGAACCATCAGTGAGAGGAGGCAGAGAGCACGTGCACCAGACAGGGGTACATTAATATCTAAAATGGCCAAGGTTGGATTGGGATAAAAAATAAGCTAGGGCACTCTAAGAAAGTGGCTCACATTTGCAGACCGCACCTTTTCGCAAAGCACTGCTAAAATGTTTTAAGTATTAATAAATGAAGGGGAGGGTCTCTATGAGAGGCGTGTTTTCTTAACTTCACTCAAATAAAACAAATGAATGGAAATGTTGCCAGGACTCTTCGTACATGGATTAGTTCACAAAGATGAACCACACCAGAATATGAGTGAGGCCACTTCTGCTCAGGACCCCAGCCCAGTCTGCATACATTAATGGACCGGCCCAGCGAGAGACTAGGAATGACAACTCCGCTCCGTTGGCCAAAAATGGAAGTAATAGAAGCCCATCTGCCTCCAGAAAGGACGCTCAGGCCCCTACTGGGTCGCTGTCGGCATCCAAACAGCACAGATACACCCCAAATCGGCCACTACACTGCACAAAAAAGTGACCCACAGCTGCAACTCAGATACCGGCCCACTGCCCAAGTGCCCGCCTCACCAATTTGACCCATAAACCTTATAATGATGAGACAAGTATAATATACAGGTTACTGACTCAGGCAAGTTCCTTGGACCAGCTGAGGTTACTTAACCCCGATGCACAAAGCCCAGAGCTTAATTCAGAATTAGATCTAGCGTGAGCTGGGACACGCCCCAGCATCCATCCACTGCTACAAAATACCCTCCACCCACAGTCTGTGGACCTGACCGGTAACACTTCATTAAAGACAGAGTGGAAAGTCAGAAACTAAGGTTCATTCAATTGAAATGCATCTAAAAATAAAAAAAATGAATTTCTAAATCAACAGTTACTAACACTTTCTTCAGGGAAACTGCTGTACCCTTAATTGGGAGATCTTCTCTATCCACGCTATTAAGAATTGTAAATAGAAGTTTACCTTTGACTTGGTGGTATTGTTTCACATAGGGGATGGCCAGATCTCTCTGTCTTGGGTGACTGTAAGCTAGGGTAGGTGCATTCTTGGTTTTGCCCCTTACCAGATAAACTTATTTGTGAGAATGTGGGTTATTAGTTGGGGGGTTGGGAGACCACACCAAGTAATAGTACTTCTTATCTGAGCGCTCAAAAATTGTGCAAGGAGGTGCAAACTCTTGCTCGCCAACTTACCATTGGCGACCTGCGTGTGAGGAAAAAACTCCGTCACATGGCGGTTGGTAGAGTTTCGCCAAAATTCTGCATTACAAGTGTAACACGGAGTGGCCCAAACTCCACCAACTCCACCAGCGGACCAGAATTTATCACCCACCCCTGAGGAAAAACTTCTGATGTTTCCATTAGAATTGGATACAAAATGCCAGTTGTGACTTTGAGAATCAACACAATAACCCAGATGTAACCTCCAGTACCAGACACCTTCACTACAGACGGACACCAGATCAGGAGAAAATATGCCAGACGTGGTTTTCAAAAGTAGTTTTATTGCTCCTGGTGAGGTTTTGAAAGCTTTACCAGAAACCCACATGGAACTTTGTGTACTTGACACCATACTCCAGGTAGACTCTGCAGAACTAGACACAACACTTCAGAGAAGTGCCAAGTTTCGGTCATGGTATGCTAGACTAGTCTCTAAAGTGGGCAGCAACTGTCCAGATGAGGCAGCAAGGTAAAGACACATAGGGGGATATGAATGAGAAAGTGGCGGAGTGAGGTGTTAGCTGTCATGGATTAAGGCCTCACTCCGCCACTTCAAAAACACAAGGCTGCACATATTTACAAGGATATGGTACAGCCTTGCGTTTCTCCCTGCGCTAGAGCTATACTTAGTGTAGTGCTAATGCAGACACCCTTGCAACATATTGCAAGGGAGTCTGTGTGCAGGGGAGGATTGTTTATGTGCCGGAAGGTGTCCCTTCCTGTACATAAAGAATCCTAATATGCCATTTTGTCACTTTTTTGTGTGCTGCTGCATGCAGCACACATGAAAGTCACAAAATGGCATTTTTTTTACAGATTGTTACAGATTGTTTGTTTACATAAACAATCCATGGCAGTTTGCTTTTTCCATGTGTGCTGCACAAGGCAGCACACATGGAAAAAGCAAAAACAAGGAGAAATAATGCAGTTCTCCTTGTTTCGCCAAGTTAAGACCAGGTTTTCCCTGGTCTTAATTTGGCGCTGCCTCCTATGTGCGCTGCCCTTGTACATAGGGGGCAGCATCAAAATCAATGGATGTTGCAGTGGAACGCCCACCGCAACACCCACTGCCCACCCCTTTCACGCTAGCCATAGCGTGAAAGGGAGCCTTATTTACAAGGTAGCATTAAGTTACGTTAAGTGGCTTAATGCTGGCATGTAAATAAGGCTGAGCCCCTATCGCCACCACAACATTGGAAAAAGTGACATTGCGGTGGCGATAAGGGCTTGTACATATGCCCCATTGTTCCAAATGAGTCATTTGGAAATGTATCCGGCACTCTCCATAAGGCCTTGTCTGTGCTGTGTATACAATCTACTTATAAAACTGAGTCCGTTTCACGCTGGTTTTATTTCCACTCCCTCTGCTCCTGAACATCACTTTAGGCCTACTCACAGCCTTATCATGTATGTGAAGCTTGCAACGCCGCTGCCTGTGCTGTGACCATCTGCACTCTGAAGCTAAGTGTACACTGCTGCTGCCTGTGCTGTGCCTGTTCATGTCAGTGAAGCTTCTACCTATTTTGCCTGTCCTGTAACAGTGTTAGTAATGGAATTTAGCCTTCAAATACATCTAAGTTTCTTAACAGTATTATCCTGTATCTGTGGATAATTCTAATAAAATCAACAAGGGAGAGTGGGGTATTGTTCAAAATGCTGAGGCACTGCTGAGATTCGAACTCAGGATCTCCTGTTTACTAGACAGGCGCTTTAACCAACTAAGCCACAGCGCCTACAAAAATGCTGAGGCACTGCTGAGATTCGAACTCGGGATCTCCTGTATACTAGACAGGCGCTTTAACCAACTAAGCCACAGCGCCTACAAAGTGCTGCGTGCTCACATTCCATTTCTCGATGTAAATAGCAGTTCATAGTTATCAATGTGCAAAGTTTTATTTGTCATCTGCTCCCAACGAGAAAATGGAGAAGACAGAAAACCTGATACACAAATGGAAAAATTATAAGATGGCTCATGAAAAGTGTACATCCGCACACATACATATCTGTATTAATTCCTGCAATATGCATTTATTACAGTATGAACACGATACACCGATGGAGTAAGTGATGTACATACGTGAAAGTACAAAACGTAAACCAGAGACCTCCCATATATATATTAGGCACACATGAATGTCTATGTACGTAAGCCGTGTGCCCCTTCCTACACCTTTCGTGGCCCCCCTACCCGCCCCACTTGTGCTGAAGAGAGGTCAAAGCAACATACAGCATCTGTAAAGCCCCGATGAACACACATAGATACGAAAGTGTTTTGAATGTTTAAAGTTTTCTTCGATACCTTGTCTCCATCTGCAAAGATGTAAAAGACACTATGTTGCTCGCAAATTTCTCACCAGAGAACAAATGTTAACTGATTTAGCAGCACTTAAAAAAGTGCACTTTCATATTGAATTTGGACACTTTTTGTTTTTGTGCACACATTTGTTTATATGACCGTTACTTGATTTGTATTTCTAAAATGTAATAAAGAATTGAAATACAAAAAACAGAGTCCCACGAGAACATGGAGGCTGTGTTAAAGAGGGTTTGCCAGTATCTGACCTGCAGGGCAATGCGGCAGTGCCCGAGGGCTGGATTTTTAGGTTCGTTTGTGGGCTGGTTTATGACTTGCTTGACCGATTTGTGCTGTTGATTTCGATATTAAATTAAATATTAATTTCAGCAAGCTCAAATATATGTAGTTCTCTACTACTCGCAAAACACTTATGCAGCGTGCCCTTACAAGTTCAAAATTGCCCCAATTTGCAAACACGGGCCTCTTTTTCAGCTTTCTAATTAATTAAGGGGGCCATCTTAATTTTGGTGCCTGGGCCTATTTTCTGTCCCAGTCCTTCCCTCATTAGAGCCGTGCCACCTGCAACTATTACATGGCGCTAGCAGCATATAATATACACCAGTTCAATCAGCCAACACATCACACTGATATTTATCAGAATAAGTCTTCCCTGTAATGCGCTACCTTTAACTTCCTGTGCAGTCCGCTGACTTTTCTATTTCATGAATCTAGAAGGAAAACTAAAAAGTGTATTGGCCAGTACGGGGATCGAACCCGCGACCTTGGCGTTATTAGCACCACGCTCTAACCAACTGAGCTAACCGGCCACCAAGTATTTACAGTAAGGGCATATGTACACAAATTCATCGTTGGTGCCAATGTGACTGATATGTTGAATTAGCTATTAGCTTTTTATTTATCAGTCGACATTCGTTAGCTTTAGCATTATTGATGAACGACACAGGGCAAATGCCTCAACAGACACACAGATGGGACATTCCTAGCTCATCACAAACCCCATGGAGGCGATCAGACATCCTGGGCCGACTCAGACCTTACACATATCAGGACGCGATCACCAAGGAACAGGTACATTACTTCCAGAACTGCACTGGATGCGCTTGATTAACAAGAACGACACGATGAACTACTCGAAAGAAGGATGGCGTAAATCCTGGAATCAAAATACAGCTCCCATCAAACAAGCATTGGAAATGCAATAGGTCTCGCACCATTAGAGTTAGTGCTTTTAGAATTGTTTATGGTTTTTTTTTGTAAATGTTTAGCATTTTTGTTTCCTGTAGCCAATGCTAAAGAATTACAAAAAAAAAAAGCCATAAATATTTATAAAAGCTGTAACTGAAATGGTCTGAGAGCTATTGCACTTTGTGAGGGTGAGGTGTTGAGGGTGAGTGAGGGTGAGCGTGAGGGTGGGTGAGGGTGAGTGTGAGTGAGGGTGAGTGAGTGGTTGAGGGTGAGTGAGGGTGAGGGGTTGAGGGTGAGTGAGGGTGGGTGAGGGTTGAGGTGAGTAAGGGTGAGTGAGGGTGAGTGAGGGTGAGTGAGGGTGAGGGGTTGAGGGTGAGTGAGGGTGAGGGTGGGTGAGGGTGAGTGAGGGTGAGGGGTTGAGGGTGAGTGAGGGTGAGGTGTTGAGGGTGAGTGAGGGTGAGGTGTTGAGGGTGAGTGAGGGTGAGGGGTTGAGGGTGAGTGAGGGTGAGGGTGAGGGGTTGAGGGTGGGTGAGGGTGAGGGAGGGTGAGGGGTTGAGGGTGAGTGAGGGTGAGTGAGGGTGAGGGGTTGAGGGTGAGTGAGGGTGAGGGTTGAGGGTGCGTGAGGGTGAGGCTGAGGGGTTGAGGGTGAGAGAGGGTGAGTGAGAGTGAGGGTGAGGCTGAGGGGTTGAGGGTGAGTGAGGGTGAGTGAGAGTGAGGGTGAGGCTGAGGGGTTGAGGGTGAGTGAGGGTGAGTGAGGGGTTGAGGGTGAGAGAGGGTGAGTGAGAGTGAGGGTGAGGCTGAGGGGTTGAGGGTGAGTGAGGGTGAGTGAGAGTGAGGGTGAGGCTGAGGGGTTGAGGGTGAGTGAGGGTGAGTGAGGGGTTGAGGGTGAGGGGTTGAGGGTGAGTGAGGGTGAGGGGTTGAGGGTGAGTGAGGGTGAGGGGTTGAGGGTGAGGGGTTGAGGGTGAGTGAGGGTGAGTGAGGGTGAGTGAGGGTGAGTGAGGGTGGGTGAGGGTGAGTGAGGGTGGGTGAGGGTGAGTGAGGGTGAGTGAGGGTGGGTGAGTGAGGGTGAGTGAGGGTGAAGGGTTGAGGGTGAGGGTTAGTGAGGGTGAGTGAGGGTGAGGGATTGAGGGTGAGGGGTTGAGGGTGAGTGAGGGTGAGGGTGAGGGGTTGAGGGTGAGTGAGGGTGAGGGGTTGAGGGTGAGTGAGGGTGAGGGGTTGAGGGTGAGTGAGGGTGTTGGCTATTGTGCGCCGGGGTTTACACTACTTCAGTTAGGGCCGCACACTGCATGTCAGAGAAGAGAGAGAAGGGAAAGGGGGAGGAGAAATGCGACACGGCGGGCAGGGGAGGGGGCTGTGTTATCTCAGCAGAGTCGAATCAACAAACGGAACAGTGCACCGCCGTTAACATTGTAGAAGTGGACATCCAGAAAAAATACAGGGATGGTTGGAAAAGGTTAATTATCTCGTAGCCCACACGCTGGAGTCAGAGCAAAGTCTTCAATGTTTATCCAGGCGTACTTGACATTAACATACCGTATGATGTTTAATATCCGCTCCCCTTTTTAAAAAAAAATCCAGCCACAAAACAGCACATGGCGCTTATGATATATCAGTGGGTTGGAAACATTACCGGCGCGCTGGAGCGCCGCTGCGGCGCGCAGCGAAGCACTTGCCCCACTAGGTTTGGGGGAGAGATTGAAGCATTGGACAAGCTGTCAAAGATGCATTTTGGGAATGCTACAAAACGCGCAATTACCCAGCAGCTCACGGCTGCCAAGAGGCACTTCCGGAACTGAGCTCTGAAATGGGTTGGGGAATGAGAGGGGGTGAGGGGAGGGAGAGAGAGTGGGATTCGAAAGACAAAAGGGGGAGAAAAGACAGGGTAAGGGAAAAGAATAGGAGGAGAGGAGGGGAGAAAGAGACGAAAAGCGAGTGAATAAAAGGGTTTTTTTGTGACAAAGAGGGAAAGTGGTAGTAAAAGGAAGGAGGAGGGAATTTAAAGGGAGCGACAGGAGAGGGAATGGAGGGGTGAAAGGCAAATGGTGTACACGGTTTAAGGAGGATGGATTTGTTGCAAACTACAGTGGGAAGGAGGGGAGCCCGCAGAAGAGTTGGATGAGAGAAGAAATATGTCAAACAGCACAAAATGAAGGAGTCCAGAGTGGAGTGGTAAAGGAGAATAGAAAGGGATCGTGGGCAGGGGAGGGGGCGGAGCGGGGAGAGGGAACAGACGGAGCAAAGGCAGATAAGGGGAGGGGGGAGGAGAAATGCGACACGGCGGGCAGGGGAGGGGGCGGAGCGGGGAGAGGGAACAGACGGAGGGAAGGCAGATAAGGGGAGGGGGAGGAGAAATGCGACACGGCGGGCAGGGGAGGGGGCGGAGCGGGGGCCTACGTGTGTGATTAAAAAAAGATCAGAATAAACCATGTTTGTGGGCTGGGTCTGCATGGCACGTGTATGCTAAAAAAGACACGTGTACACTGTATATATAACCTGAATGTACCCAGACTTGCTACGAACAAGCAGGCTATATTTTAAGACCCCCATAGTCTGCTTTAGCAGCATGTGAGCACAGAGAGTACATGTGCACGCAATCGAAGATGAGTTACCTGTAGGGGTAGCAGGTACACAAGACACAGGAGAAGCCTTCACAAAATATCTGCTCGTGAGATCTACGTTTGTGCACAGCCACACAATCTATGCATTTGCACAAAGTAGGAGTAGTTTGCACATATGCAGACTGAGTCTAGTAGTGTATGAGCAGAGATAAAGTTAGCTGTAGCGTAGGCAGGGGACTTGCTGGGCAGCAGATTAGGACTGTAGGTTGAGCCCGGCCAGAACTTGAAGCAAGGAGTTTGGCTGGGGTGGTGGGGTATTTAAACGCAAGGGCGGGACGCAACACCCTAGAGTCTTTCTCCTGGCAATGTTACAGAGTACAGGCGTTGCAGCTACAGTAGGCCTTGGGAGGGATGAAGGGTGAGAGGGTAGCAGAGATGTGTGGGACGGCTGGCAGGGCACGCAGGGAGGAGGGTCAGCGCGCATCACAGTGCCATCATATAGTCAGTCCTCTGCCCTCTAAGTGACTGCTGGTCGGTAGGTAGTTTGTGCAGGTGTGGCAGAGCGGACGGCCCCCTTCTGAAAAGGAGGAGGGGGGGCCCTCGGGCGGGAGCCAGGAAGGACACGTGGGTGATGATGCAGTCCCGTGAGGCTAGAGGCATAAGCAGCAGCACATAAACGTAGGTGGGGAGTGGGTTTAGTTGGGTAAAGAGTGATCTATAATTCCGCTGGGCGGTAGGTGTGGTGGGGCTGCACCCGAGGCTCAGCCCAGGTCCCATCTGTTGGCCAAGCCGCGGCACGCTCGAAGTGTATATGCCAGCAGGTCCTGTTTATGACCTGCTGGCTCGGTCTTGCGGGGGGGGGGGGGGGGGAAATGTTGGTGTGCGAGGCTTCCGTTTTAAACATGGCAGCACATTAAGGAAAGCCAAGCCTTCTAATCATTTCAAACGAAAATGCCAAGCGTATTCGTTCAGCATTATTAAATAAAAAAGCTTTACATTTCAGGTTTCAGTCTGCCTTTGACACGATCTCATTCATTTCACAAACTCGTATTAACAAGCAGAACACCTACCACTGGCCCGAGATGCAGCAATAAATTGTTCACTTCCGTTAACTTTGCTCTAGTGACATGAAGTGTGAGTGAGCGCACTTGTGGGATTTGTTTGGTTGCGGTTTTACACTGAAGTGACCTGCATCACCCTGTGATTGCTTCCAGGATTGTGCTGGATAGGATTTCAAAACGTTTAAAACCATTTCGTTTGCGTTCAGTTCTCAGCAGACCACCCGTCTTACATGGCTGCAGGACAGTAAGCTAAACAGGATCAAGTGTGTACAAATATCTCCGAATAGAAGGAGATGAGGACGGATAAGCAGAGGCCGGGAGAGAAAATAAAGACATTGAGGCGAGCGAGGTGGGAGGGAGGCTGATAGGCGTTTGGCTGCCAGGGGGGCGGAGAAGCAGATTGCAAGCTCGTAAATGCGAAGCGACATGGCAGGCAGGGGAGGGGGCGGAGCGGGGGTGTGGGAGGAGTGCGGGAACAGACAGAGTAGGAGGAGGAGAGTAGGGGAGGCACGCAGGTGTGGCAGAGCGGACGGCCCCCTTCTGAAAAGGAGGAGGGGGGGCCCTCGGGCGGGAGCCAGGAAGGACACGTGGGTGATGATGCAGTCCCGTGAGGCTAGAGGCATAAGCAGCAGCACATAAACGTAGGTGGGGAGTGGGTTTAGTTGGGTAAAGAGTGATCTATAATTCCGCTGGGCGGTAGGTGTGGTGGGGCTGCACCCGAGTCTCAGCCCAGGTCCCATCTGTTGGCCAAGCCGCGGCACGCTCGAAGTGTATATGCCAGCAGGTCCTGTTTATGACCTGCTGGCTCGGTCTTGCGGGGGGGGGGGGGGGGGGAAATGTTGGTGTGCGAGGCTTCCGTTTTAAACATGGCAGCACATTAAGGAAAGCCAAGCCTTCTAATCATTTCAAACGAAAATGCCAAGCGTATTCGTTCAGCATTATTAAATAAAAAAGCTTTACATTTCAGGTTTCAGTCTGCCTTTGACACGATCTCATTCATTTCACAAACTCGTATTAACAAGCAGAACACCTACCACTGGCCCGAGATGCAGCAATAAATTGTTCACTTCCGTTAACTTTGCTCTAGTGACATGAAGTGTGAGTGAGCGCACTTGTGGGATTTGTTTGGTTGCGGTTTTACACTGAAGTGACCTGCATCACCCTGTGATTGCTTCCAGGATTGTGCTGGATAGGATTTCAAAACGTTTAAAACCATTTCGTTTGCGTTCAGTTCTCAGCAGACCACCCGTCTTACATGGCTGCAGGACAGTAAGCTAAACAGGATCAAGTGTGTACAAATATCTCCGAATAGAAGGAGATGAGGACGGATAAGCAGAGGCCGGGAGAGAAAATAAAGACATTGAGGCGAGCGAGGTGGGAGGGAGGCTGATAGGCGTTTGGCTGCCAGGGGGGCGGAGAAGCAGATTGCAAGCTCGTAAATGCGAAGCGACATGGCAGGCAGGGGAGGGGGCGGAGCGGGGGTGTGGGAGGAGTGCGGGAACAGACAGAGTAGGAGGAGGAGAGTAGGGGAGGCACGGCCTAACGGCCGTGCAATCAAGAAGTGAGGGGGCGGGAGAGTAGGCAAGGCAGGCGGCTGGGGGCATGTGCACGCGCTTTTAAGCTCAATGCGCATGCGCATTGAGCTTAAAAGTCACGGGCACTGCAAGGAATCGCCACAATTCCTTGCAAGTTGGATAAAGAGTGGATGAGCCCCTATAGTCTCGCTTGCTCGATGCGCATGCGCATCGACAGGCGAGACCTAAAAAATGAACTGGTCTCAGCCGAGCATCACGGCGCATGCGCAATCACGTTTCAGTGCGTTGTTTCCTGTTCTGCAGATTCTCCCTAGACCGGAGCAAAATCTCTACCCGACACCGCTGTACTCACTTGTCCTTAACCCTTCACTGCGTGAATCTTTTTTTTCTATAATCCTTTCTCGACTATTCTCCACAGCCAATACTTTCATAAACCGCGCTCACTTGTTGCACTCTGATCGCCTCGAGTGCACACATTATACTTATCAAACCCTATTAGCTCGGTTTTTTTTCTGAGTTTTTTTTACTGTTTTCATTTGTCTTGTGACGACAACTAGTCTCCGAGGACTGTACAAACTTGTATTTGTCATTATCAAATACCGTGGGTAGTCGTGGCCGAGTGGTTAAGGCGATGGACTAGAAATCCATTGGGGTCTCCCCGCGCAGGTTCAAATCCTGCCGACTACGGACATTTTTTAAGCATTTTACACATTTTGTTTGTTGTTGTGCTATGTTATGTATTACTACGTCAGGCAACACTCACTCCCTCTGAGAGAGACGGATTATAACTGTGCTAAGGATTATCTGCAGGGCCACAGGAATTCAGGCAGGAGAGGAGGATCCAGGTCAACCCAGCCTCTGAGCTCACACGCAATACAACATTTTCTAGCTATCACAACAAGAATTTTAGATTCTATTAAGGACACGGAGGCGAGGATTATGCTTTCTCATTTCTTTACTGCACAAACAGCAGCCAATGAAAGTAAAACTACAATGGTAAAAAACAACATTTCCCATGAGGCTTTGAACCACGCCTCCAATAATAGTAACCAATCACAGTAGTAACAAGCATATAAAGTAAAGAGACACTAATCTGGCCTCCTCTTTCTTTGCGCGAACAGTCTTGTCATAATGATCAAAGTCTTTAACTCTCAACGGAGAGAACAGTTCCTTAGTAATTCTCAACGGAGAAAAATCCAACACCAGGAAGGAAACATCTTCCACCAGGAAGGGACAGCAGCACAATCCACAGACGGCAATTAACTCTTGTTGGAGTTGATAGAGCAAGCTTCGCATCGCAACTTGCTCGAGTCATGAACCTCGCCTGTGTGTAATCAATTAATAAAATTTGTACGTCTTACTAATCTTTTATTTTTATATTCGAACGAGGTAGAGGAAGCTTGCGTACGTGTATTTCTAATACAACTAATCCGTGTTCCTAAACATGGCCGCCGATTGGAAAATTGCTTCTGCGCATGCGTCAGTCACACTCACGTGACCTGACGTAGTTATAAGTTTGGTGGGAAAGGGTGCGCATGCGTAATACGCAGCTTGGCAATAACGTGGTACTGCTCGTGCAGTTGCTCTTGTGACAGTGTATATTTTGCTAATTTCTAATTGCATAGTATATTTTTATAGTGATAAGAATAAAGTACAAAATTATGACATGTAATGCATTCATTTATTTCTATGTATTAATTTGTTCTCGCTTACTTTTCATGTACTGCGGGGAATGGGGGCCCGAACCGGTTGGGAGCCATATTGAAGGTCCCTTCTGCGCATACTCGTGGTGCACTGAAAGGTGGCAACATTGGACAGTGGAACTCAGCCAGCTGGCAGCCACAGTCAAGATGCTCATGGGAAAGCCACCTCTGCCCTACGAGAATGGAGAAAGTTGCTCCTTATATGATACATTGTGTGTTGCGATATTGTTTGCTGTACAGCTTCCCATGGGAACCCCAATCTCGCTAGGCGGTACCCAGAGATGCAAAGGAGGCCTCCAAATAGTCTATTCTGATTGGTGTGTTACCCAAACCCTACCTTAGGACCAATCCAAATTGAGGGATTCTGACACTTTGCAACATTGGGGGGTGGTACACCGTCCCAAAACAGTATATCTACCCTGGGTTCACCTAGGGAAATTGTCCGACTTGTCTGGTTTAGCTGACCTGTCACTGACCCAACGCACTCAATAGGTGACTGAAGATACAGAGAGCTGCGGAGCACTCTGTCCGAAATTTGACCATAGACTAAGGTTTTACTAAACCTTAAAGTGCTGGCGGAGCACTTTGCTGGGAGTTCGCTGACCCAATCGGGGTCTTGATCGATAGCTGCAGAGAGGGTGGAGCGCAGGCGTTGCTTCCGAACTGCGGGTGCTGGTCCTGTCCTGAGGGTCCTGTCCGAGAGGTCCTGTCCTGATTCCTAATCTGAGGGTTTCCTGTCCTATCCTGGGTGTCCATTCTGCACCTGCTGTCCATTGAGGGGTATCCTTCCTTGAGGGGTTCCTGTCCTTAACTGACCCGTGGCCAGGGTTTGGTTTCCACACCAGTCTAGGTAAATATCACTCTGAAAACTCTGAACCTTGCACCTTTCTGAATTTCTGTCTTTTGCTTCAATAAACACATACCTTTGCATATGTTAATTTTCCATGCTTTTTCGCAACCATTGAATCATAAAGTCATTTGCATTGGTTTCGTAACGTGTTCCTATGTTATCCTACCTGTTAGAAATTATATTTTGCATTGCAGTTTGTCATTTCCTCATATGGTCTAGAACCTCCTTACTTAAACTGTCTAAAGAACTTTTGCCTTAAAGCATAGCGTGTCTTTCTTCATAGACTCTCCTATAGATATAAATGTCCCGAACTCCTGTCTCATTTTTCTCTGAGATAATTCTAGAATACTAGTCCTAATCGAAGCCTATCCCATCTTTAGTGATTCATCTTAAAACGTTCTAATTCCTGATCCTCCATTTTAAGTGTGTCCTGGTTCCATTAGTTTATAAATGGTTGCACGGACTTATTTGCTATTCAGCTATGTACTTTCTGTTTTTCTGATTATCGATTGCTTAATTACTGTGAATTGATACTCTCTGAATTTTACTAAATTAGATAAAGACTTTGAATGTTATTTGTTGGGTTTGTATTTTGCTGCCTTTCCTTTTACAGCTAGCTCCCTGATCCATTGTGGTCATAGGTACCCGCATCGGTGGATGGTAAGTCGGGTACGCTGAAGAATAACGAAAGGAACTCACAAATATTTGATAGCAGACCGTGAGGTCATCCGATCAATGTATATGGTGATTTGAAATATATGGGCCCGAAGCCGGAAGTGGCGAAATTATTGGTCGGGTGACCCGCGCGCTCTATCAGTATTTTTCTGGTAGCAGAGTGATGGTTAGGGAATAGTTAAAGGTTAGGTAGGACTAGTTAGGCTAAGTCAAGTCGGTAGCTGCTAGTATATTGATGCTGCTACAAGAGCGGCCATTTCGGGGGACTTGATCACTCTCTTGAGAATGCATTGCTTTTGAAATTTATGAATTGTTTTAAAATTGTTATTCTTGTTCTTATATTGTTATATGTATTAATCCATGTGTATGTAAACCGTTTTGTTAAGTGTTGTCGGAAATCCCCGGGGAATTGAATGGCAAAGTGGTGAATAGAATCCATTTGCCTTGAGGTCGCAGGCTCAAGGAAAGTTAGGTGCAGGTTAGGTAGAACCAGAAGCACTAACTAGGGTTTTTTTCTGAATACATGTGTGAATAAATATTAGTAACGAGGTTCATTGGCAAAATTCCCATAGTGGCGTAACCTAATAAGGGTCACATCGGAAGAGTAGCAGGTTCATCGGAGCTTGGGTGAAAGCAAAGGAGTCCGCTGGGAAACCTTAGACTCGGATATATCCCGGAAAGAGTGGATGGGTCTAGGGAAGTAACAGGTTCACTGATGCTAGAGTGAAAGGTAGGCGGAAGAGATCTACCCGTAGTGTGTGAAAAGTAAATGGAAGTAGTTTACTTGCAGTAAAACAACTCTTTTCTGTCTAGACACTTGAGCACTGTGGCGAATGTGTATTCGTTGTAAAATAACCAAGCACTAGCACTTTAGAAAGAAAGAAAGTTTCCGTTACCTTGTGAAGGGAGGGAGTCAGTCGCGAAGCGTCTCTGACGTCACTCTGTGCCGCGCTGGGATTGGTAGAAACAGCGGGCGGGTAGCGGGGCTGGAATTGTGAAGGAGGGGTGAGCGCCGAAGCGTGAGAACTGTCTCGCGAAAAGGCCGCGCACCCATTGGCCGAAAATATTTGAACTCGTGCACCCCATTGGTCGCACGGAATTGCAAGACGCATTCTGATTGGAGGTAATTTTGTAAACAAAGTTAAGCGTAGAAATCGTATGTGGCACTCGTATACTCCAGAGACTAGACCCGATCCAAGAAACCTAGGTTTTGAAAGGGATCAGTGGAAGGTTAATAGATACGGCATTATGTACGGAAATAAGCGAAAAATTTCCCTTGTAAATAAGGTAAAGAATTACTTCAAAAAGGACAAGCCGATTCAAACTAGAGAGGGCATTGTTATTCCACCACCAAATACTCCCGCCTCTTTCATGATGTTTGACAGAGGGTACAATACATGTGTGTGGTTAGAAAATTGGGTGAAATACACAAAAGACGACGGAATAGTGGCCTTTCCGTTAGAAGGTACCTTTAATGGTAGGATCTTATTCAACTTAAGAACCCGAATGAATGAATTACATCCCAGACCGAGACTAACGCAGTATGAGGCATTAGAGGAATGGGAGATTGAGGCTTTCCAAAGAGAAAAGCCCCGAATGGATAAAGGGCTGACAAAGTATTACCCAAAACTGAAACAAGAAACCAGAGACAAAAAGATGAAACAATGGAGACAGAGTATGATTGTTGAGGGACTGTTTCCCATGATGCCAGCAGAAGATCCTCCTGGGGGGGGGGGGAAACAGAAAAGACCAAACATTGGGGGCCCCTGGGAGAATCAGATGACGAGTTGTTAGATGACATATGCATGAGAAGTCCGCCTCCTTATAATGAGGGACACCGACCTTCGAGTGCAGGAGATATTCCCCGGAGACCTCTACAAAGGGAAGAGGTCAGGTCCGCAAGTGTAGGAGGGGATTATCTAATTCCTCCTTATACTGAAAATCTAGGACCTGTAGAAACCAGAAGTATTTACCCAAGGAGACCAATTGGTGGGGAGGCGGGATATTCACGGGAAGGAGATTTTTGCTCTCGTCCCGCCTACGGAGGTGAGGTGAGGTCCTTGAGTTCAGGAATGCCACGATTACATTCCCGGGACGAGGAAGATCAGAGAATTCTAGGCACAGGAAGTCTGTTTCAGAAACCTAATTATGGCGGAGGACCAAGTGAGACACATCCCACTGCCCCGAGTTATGCTCCCATTCTAACCCCGCAGGTGTTACATGGAAACACTTTGGACAGGTTATTAGAAGAGAAAGAGCGAGAAGCGCTAGGAAATCAGAGAGCTGAGATAATACGGAAAATGTCACAGCTAAATGCAAGTCCTGAAGCCTTAACGATCCCAGTAACAATCGGACCGGTGGTTCCGTTGTATGGGGACCGTCAAGGAAGTCCGAAACCTCCCGTAATTACTCCTGTCATTGCACCGACCAGACCAGAACCATTAATTATAGATGACCAGACAAGTGAGTGAGAGTCGGAGGTCTCACTGCTAGATCTGCCCATTAGAAAGACTGGGAAAAGGATACCGAAAGGACATAATACTTTTAATGCGAGGGAAATTCAGATGGAATCGACCTCAGGTACGAAGAGTGTCACATTGGTGACTCCGGAAGAAAACGAAAGATGGAGTCAAGAATTTGAAAAACAAGCGTCCCCAACGAAACCTTTAGATCTCTACAAGCTGAGAATAGAAATAGAGGAATTGATGGCAGGAAACGTAGGATTAGATAGATTAAATACCTACTCTGAAGACGAAATGCTGTTTATCTGTAAGAGTCTCACCCGAAATACCCGAGTACTTCATGAAAAACTGACAGACACTGCTGCTAGCATGGGAATAGATATTTCAAGATCAAAACCACTGCAGAAACCATATAGGGCAGATTTCTCAGACAAAGATTTGGAAAACTTGAATGTTTCAGGGAAGAAAGCACAGGTCAAAGAACTATTGACAGTATTACAGAAATGGGGAGATGTGGAAAGGTGGAAAGCCAGATGGGTCAAGAAAAAGGATGAGGCCAGGTCTAGGCAGACAACTCCCGAATTTGTTCTAAGGGAAACTGAGAAACCAGAACAGTTATGCCCTATGCGCGAGGTACCAGGTGGAAAATATGTGCACGTTCCATGGTCCAGACAGGATATTGTGTCCTTTACTAACGATTTCCCGAAATTGCGCGAAAAGCCAGTTGACTGGTACAGGCAGGTGGAAAGGTTCGTGAAGGTGCAAAAATGCCTGTGGAAGGACCTGGATGGGTTTTTCGATATAGTGGTCCCTGTAGATCTGTGGACCGAGTGTAAAATAGCCATAGCTTGGCCGAGTGAGGAATACCCAAGAGATGACAAAACAGGGGAACCATCGAAGGAAGTGATGAGAAAATATGAACAAGTAATTCAGCATCTGAAACTAAAAGTGCCAGCAAAGGAAACTGATTGGACCAAGATAGATAGAACCACGCAGGAAAGAGACGAGACAGTGCACTCCTTTTATGAAAGGCTGTTGCAGGTGTTCAAAACATACAGTGGAATAGATAACATCGAGATGAAGGATATGACACATTTTATTTACAGGTTTGTAAATGGTTTAAGACCCGAAATTTGTCAATGGATAAAAGAAAACAAGATCTGTTGGCACACAAAAAAGATGGATGAGGTCCTACGGTACGCAAAGTACTGTGAGGACGAGATGGCAGAAAAGAAAAAGGCTCTCAAGGAGAAGGTTATGTGGGCTCAAGTGAAGCTCGCAGAACAGCAGGAAAAACAATTGAATAAAAGGCCAAAACTACTCAGAACCAAGGTCCTGGGGGTGGGGGTGGAGGAAAGCCCCGGCCCAAAATGAGCAGGGAGGAGGCTAAGAAGAAATTTCCCTGCCACCAGTGCGGAGAAATTGGACACTGGCGAGACGAGTGTCCCTATTTGCAGGATGATAACTCCCAAACACCTGATTTAACTCCACAGACGCAGAATGAAAGACCAAGAAAGACCGAACCACAGGTAAAAACGATTCAGTTGCCCCGAGCACCAAAACAAGTATTTAAGGGAAAATCCACGCAGGGTGATGACGTAGAAGTCTGGGGAAGCAATGAGAACAGAAATACAGCAACTTCGCAGTATTTACTAAATGATACCTTCCTTTGTGATGACCAGTACTGACGGGGCCTGAGAGGGGAGGACGAGGAGTGCGTACTTGGCGCCTCCTTGCCGGTAGACCAGTCAGGGCCATACATTGAAGGAAAGGTTGACGGAAATGATGTCACTTTTCTGTTGGACACTGGCGCTACCCGTTCTACTGTGAGAACAGTGGACGTTCCAAACCTACCCCTCTCGGGAGAAGCAATCCAAGTAGTGAGAGTATCTAATCAATTGATTAGTACACCTGTTACCGAGCCCATGGAGCTCTCAATTGGAAACTTTAAAGAAATGCATAGATTTGTCGTTTGTGACACCAGTCCAGTGAACTTACTGGGACGTGATTTGCTGTGCAAAATGAACTGTACCATCTTTTGCACACCAAAGGGTGTTGAAATACAGACCCCAGATGAAGATGGTATTTATAAATTAATGTTAATCAGACCTGACTCAGAAATTAAACGAATGACTTTGCAGGATTTGCCCAAAGAACTACAAGAAACAGTGAAGCCAGAGGTATGGGACTTTACCGGAAAAGATGTAGGATTAATGAAAAACGTAGACCCCATACAGATAGCCATCAAGGACAATGCAGTATACCCTAATACTAAACCCTACAGAATGAATGCAGAAGTGAGAGCAGGTGTTGCCCTGGAAATACAAAAATTGCTAGAAGGAAACATCATACAGGAAGTAATGAGTAGCCCATGCAACTCACCCATTATGGGCATCAAAAAGCCTAGTGGCAAGTACAGAGTAGTGCAGGACCTAAGAAAGGTAAACAAAATAGTGGTTCCTTGTTGTCCTATTGTGCCGAACCCAGCCGTGATTCTGTATCAGATTCCCTGGGATGCTGAGTGGTTCACTGTGATAGACCTATGTCATGCATTCTTTTCCATTCCCTTGCATCCAGACAGCAAATTTATTTTCTCGTTTGCTTTCAACAGTCACATGTATGTCTGGAACAGGGTCCCCCAGGGGTACACAGAGAGCCCCTCTATCTTTAATCAGATCTTGAAAAAATGCTTGGAAACTTTGGTCTTACCTGGAAATTCTGTCTTGGTGCAATACATTGACGACCTCTTGGTGGCGTCCAAAAGTCATAAGGACTGTGTGATTGACACCATTGCCCTACTAAATCACCTGAGTGAGAAGGGACATAAAGTGGCCCCTGAAAAATTACAGTTCTGTGCAAAATCAGTGAAATATCTGGGGCACCAGATAGAGAAAGGCATCAGGAAAGTAACGTCAGAAAGAGTGAGAATAATTCAAAAGATGCAGTTACCCCGTACTCAGAAAGAAGTCAGAATGTTCCTCGGAGTGATAGGATACTGCAGGCAATGGATTGTGGGATTTGCAGTCCTAGCTAGGCCCTTGATAAAAATGACCAAGAGAGGGACACCGGATATTGTAGGATGGGATGATGAAAGCTTAACAGCCTTCACAAAATTGCGAGATTGTCTGTGTACAGCCCCTGCGTTGGGAATGCCAGACTATTCCAAGGAATTTGCCCTGTTCTGTGACACTCGCGATAATTGCGCGTTGTCAGTCCTAACCCAAGAACATGGCACAACCAGAAGGCCAGTGGCATATTTCTCTGCCACCCTGGATCCAGTGGCTGCTGGATTACCAGGATGTCTGAAAGCAGTAGCTGCTACTTGCACAAGTTTAGAGCAGAGTGAATCCATTGTCATGGGACATCCTGTAACTGTGTATGTTCCACATGGAGTGGTAATTTTGCTAACAAGAACGAAAACTCAGTATCTCACCCCTAGTCGGCTGACTAAATACGAGAGGATTCTCGTGGGTGCTGCAAATATAACAATTGTCAGGTGCAACATTCTGAACCCCGCCACTCTGCTTCCCAACTCAATGGATATGGAAGATGGGGAGGAAGATGAGCATAACTGCATTGATTTAACAGAATTTTGCACAAAGCCACGCCCAGACATTAAAGAAACACCTTTGCCTAAACATGACATGGAATTGTTTGTGGATGGTTCATGCCTAAGACATGAACAAGGAGGCCTGAGTGCTGCCTATGCGGTAGTCTCCTTAACCAAAATTGTAGAAGCAGGTTATTTATTTGAAGTAAAGTCTGCACAAGTAGCCGAATTGATCGCTATGATAAAAGCTTGCAAATTGGGGAAAAACGTACGCCTAACAGTGTATACTGACAGTCAGTACTGTTTTGGAGTTGTGCATGACTTTGGCCAATTATGGCTACAGAGGGAGTTCCTGACTTCATCAGGTACCCCTATTCGAAATGGAAAGGTTGTTCAAGACCTTTTAGAGGCAATCCAATTACCAAAGGAATTGGCAGTGGTCAAGTGTGTTGCCTATAAGAAGGACTTTGACCCTGTATCTTTGGGAAATGATTTTGCTGATCGAGTGGCACAATTATGCGCCAGGGATCGATTGATCATAAATCCAAAACGGGGGGGGGTCGGGAAACAGCTGCCAACTTCGAGTGTTTGAAGAAGTGCCTACATGGGATGAAGTGAGAGAATGGCAGCAGGCGGCACCCTGGCAAGAGAGAGAGAAGTGGAAGGAAGAAGGGTGTAGACCAAGACGTGAGGATGGTGTCATCTTGGGCCCAAATGGTATGCCTGTGTTACCCAGACACTTGCTTGGCACAATGGCGAGATTGATACATGAGGGATCACACATTGGTAGGGACGCCATGATTCTGGTATTCCAACAGACTTGGTACAGCAAAAAGTTCAGGAAAGTAGCAGAGTCCCTCTGCCAGAGGTGCCTGTCATGTCAACAGATGAATCCAGGCAAGAGAACAATGGTGGAGCTGGGGAAAATTGGGAGGTCAGGGGGTCCCTTTGTGAGAATACAGGTTGATTTCATCACCATGCCACGTTGTGAGGGGAAACGATATGTCCTTGTCATTGTCTGCCTATTTTCAAAGTGGGTGGAAGCTTACCCTACTCCCCAAAGTGACGCACTGACAGTAGCAAAGTGTTTACTGAAAGAACTGATACCTAGATTCAGGGTTCCAGTCACTATTGAATCATATAGAGGCCGACATTTTCAGAATGATGTGATCGACCAACTCTGTAAGGCATTTGGGATCTCGCAAAAACTCCACTGTGCATATCATCCAGAGGCATCTGGAGTAGTGGAACAAATAAACGGGACTATCAAAACAAGACTAGCGAAATTGTGTGATGCATCTGGCATGACCTGGGTAAAGGCCCTGCCTCTGGTTCTGATGGGACTCCGAAGTATTCCAGACCGGAAGACAGGCCTGAGCCCTCATGAAATCCTGATGGGAAGAGTGATGAGACAAGCATGGGTACCAGGAAGCAAATTGTTGAGTATTACTGATGATTTGGTGCTTGAATACTGCAAGAGATTAGGTGACCAAGTGCGTTATATCTCTCGCCAGATCGGAGAAGACGCCGTCGCCAATCCAACGACTCCTCTCCACAAACTGGTTCCCGGGGACTGGGTCAAAATAAAGAAGCATACTCGGTCGAGCTGCCTGGAACCAAGGTGGGGACAGAAGCGCCAAGTGATCCTGGTAACGACCACAGCAGTGAAGTGTGCAGGTGTTCCCCATTGGATCCACGCCAGCCACACCCAGAAGGTATTACCAGACGAAGAGCCTGGAGAAGGAGGCCGTCCAGTAGAGGGGCCTGCAGAAGAAAGACCAGAAGTAGCTGACGACGTACAGCCCAGTACCAGTCGAGCTGAGGGGTCCGCAGACGTTGGTCCAGGGGTAGCTGATGACGAGCTACCAAGAGTCAAGCCTGCTGAAGGGTTCCCAGAAGTTGGTCCAGAAGTAGCTGATGACGAGCTGCCAAGCATATGGCCAGATGAGTGGATACCTGTAGGAAGGTGGCTACCTGACTATGGTTACCCCAGATTTTTTTGCCTGTGTTTAGCTGGTTTTTTGACTTAGTTGACCTGGTTCCCTGCTAATCAGGGCCCCAGGCCATCTGCTCTCTCTGTAAAATGGATTCCATGTACCCTAGGTACATACCACAATTGGAAATGGACTCCTTGTCAGCCCCTGTATAATGCACTATAGGTGCCCAGGGCATAGGAGCCACCAAGGCCTACCAGGGGCTGCAGCATATCTTTTGCCACCCCTGGCTGGTTCTTAAATTGACACAACTGGCTGATCACTCAGCTGGGGTAAGGTGGTGTAATCACCCCTTGCTTAGATGTAGTATACCTATATCTAAACCTATATCTGGACACATATTAACCTGTGAGCCACTCCTATGGAAGGCCTCATCAATCCTGGAGGCAGAGTGCGTGGTTTCATGTGAGATGGAGCTCTAGCATGAGCTGAGCCTGTCTGCAGCCGTCGGGAACAAATCCCTAAGCTGTTTCAGGATAATGCCATACCATATACTATTAAGTGCCTTATAATCCTCGCGGTTATTTAGCAACTCTGGTTTGGCTTTATCAAAACATGTCGTGTAAGGTGTCATACGCTTTGGAATACCATCCCCTCGCCAGTTCTGGCGACGGGGATGGCATTCCACCCCTCTAGAGGGGTAAGACATGTTACTTCACTTTAATGCGGTTGATTTCTCCAAAGGCCTTAAGATCCACAAAATGGATGCCTCTGCCACAGACAAATGTCTGGACCCCTGGAGCTGACCGAAACCCAGTCAAGGGGGTCCTGGACAAAGGGCTTCCTGTCACAGGAGGGTGTCACCGCCCTCCAGACAGGAGATAGTGTATTGTAGCAGGGAGGTTTGAAAGAAACCAGACACTGCCTGGGGCGCACAAGGCTGCCCCTTGCATAATCCGGCCAAACCGGTTCTGGGGCACTCCAGCCCTCGTGCCAGGGCGGCCTGGATCAAAGGAAGGGGGTGTATCCACCCACTTCCTGGGTCCCACCCATAGGAGGGGACCTAGCAGGTAATCACGCCCACCAGATTCGAATAAGAGTGGGAGCAGTGCCAATGCACATCAGATTTCCTGGAAGAAACATTTGAAACGATATTCTGGACCCTTCGCCCTCCATCTCAACGTGGAAGCCCGAAGAATCTCCCTTGTGGTCAAGGAGTGACCACCCTGCAGCAGCAGGCACCATCCAGCCCTCGACGTCTACTTAGTTGCAGTTCCCGCCGGAACTCGAGCGACTGAGATCGACGAGATCAAGCCTGCCCAGCTTCTAACAGCCCGATCCACAGTCCCTGCAAAGCTGAGACCCGTGGAGGCGACCGGAAGCGTGGGGCACGCCATCTTGAAGTGACCACGAGACGCTGACCGTGCAGCCCACGAGTGACCCTCGAAGCTGTACACCGGGGTTTGAGAAGCCCCCACCCTGAGCTACTCCTGAGCCGAAGTTCAGCCCTCCACACTCGACGAGTGCTGCGTGGGGCCCTTTGGCACGATTTGGCTCAACGCGTTGGCCCGGTCACTTGCCAGCTGGCTTGTGGTCCCTGTGCCAACGAACTACAAAAGAAGACTCGTGATTCTGGTTGCTCCAGATCCACACCAGCTCCCCTGAAAGGGAGCCCCGACTCTGACCTTCCTGGCCCGAGTGAGACGCCATCTTCCAATCCCGCGTGGATTGCTCTTACCAAGGCTTGTTTGCTCCCAACCGGAAGCCGACTGCACCGACGGTGAGAGCCTGCGTGGGACAGATCGTGACCTGCTCCTGGACGTCGCAGATGCCCCAGAGCCCACGTGACAGCGAAGAGAAGCGCCTCGACGACCACCTGATTGCGCCCGACATTGCCTGGTTCCGTCCTGGTTCCACCCTGGTCACTGCTGAGTGACCCAGACTCTGTCCCCTCTGCTTTCAGGTACTCTACAACTTGAGTCCACCCTTGGACTCCACCGGACACTTCATCTTCACCCTGCCTGCAGCCCTTTCAGCTTCAAGCACCAAGAGCCTGCGTGTCAAAACCCGACGCCACTTCGACCCTGTGCACCCACTTCCTGTGGGTGAGGTAACTTTGCTCCGCCGGTGTTCCCACACTGGTGCACACCTCTAGGGTCTGTGTGTTAAGTTTTGTTCCTCTAGGTTCAGCGGAAGTGTCCTTAAACTTTAACTATTTGACTTTTACGCACCATTGGTTAACATTGGTGCATGCGTGCGCTTTCCGCACATCTCCCGAATCCCGAGGGCCATTCCCGACTTCAGCATTGCTTGTCCTGACTGCTCCCAGCGATTCCCTAGGCCCTAGGCCTAACCACTGTTCGAGTGGCCTCTCTTATACCACTTGTTTAGTATATGGTTTGAGTGGCCCCCTGCCCTCATCCATAATTGTGCAACTTTGTATGTTTAAACAGTGCTTTTGATTTAACGCTTGTGCCCCTTTATTCATAAAGAATACTGGGGATTGTTTTTAGTAATAAACACATATATTTTTATAATATATACTTGTGTGGTGTCCTTTCATTTGGTATTACAGGATTGTATGTGGTAAAACAGCTCGCTTAACACGACCTCTTAAGTTAAGCCTTTAGGCTGCTTAGTCCATGCTACCCCTAGGATAGCTTGTCTAATAAGGTTGACTTACAACCAGACACCATAAGGGGATTGTTTGGTCAGGTAGTAGGTGGTTCCAGAATTGGAAACATCCCCTACCAGGCCAACTTCTCACATTGGTGAGCAGCGGTGCGGATTTGAGCTTGCTGTTGTTTTACCATTGCAATCTTTATATCAAATTGAAAGATCACATCAAGTACCTCTAGGTACATATAAAATCAAAAGCTTAGCATATTAAGTTCTACTGAACTTAGTAGTTGTAGGTTGAAGGGAGTAGCACACCCCTGACTACAACTCACTAGCAAGGTCCAGTAGGAAAACACTTAGTGTAGGTAAGTGCACCACTTACACCTCACTAGTAACCATGTCTGACACAGGAAAGGCCTCAGGGTCTAGTCCTGTGACAGTTGACCCTACCCAGGCAACTTTTGGATATGACAAACTAACCCGCAGAGACTTGATTGCCTTGTGCAAAGCAAGAGGGTTAAAAAGGGGCAGAAGCCCCACCTGCCTAACCCTGGTAGAAATCCTAGAACAGGATGACTTAGAGAAGGCTAAAGCAGCTTCCCTAGACACAGGAAATGGAGAGAACCCCCCTGTAGTTGATCCCCCTGAAGAGGAGGATGATGATGACTTGGATGAGGACTCAGATGTTGGGGACTTAGAAGTACAGGATCAGGGTAGCCAGGTTCCAGTTGGTAGGCTTAGCCAGGCCAACTTGGACCTACTGGGGAATGGAGAGGGCCAGCACCTCCCCAGAACCCAACATGTGATTCTCCCAGGCAACAGAAGAGTGAGATCTCCCTCAGGGGACTCTCATATTTCTAGTGCCTCCAGAGAATCAGAGAGAGGCATGACTGCTTCTCAGAAAGCTGAGCATAGGGCTAGAATGAGGGCTGTCAAACTCCAGATATAGAGAGAGGAGGTAGCCCTGAGTCAAGCTAGACTCACCTTAGCTCAAGCTAAACTTGCCTTGGCAAGAGAGCAGAAATTGTGTGGCTTAGATGCCACTGGTGGCAGCAATATTCCAAAAGAGAAACCCAGGTCCTATGATAGTAGAAACCTGACAAAGATTGTGCCCCCCTTCAAAGAAGGGGATGACATCCACAAATGGATGACTGCTCTTGAGAGAGCCTGCATGGTACAGCAGGTTCCTGAGGAACAGTGGGCAGCAATCTTATGGTACTCCTTTTCAGAGAAAGGGAGAGATAAGCTCCTCACTGTTAGACATGAGGATGCAAACAATTACAAAGTCCTGAAGAGTGTTCTGATAGATGGGTTTGGCTTAACCACTGAACAGTACAGGTTGAAGTTCAGAGACACCCAGAAGACACAGACTCAGGACTGGACTGATTTTGTTGATTGTGCAACTAAGGCTCTGGAGGGTTGGCTACATGGCAGCAAAGTACATGACTTTACAGGATTGTATAATTTGATTATGAGGGAGCAGATCCTAAGTAATTGTCAGAACCAGCTCTTACACCAGCACCTGGTGGACTCTGACCTGACCTCTCCCCAAGAATTGGGAAAGAAGGCAGACAAATGGGTCAGAACCAGGATTAGGCCTAAGAATCAGGACAGTAACCAGAAGAAGGAGTCTACCAAGCCTCAAGATAAGGGTGGGGATAAAAGTAAAGAAAAGACTTCCCCAGGGCCCCAAAACTCCAAGGATGGGGGTGGGTCCCAAGACACTTCTTCAACTGAGAAAAAACCCTATTGTTATCCCTGTAAACAGGTGGGGCATTACAAAACAGACAGCTGTTGTCCCAAGAATAACAATAAAGAAAATATACCTCCAAAGCCAGCTTCAACACCTCCTGTTACTGTCAGCAGTAATCCCCCAGGAAGTGGAAGCACACCCAGGAATCTGGGTGGGTTTACTGTTGGAGCTCAGGTGGACCCTGGCCTATCCAGGTCCCCATCACCCAATGATCTTGTTTATGAGACTGGCATGGGGTTTGCCAACTTCTCTGCTTGCCCAAATACTTTGAGCAAGTATAGACAAGAACCCATCATCAATGGTTTGAAAGTTGAAGCTTTTAGAGACACAGGGGCTAGCATCACCATGGTGGCTGATGGCATAGTCCCCTCTAAGCAACTTTTACCTGGTGCCACATACCAGGTTACAAACATTGATGGAATCCAAACAAATCATCCCATGGCAGTAGTAAGTCTCAGCTGGGGAGGTGTCATTGGCCCAAAGAGAGTGGCAGTGTCACCAAACTTGCCTGTAGACTGCCTACTTGGTAATGATTTGGAGATCTCAGCCTGGGCTGAGGTTGAACAGGAAACCCATTCTAGAATGGTAAATTCCAATGGAAAGGTTAGTGGGGCTGTAATGGCTACAGCCCCAATTCAAGATGTCCTTCCTGAAAAGGTTGGTAGGGCTGAGAAACTCTCTGCCCCATCTTTAGCAAAAGCTCTTCCTGAACAGAATAGCAAAGCTGTTATGATAACAGCAGAAACCCAAACTGAGTCTCCTCCTGAAAAGGTTGGTGGGGCTGTGATGGCCACAGCCCAAACTCAAACTGACACGTGTGTTGTGAAACCTGAAATGATGGATAACTCCACACAAACTGAGAGCATGGAGGAGGAAGAGAAATCTCCCCCTCACCAGACTTTAGGACAGGATCAGCCTCCTCAGGGAACTGATCTTACCCCTGATGAAGGAACTGCCCCAGAGGTGGTTGGGCCTGGCCTGACAGAACCTCTGATGTCAGTGGAACCTTCTCAGGTGGGACCCAGTCTGGAGCAGGTAACCTGCCCCTCTCTACCTTGCCTTAGCCAGCCCAGGGCTGCAGAGGACAAGAAGGACAGTGGGACCCAGAGGGCCCCCTGTCAAATAAAGCACCCCCATCAAAAGATTAGGTGCACCAAAACTAGTAGCCCTAGTAAAGTGAAAACTTTAAAAACTCCTGAGGGAGCCCCCTTAAAAACAGTTAGGGACCTCCCACAGATGGATTCTGTTGGGCACAGCCAAACCTGGGACCCAAGGGGCCCAAACCTGAACTGTCCCTCCAGCAAGCCAAACAGAGGGACCCAGCCTCCAGCTTTAGGTAGCCAGAGGTTGACCCTGAGAGCACAGTGCAACTCAGTTAAAGAGAGAAAGGCACACATGGTGGAAGATAATTGGAGGAAGCTAAGCCCTAAATTAGCAGAGCCTCGCTTCAATACTCCATATCCAAACCAGCCTTTAACTTTGCATAAACACACCCAAGGTAGTGATTCCCTATGGTGGAGACCCTCTAATACCCAAAGGGTGAGGGACTGCTTAGTGGACCATGAGACAGGGGGTACCCATGCTAGTGCAGGTACTTCCTTATATGGCCACTCAGGCAATATAGGCTTACCTGGCCAAGGATAGCCTTATCTCCTTTCGTTTGGGGGGGGGTTATGTAGGAAGGTGGCTACCTGACTATGGTTACCCCAGATTTTTTGCCTGTGTTTAGCTGGTTTTTTGACTTAGTTGACCTGGTTCCCTGCTAATCAGGGCCCCAGGCCATCTGCTCTCTCTGTAAAATGGATTCCATGTACCCTAGGTACATACCACAATTGGAAATGGACTCCTTGTCAGCCCCTGTATAATGCACTATAGGTGCCCAGGGCATAGGAGCCACCAAGGCCTACCAGGGGCTGCAGCATATCTTTTGCCACCCCTGGCTGGTTCTTAAATTGACACAACTGGCTGATCACTCAGCTGGGGTAAGGTGGTGTAATCACCCCTTGCTTAGATGTAGTATACCTATATCTAAACCTATATCTGGACACATATTAACCTGTGAGCCACTCCTATGGAAGGCCTCATCAATCCTGGAGGCAGAGTGCGTGGTTTCATGTGAGATGGAGCTCTAGCATGAGCTGAGCCTGTCTGCAGCCGTCGGGAACAAATCCCTAAGCTGTTTCAGGATAATGCCATACCATATACTATTAAGTGCCTTATAATCCTCGCGGTTATTTAGCAACTCTGGTTTGGCTTTATCAAAACATGTCGTGTAAGGTGTCATACGCTTTGGAATACCATCCCCTCGCCAGTTCTGGCGACGGGGATGGCATTCCACCCCTCTAGAGGGGTAAGACATGTTACTTCACTTTAATGCGGTTGATTTCTCCAAAGGCCTTAAGATCCACAAAATGGATGCCTCTGCCACAGACAAATGTCTGGACCCCTGGAGCTGACCGAAACCCAGTCAAGGGGGTCCTGGACAAAGGGCTTCCTGTCACAGGAGGGTGTCACCGCCCTCCAGACAGGAGATAGTGTATTGTAGCAGGGAGGTTTGAAAGAAACCAGACACTGCCTGGGGCGCACAAGGCTGCCCCTTGCATAATCCGGCCAAACCGGTTCTGGGGCACTCCAGCCCTCGTGCCAGGGCGGCCTGGATCAAAGGAAGGGGGTGTATCCACCCACTTCCTGGGTCCCACCCATAGGAGGGGACCTAGCAGGTAATCACGCCCACCAGATTCGAATAAGAGTGGGAGCAGTGCCAATGCACATCAGATTTCCTGGAAGAAACATTTGAAACGATATTCTGGACCCTTCGCCCTCCATCTCAACGTGGAAGCCCGAAGAATCTCCCTTGTGGTCAAGGAGTGACCACCCTGCAGCAGCAGGCACCATCCAGCCCTCGACGTCTACTTAGTTGCAGTTCCCGCCGGAACTCGAGCGACTGAGATCGACGAGATCAAGCCTGCCCAGCTTCTAACAGCCCGATCCACAGTCCCTGCAAAGCTGAGACCCGTGGAGGCGACCGGAAGCGTGGGGCACGCCATCTTGAAGTGACCACGAGACGCTGACCGTGCAGCCCACGAGTGACCCTCGAAGCTGTACACCGGGGTTTGAGAAGCCCCCACCCTGAGCTACTCCTGAGCCGAAGTTCAGCCCTCCACACTCGACGAGTGCTGCGTGGGGCCCTTTGGCACGATTTGGCTCAACGCGTTGGCCCGGTCACTTGCCAGCTGGCTTGTGGTCCCTGTGCCGACGAACTACAAAAGAAGACTCGTGATTCTGGTTGCTCCAGATCCACACCAGCTCCCCTGAAAGGGAGCCCCGACTCTGACCTTCCTGGCCCGAGTGAGACGCCATCTTCCAATCCCGCGTGGATTGCTCTTACCAAGGCTTGTTTGCTCCCAACCGGAAGCCGACTGCACCGACGGTGAGAGCCTGCGTGGGACAGATCGTGACCTGCTCCTGGACGTCGCAGATGCCCCAGAGCCCACGTGACAGCGAAGAGAAGCGCCTCGACGACCACCTGATTGCGCCCGACATTGCCTGGTTCCGTCCTGGTTCCACCCTGGTCACTGCTGAGTGACCCAGACTCTGTCCCCTCTGCTTTCAGGTACTCTACAACTTGAGTCCACCCTTGGACTCCACCGGACACTTCATCTTCACCCTGCCTGCAGCCCTTTCAGCTTCAAGCACCAAGAGCCTGCGTGTCAAAACCCGACGCCACTTCGACCCTGTGCACCCACTTCCTGTGGGTGAGGTAACTTTGCTCCGCCGGTGTTCCCACACTGGTGCACACCTCTAGGGTCTGTGTGTTAAGTTTTGTTCCTCTAAGTTCAGCGGAAGTGTCCTTAAACTTTAACTATTTGACTTTTACGCACCATTGGTTAACATTGGTGCATGCGTGCGCTTTCCGCACATCTCCCGAATCCCGAGGGCCATTCCCGACTTCAGCATTGCTTGTCCTGACTGCTCCCAGCGATTCCCTAGGCCCTAGGCCTAACCACTGTTCGAGTGGCCTCTCTTATACCACTTGTTTAGTATATGGTTTGAGTGGCCCCCTGCCCTCATCCATAATTGTGCAACTTTGTATGTTTAAACAGTGCTTTTGATTTAACGCTTGTGCCCCTTTATTCATAAAGAATACTGGGGATTGTTTTTAGTAATAAACACATATATTTTTATAATATATACTTGTGTGGTGTCCTTTCATTTGGTATTACAGGATTGTATGTGGTAAAACAGCTCGCTTAACACGACCTCTTAAGTTAAGCCTTTAGGCTGCTTAGTCCATGCTACCCCTAGGATAGCTTGTCTAATAAGGTTGACTTACAACCAGACACCATAAGGGGATTGTTTGGTCAGGTAGTAGGTGGTTCCAGAATTGGAAACATCCCCTACCAGGCCAACTTCTCACAATACCCTTGATTGACCTCACCGAAGACCCAATCAGAACAAGAGAGCGAATTTGGAAAGGTAGAGAATGGAATAGAGAGGAAAAGCAAGGCACAGGCAAAGAACCTCAGACTATTGAGATTCACGTCAAAACTGAGGAAGGAGAAGGTCAGACAGGGACTGAGCAAATAATTGACACACCTCCACTGACTCCTGATGTCGAAAAGGGACAGACTAGACATAGTGTAATAGTTCGAGCAGAAGAAAATCAAGGGATCGAAGTGCTCGAACAGGATCAGATAGGATTAGAAGAACGTGTTCAGGACACAGAAACAGAGACATTTGAAAAGCAAACACAAAACTCTCCTGAACAAGGCCAGATTAGTAACCAGGCAGAAGAAATAGATGCAAGTCCTGGAACTAGTGAGATAGGAAGGGAAGAAGAAGAAGCAGAATTGCCACAAACGAATGAAATTAAAAGGGCAAGAGAAGAGAATGAAGCCCAAGTGCCAACTAAAAGACTTAAGAAAAGAAAGCATATTGAGCCTGGATTCATAAAGAAATTGAGACTGAGGATAAAAACGGTAGAAGAAAAACGTGCAGAAGAAAGGAGAAGTTCTCGCATAGCAGAGCAACCAGAAGACACTTCCAAAAGAAGGAGCGATCGAATAAAAAGACAAAACAAAAAGTACAAGTCTCTTGAATGGACGCTCGTTTTGGAAGAATTTGAAGATCTTGATATAACTGACGAAAGCGACGGAGAACCAGTCGCTGAGTACTCTGCAGAAGAAGAAGACGAGCCACCGTGAAATTGCACAAAGTAAGCTACTCGTGTAAAGAGACAAAGAGGGGTCGAGAAACTTCTTCTGAGCCAAAATGTCTGATTCAAACGTGAATGGTAGACCTAGTCGCAGTTGTTGCAAAACATGCTGCAAGGTATGTGTATGTAGTATAATTATAGTGATATTAGTTTGGATAGGACTAACAGTTTTCATTCCTTTTGCGGTGAGCAAAAACACTAATGTTGACCCTACTGAGATTGTAAATACTGACAATGAGGAGCTGACAACACAGAGTGTAGCAAGACATGAGAGAGCACTCAAACAAACAAAACGAGACCTAGAAGCATCAGATGAGGGAGGACTACATTATCATGGAGTTAAGAATAAGACACATTTAAATGTTTTCGCAAACTTGTTAATACATTATGTAGAGACTATGGAAATTGAGGATTGCTATGTCTGCATGAAGCTACCTACCTCTGTAGCTGAAGGCGTGACATACCATCACCTGCCCCTGACATATGGAATATCCTGTAGCATTTTAGCAAGCTTATTTTACAAAAGAGGACCTTTACAGTACTATTACTCTAACAATGACGTGATCTTTTCTGAACTTCCTATACGTGGGAACCTGATTCCTGTACATACCAAAAGTGACGTTACTCGCTACATGGGCGAATACTTTCTGACTATAGGTAATATCGACATAGGTGACGCACACAGAGATAACTTGACCTGCTCTTTGCGTGAACAGGAAAAGATGTTCCTGAACATGGCAGAGAAGAGGAGAATAAAAATACAAAGAAAGGCAGATGACGAAAGACAGAAAACGCCAAAATGGGCTGAGAACATGGAAGGCACCTCAAATGGTGGGGCGGGACCTGCTCTGTTGCTGGATTTTGAAAAGAAAGGAAAGCTGTGTCTTCACCGCGAGAAGACTAGCTATTATAATAACATTTTCATTGGTTCCAGTGAATGTGAACATAATTACAAGGTAATTGGAGGATGGGGTTTCAAAAATGGGTCAGAGCCTGTGTTTCCTGGAATGTATTATATATGTGGAGACAAGGCTTATTTCAAATTGCCGGATCACTGGTATGGAAGCTGCTATTTTGGCATTGTCTTCCCGAAAATATACCACGTGAATGAAGTTGCTGGAAGCAGTGAAAATACTAATGGCTTAGTGCGTAGTAAAAGAGAAAGCGTAGGTGAAATAATGGGTAGTATTTTCAGTGCACTGATACCTGGAGTGGGAGTGGTTCTGAACACTCACAGAATTTGCAAATTGTCCACTATAGTGGATGTGTTGTCTACGGACACAGCTCATGGATTTCTGCTGGTCAATACCGAAATGGTTGCGATCAGATCAATGGTTTTGCAGAACAGACTTGCTCTTGACACCTTATTAGCAAAAGAGGGCGGAGTCTGCCGGATGTTGAAGGCGCAACATTGTTGCACTTATATTCCGGACAAAAGTGTGCAGCTCAAAAGATATGTGAAAAACATTACTAATTTGGAAAAGGAACTCAAACCACTCGAGGTTGACAGTGCCTGGAAGAGACTGGTAGATGGTCTCTCAAATGTAGGTCATTGGCTTGCTAGCTTAGGTAAAAGCTTATTGTTTAAGGTACTGATGCCAATTGGAATTATAGGTCTTATCCTATTTTTCATATTTGTCTGTTGCAAATGCCGTAAGCACACCAGAAAGCATCAAGTGAATGCCAGAGGAGTGAAACGAAGTGTGGATGAGCTTGAATTAGAGGAAATGAATAATCAGATATACAAAAAGGTGAAAAATTCTCACCCTACCAAAAATGAGAAAGAGAAGCTGAATCGCTTGTTGGAAGAGATAGAGTTGTATAAGGTGTGAGAAGTTGGCATCTGGTTCCATTATTTTTGTGATGATAGTAAATATCATCAAAGAGGGGATTGATAGAGCAAGCTTCGCATCGCGACTTGCTCGAGTCATGAACCTCGCCCGTGTGTAATCAATTAATAAAATTTGTACGTCTTACTAATCTTTTATTTTTATATTCGAACGAGGTAGAGGAAGCTTGCGTACGTGTATTTCTAATACAACTAATCCGTGTTCCTAAACATGGCCGCCGATTGGAAAATTGCTTCTGCGCATGCGTCAGTCACACTCACGTGACCTGACGTAGTTATAAGTTTGGTGGGAAAGGGTGCGCATGCGTAATACGCAGCTTGGCAATAACGTGGTACTGCTCGTGCAGTTGCTCTTGTGACAGTGTATATTTTGCTAATTTCTAATTGCATAGTATATTTTTATAGTGATAAGAATAAAGTACAAAATTATGACATGTAATGCATTCATTTATTTCTATGTATTAATTTGTTCTCGCTTACTTTTCATGTACTGCGGGGAATGGGGGCCCGAACCGGTTGGGAGCCATATTGAAGGTCCCTTCTGCGCATACTCGTGGTGCACTGAAAGGTGGCAACATTGGACAGTGGAACTCAGCCAGCTGGCAGCCACAGTCAAGATGCTCATGGGAAAGCCACCTCTGCCCTACGAGAATGGAGAAAGTTGCTCCTTATATGATACATTGTGTGTTGCGATATTGTTTGCTGTACAGCTTCCCATGGGAACCCCAATCTCGCTAGGCGGTACCCAGAGATGCAAAGTAGGCCTCCAAATAGTCTATTCTGATTGGTGTGTTACCCAAACCCTACCTTAGGACCAATCCAAATTGAGGGATTCTGACACTTTGCAACATTGGGGGGTGGTACACCGTCCCAAAACAGTATATCTACCCTGGGTTCACCTAGGGAAATTGTCCGACTTGTCTGGTTTAGCTGACCTGTCACTGACCCAACGCACTCAATAGGTGACTGAAGATACAGAGAGCTGCGGAGCACTCTGTCCGAAATTTGACCATAGACTAAGGTTTTACTAAACCTTAAAGTGCTGGCGGAGCACTTTGCTGGGAGTTCGCGGACCCAATCGGGGTCTTGATCGATAGCTGCAGAGAGGGTGGAGCGCAGGCGTTGCTTCCGAACTGCGGGTGCTGGTCCTGTCCTGAGGGTCCTGTCCGAGAGGTCCTGTCCTGATTCCTAATCTGAGGGTTTCCTGTCCTATCCTGGGTGTCCATTCTGCACCTGCTGTCCATTGAGGGGTATCCTTCCTTGAGGGGTTCCTGTCCTTAACTGACCCGTGGCCAGGGTTTGGTTTCCACACCAGTCTAGGTAAATATCACTCTGAAAACTCTGAACCTTGCACCTTTCTGAATTTCTGTCTTTTGCTTCAATAAAGACATACCTTTGCATATGTTAATTTTCCATGCTTTTTCGCAACCATTGAATCATAAAGTCATATGCATTGGTTTCGTAACGTGTTCCTATGTTATCCTACCTGTTAGAAATTATATTTTGCATTTCAGTTTGTCATTTCCTCATATGGTCTAGAACCTCGTTACTTAAACTGTCTAAAGAACTTTTGCCTTAAAGCATAGCGTGTCTTTCTTCATAGACTCTCCTATAGATATAAATGTCCCGAACTCCTGTCTCATTTTTCTCTGAGATAATTCTAGAATACTAGTCCCAATCGAAGCCTATCCCATCTTTAGTGATTCATCTTAAAACGTTCTAATTCCTGATCCTCCATTTTAAGTGTGTCCTGGTTCCATTAGTTTATAAATGGTTGCACTGACTTATTTGCTATTCAGCTATGTACTTTCTGTTATTCTAATTATCGATTGCTTAATTACTGTGAATTGATACTCTCTGAATTTTACTAAATTAGATAAAGACTTTAAAACTTCCAGTTGTCCGTGGTCATTTACAAGGAGAATTTGAATGTTATTTGTTGGGTTTGTATTTTGCTGCCTTTCCTTTTACAGCTAGCTCGCTGATCCATTGTGGTCATAGGTACCCGCATCGGTGGATGGTAAGTCGGGTACGCTGAAGAATAACGAAAGGAACTCACAAATATTTGATAGCAGACCGTGAGGTCATCCGATCAATGTATATGGTGATTTGAAATATATGGGCCCGAAGCCGGAAGTGGCGAAATTATTGGTCGGGTGACCCGCGCGCTCTATCAGAGTCATTTCCTGAAACAGAGAAAGAAGTTTGAGAAAAGAAGCCCACAAACTACATTTCTCAGAGGGTGGGTACAAAGTTGTTAAACAACATCATTCCAAACAACTTTACAGTTAATATAACTGTCCCAACGGGTGGGATAATCCTCGCCTCCGTGTCCTTAATAGAATCTAAAATTCTTGTTGCGATAGCTAGAAAATTTTGTATTCTATGGCAGGACCGGAGGCTTCTGATTATGCTGGTTCAAAGCTCATCAATCACAGCATCAGAAACATGAGGAATAGGTTTATAATAAAACACTTTAAACATTGAATCAGAAGACCAATCAGCCGCTTTAAGGATGTCCTCTAAGCGAGAACCTAGTAAATAGGCCTTAGAAGCCATCGCACCTCTAGCCGAATGAGCACCATACACAGAAATATTGATGCCAGTCTCTGACATAATCCATCTAACCCATCTGGCAAAAGTAGCCGCAGCGACTGGTTTGAAGGGCTTCTGAACAGAGATCAACAACTGGCCTAAAGGGTCAACCCTGTGTGCAATAGTACGCTCTTCATAACATTTGAGACACTGCAACACACATAGCTTGCTGTTATGTGGAAAGGCGGGATAGTCCACTGAGCATGACATGGTCTTAGTTCGTCGAGTAATAACAAAGGAGACACCTTGAGGAGAAAACATCCTACCAGCTAAATCTAAAGCTCTAACATCTGAAACTCTGCGACATGAAATGAGACACAGTAATATAGTAAGCTTGGCAGAGAGCTGTTTCAAGGATAATTCACCATTATCGGGCCAGGTTTCCAACAGTGTAAGAACTTTTGTGACATCCCAAAGCGTGGAATACCTGGGCCGAGGAGGGTTGGCCACCCGAACTCCTTTGAGTAACTTACAAACCAGAGGGTGCATCCCCACAGGCTTACCATCGATGTGATCGTGACCAGCAGAAATAGCCTGAAATTATTAACAGACCTGTAGGCCAGGCCCGAAGCCGCACATTCAGACAGAAAATTCAACACATCAGTCACATTTGATCCCATGGGATCCACCTGTTTTGGAAGGCACCAACCCACCCATTTCTTCCAAGATGCAGAGTATCGTTTCCGGGTGGAAGGAGCCCAAGCCTGTTGCATAAAGCTGTCAGCCTCTCGTGAAAGGCCTGCAAGGCACTCATGTCTCCGGAGAGCCTCCACACCATCAAGGTCAACTGATTCTGCAGGATTAAGGGATGGCAAGATCCCACTGGATCCTGCAGAAGAGTCGGGAATACTAGGAGCCGGAAGGGAAGGTCCACAGATAACTCCAACAGTGTGGGAACCACGATTAAGTCGACCAGAACGGAGTCACCAACACTATTGTCGCCCTCTGCCGGCGCACCACGGCCCCCACTCTCGGGATCAGAGCAAATGGGGGAAAAGCATAATTCCTCCGTTGCCCCCAATGGTGTAGGAACGCGTCCGTTCCCATTGCCATCGGATCCGGTCTCCAGCTGTAAAACAGGGGAAGATGGGCATTGAGGCGAGAAGCAAACAGGTCCTTCTGACAAGGGCCTCGCATAGTCATGATCTGGGCAAACAGTGATGGGTGAAGCCGCCAGTCGCTGAAGTCTCGAAGAAACCGGGAATTCCAATCCGCCACCTGATTCAACTTCCCCGGAAGGTATTCTGCCACTACAGAGATCTGGCGATCCAGACAAAAGTGACAAAATTCCTTCGCAATGTGGACCAGCATGCGGGACTTCGTCCCCCTAACCGATTGATGTATCTCACCGCTGAGTCATTGTCCATTCGAAGGAGTATACAACAATTGCTCTTCAGCGGTGAGACATACCTGATGGCAAAGGACCCTGCCAACAACTCTAGACAGTTTATGTGTAGCGTGAGTTCCTCTACTGACCACCGTCCTCCTGTGGTATAATCTCCACAGCAAGCGCCCCAGCCCCATTGACTGGCGTCTGATTCGACTACCAGATCCGGGGCTGCGCCGAAGATGGCTCGGCCATTCCAGGCTGACATGTGTTCCAGCCACCACTGGAGTTCCTCCCGGGCCTCGGGGGAGAGGGGAATTAGGTGATCATAGTGAAATTTCCTCTGAAGATAAAAGATTTTCAATCTCTGTAGGGCCCTGTAGTGTAAGGGGCCGGGAAAAATGGCTTGGATTGACGAGGCCAGAAGGCCCACAATCCTCGCTAGCACACGCAAGGAAATCTTCTCCTTGGTCAAAGTGGATGTTATCTCCCTTTTGATGGACCTGATCTTGTGAAGGGGGAGGAGCAGTTGAGCCGAAACAGAGTCTATCAGGAAACCTAGTGTTAGAACCCGGGGTCTCTGGTTGGCAGAGGTAAGTACCTTAGACCAAGTAGGGACCCTAGCTTCCAGTCAGGGCGACGGAATAACCCTCTGAGATAACCCCTGCTCACCCTCTAGGTAGCATGGCGCGAGCAGTCTAGGCTAAACAGAGGCAATGTGGATAACATTTGCACTGAACACAACAATAATCCCCAATCCACCACAAACTGAGACCACACAGGTAAGTATATATAAAATATAACTTTATCTAGTTTCAGCAAGGTAAATCAAGCAGTTGCACGATAAACACTTCATTAGAAAAATGTTGCACTTAATTTTCATGGTGGTACTTATACATAGGAAGTTCTTATGTAAAAACAAGGATAGTCTCAAGTCTCTTTCAAGATCAGCAAGTTAAAAATCACCCTTGGTAATTATCTAAAAGTAGCTCTCTAAAAATGAGCTCACTAGCTGTGCCACCGATCCTCCTCGGTCAATTTCGAGCCCGCAAAGCAATGGGCTTCTCACGCTGACAGCGCGCCTCACCAGCGTCCCTGGGGACTCTTTGTCTTCTTACCGGCACTGCCTCAGGCCCTCGGGTGCACCTCGCCTGTCAGCGCTCACTCGCGCTCAGGCCCGGCCGGTCTCCGCAAGCTCTCCGCCCGCTCTCAGTCCTTCGGGAGCGGCGGGGGGCAGAGACGGCAGGCCGGGGGCTGGGACACTTTCACAATCCCTCGGCGAGGTCGGGTCTGTCTCTCCTGGTCCCGCCGAGTATCGCACGGCAATTCCGGGGTTTCCACAGAAGCTCCTCCGCTGGGCCAATCGGGTCGCGACCCTGGGGACGAGCCTCCACTCACGCCCGGGAGTCAGCCAACGGCAGAGCGGCTCCCGGGACAGGCAATGATGACGCTCCGCGCCTTCGGCCAATCACGGCCCAACACCACTGATGACGCTACGCCGCACGGGCCAATCCCGTCGCGGCGTTAGTGAGGGGGCTCGGCTCCCTCCACCAATGGGAGCGCGGCGGCTTCGTTCCTCGCCGCTTCAGCTCCCCAACGATCGGCGATCTTGGGAGGGGTATTCCTGGCCCCCCGGGCCGCGGCGGTGACACGGCTGGCAGTTGTTTTCAGTGCGCCTGGCACTGGGAAGGCCCACAAGTCTCCGGTCTGCCCCCACACACACGCGTGTCGATGAACACGCCGATCTTGGCCCCGCAGCAGGCTGGGTCAGCACGGCGCTCTCAAGCAGATCAGAGAGCAGCCCACGCGCTAAGCAGGCAAACTACAGGGTTTCACGATCTCCTCACCACACAGCAGCTTCAGGGGGCACAGCAGGGTCTTGTAGTCCTTGGGCAACCTTTATGTTCCTGGGTTGCAGACAGGGGGCCAGCTCTTCTCAGGCCCTTGGAGATTCAAGATTGTAGACACAGCACACAGCAAAGTCTTGGCAGTTGCAAGCAGGCAGGGTCACAGCACACAGCAAAGTCCCTTTCTCCTCCTCAGCTTCCAGTCAGACAGTAGAACAGGTCAGCCCTTAGAGCACACAGCAAGGCAATCTTCCTTTGGTTCTCTAGCCGTCCTCCTTCCAGCCGAGGTTCCTTCTTGGTTGCAGAATTTCAGAATCTAATCTTCTGTAGTCAGGGGTCCTTTCCTTATACCCCTCAATGTCTTTGAAGTCCTTTGAAGTCTTTGTGCATGGAGGCCCTGGGTCCAGTCTAAACCAGTTCTGGGGGTTGCGGAGCACTGAGGTGTCTCTGGTTTTCTTCTCCCTGTCAGCTTCAGGGCCAGAGGTGTCAGTTGACCATCAGGAGGGAGCTAGCATGGGGGAGGTGGCCGGCACAGCCCAGTACTTATCAGGCATTCCTTCCTCCCACCTCCCAGGCAGGCAGATGTGCCCTTTCATCCCCGGGCTGGCTCCGACCCTCTCCTCCGGGGCTCTGCAGCCCCCCCTGTCACATCCAGACCAGGCAGGCATTCCACAAACCCAGGCACACAGAAAGGTTTAGACAAGAGAACAGCCACTTTCTAAAAGTGCTATTCTCCAACACAGGATTTAAAAACACCCTTCACTAAAAGATGTGTCATTAAATTCTGAGTTCAGGGATATCTTTCACTTATGTCCCATCTTGTTCCTATGGGAAGATAGGCTGGCATCACATGGGGCCAGTCTCCTCCATGTTACTCTATGGAGCAAGAGAGCCTTACAGCAGTGAGCACATAAAATGGCTGCTGCCCACTACCAGAGCATGTGACCTGCACTAGTACATGCTCTACCTAAGCTATACACTGCACCCTGCCCAGGGGGGTACCTTGAGCCTTCCATAGGGGTGGCTGATGTGCACAGACAGGGAAGGGTTAGGCCCAGCCAGTGGAGACACTGGCCAGGGGGACAGGGCAGTCCACTGACTGCACACAGGCCCTGCGCTGGCAGGCCTGAGTCACTATTTTAAAGCTACTCATGTGGGTGGCGCAATCTGCGCTGCAGGCCCACTAGTAGCATCTGTCATCACCAGCCCTGGCACACACAGTGCACTTTACTAGGGACTTCGTGGTGATACAAATATGCCAATCAGGTATATTCAATCAATATCACAATTCACAGAGGGAGCACTTACACTCTGGCACTGATCAGCAGTGGCAGAGTGTCCAAAGCATCTAAATCAGCAAAAACGAAATCCAGCACAGCATCAAAACACATGAGTAAGAGGCAAAAAGATGGGGGAAGAACCACGCCAAAAGGTGTCAGGTCTAACACGTGTCCCCTCCAGCTGAAAGTGGGGAGAACTACCCAACCTCTTGGGAGTCCTCATTACTAAGGCGTAAGAATCTGGACAGACCGTCAGCATTGGCGTGTTCTGTACCAGGGCGGTGCTCCACCGTAAAGTCCATCCCTTGTAGGGAAATGGACCACCTCAACAATTTTGGATTCTCACCCCTCATCTGCATTAACCATCTGAGGGGCCTGTGGTCGGTCTGAACACGGAAGTGAGTCCCAAACAGGTAGGGCCTCAGCTTCTTCAGAGCCCAGACCACAGCGAAAGCTTCTCTTTCAATGGCACTCCATTTCTGTTCCCTGGGGATTAGCCTTCGGCTAATGAAAGCCACTGGTTGGTCTCCTCCCTCCTCATTGATCTGTGAGAGCACTGCTCCCACGCCTTGCTCTGAAGCGTCAGTCTGCACAATGAACTCACTGGAAAAGTCAGGTGCCTTAAGCACCGGTGCTGTGCACATGGCAGTTTTGAGGGTGTCAAAAGCAGTTTGACAGGCCTCGGTCCAATTCACTTTTCTGGGCTGATTCCTAGATGTCAGCTCTGTCAAAGGGGCCACGATGGTGCCATAGCCTTTGACAAACCGTCTGTAATACCCGGTGAGACCTAAAAAGGCTCTCACCTCAGTCTGGGTCTTGGGGGGTTCCCAAGCCAGAATGGTATAAATTTTTGCCTGTAGGGGCGCCACCTTGCCGCTCCCCACCTGGTGTCCCAAGTACACCACAGATCCCTGCCCTATCTGGCATTTACTGGCCTTGAGAGTGAGGCCTGCTTTCTGCAGAGCCTTCAACACTTCAGTGAGGTGTTGCAGGTGTTCCTCCCAAGTGGAGCTGAACACAGCAATGTCATCCAGGTAGGCTGCGCTGAATTGCTCCAGCCCCGCCAGTACCTGGTTGACCAATCTCTGAAATGTGGCGGGAGCATTTTTCAACCCAAAGGGCATGACACGGAACTGGAAGTGCCCCTCTGGTGTTGAAAATGCTGACCTCTCCTTTGCCCCGTCAGTTAAGGCAATCTGCCAGTACCCTGAAGTCAAATCAAAAGTACTCAGGTACTGGGCCGCTCCTAACCGATCCACCAGCTCATCAGCTCTGGGGATGGGGTGCGCGTCCGTCTTCGTGACCGCATTGAGCCCACGGTAGTCCACGCAGAACCGAAGTTCTGGGGTGCCACCAGGGGTAGCAGCTTTCTTAGGCACTAAGACCACTGGGCTAGCCCAGGGGCTGCTTGAGGGCTCAATAACCCCCAGCGTCAACATCTTGGAAACCTCTTCCTTGATGCTGGCTCTGACCTTGTCAGCCACTCTGTAAAACTTCTGTTTCACAGGCAGACTGTCTCCAGTGTCCACGTCGTGGACGCACCATTTGGTGACACCTGGGGTCAGGGAGAACAGGGAGGCGAACTGACCCAAGACTTGGCGACAGTCCTCCTGCTGGTCTGGAGTCAGGGTGGGGGAGAGGACCACACCATCCACTGACCCATCTTGCTCCTTGACTGCCAGGAGGTCAGGGAGAGGATCACTATCCTCCTCCCCTCCAGCATCTGTAGCCATGAGCATAGTCACTTCCGTCCTCTCAAAGTGGGGTTTGAGGCGGTTCACATGCAGCACTCTCAGGGGCTGCCTGGGAGTCTTCAGGTTAACCAAATAGGTAACCTCGCTTTTGCGCTCCACCACCTCATATGGCCCAGACCACTTGTCACGGAGCGCACAAGGCTCCACTGGCGCCCTCACCCACACTTTCTGACCAGGTTGGAACTCAACTAGAGAAGTGTTCTGGTCATACCACCTCTTCATTTCCTCCTGGCTAGCCTCCAGGTTCTCTTGAGCGAGCTTCCTGAAGCGCTTGGTCTGGTTGCGAATGGCCAGCACATAGCTGAGCACATCCTGAGAGGTTTTCCCATGGGATTTCTCCCACCCCTCTTTCACCAGAGTCAGAGGTCCTCTGACAGGGTGGCCATACAGCAACTCAAAGGGACTGAACCCTAAGGATTTCTGAGGCACCTCCCTGTAGGCAAACAACAGGCATGGCAACAAGACATCCCACTTCCGCCTCATGGGCTCTTCCAGGCCCATAATCATGCCCTTCAATGTGCGGTTGAATCTCTCAACCAAACCATTTCCTTGAGGGTGGTAAGGAGTGGTGAATTTGTATGTCACCCCACACTCACTCCACAGGGACTTCATATACTTAGAAATGAAGTTTGTCCCGCGGTCTGAGATGACCTCCCTGGGAAATCCCACCCGGGAAAAGATCCCCATCAGGGCACGGCCCACCACTGGGGCGGTGACTGTCCTGAGCGGGATGGCTTCCGGGTACCGAGTGGCATGGTCCACCAAGACCAGGATAAACCTGTTGCCTAGGGCTGTCTTGGGATCCAGGGGCCCCACGATGTCAATGCCCATCCGCTCAAAAGGGGTGCTCACCACGGGAAAGGGTTGGAGGGGGGCCACGCGCTTCCCTCCACTCTTGCCACTAGCCTGACAAGTCTGACAAGACTTACAAAAGGCAGAGACGTGTGTCTTCATCTGGGGCCAGTAGAAATGGGTGACAAGCCTGTGATAGGTCTTTTCTTGCCCCAGATGTCCTGCGAGAGGCATGTCATGAGCCAGACCCAGTAGGGAGTTCCTGAAGCGCTCCGGTACCACCAGCACACGGGCTGCACCGGGCTCAGCGAACTTAGGCTCACTATAAAGTAAGTCATCCTCCCAGTAGATCAAATGCTCCTTGGACCCGCAGCCTGCTGCCGCACACCAATGAGAGAAGGGCACTCCTTCTGAGCCTGGCAGAATTCCTCCCTGGAGGGACCACCCTCTTGCTGCCACTGGGACAGCTCAGGCAATTCCCCTAGTTCGGCCACCTGCTCCCCTGTAGGTTCCAGGGCATCCCCTTCCGGGTCTGCTTCCTCCTGGACCGTGGGAACAGTGGGGGCCGGTTTCCCGCGCCCTCTACCCCTTCCCCTCTTGGCAGGTTCCTGGGCCACTGTTCCAGGCTCCAGCTCTGCTAGACCGCCCTCTCTGGCTGTCATTGCACGGGTGGACACACAGATCCACGCCGGCAAACCCAACATCTCCTAGTGAGTCCTGTGCTCCACCTCTTTCCAGGGGGAGCTCTCCAGGTCATTACCTAATAGACAATCTACAGGCAAGGCATCACTTACAACAATCTCCAGAATACCGGAGACTCCTCCCCATTCGAATGGAACTTTCGCCAACTTGCAGTAGCGCACTGAACTGTCAGCTGCCACCACAGGCCGGAGTACCTGGGGAACAATTTGCTCTTCAGACACCCACCGACACCTAACAGATGTCACGCTGGCCCCTGTGTCTCTCAGAGCCTCCACCACCTGTCCATTGATGGTCACCTTCTGCCCGTATTTCTTAGTATTTTGGGGCAGCAAGGTTTCCTGGACCATCTCTTGGTCTCCTAGAGAGACAAGGGTCATCAATGCTAACCCCTCCTCCCCACTAGAAATCAAATCCCCTCCCAAAGCTACACTGGCCAACGCCGGAGCTGGAGCTGGAGCACCAGTGGGTGCTGATTTCTTCTTTGGACAGTTTGGAGCAATGTGCCCCACCTCCCTGCATGAATAGCAAGTAAGGGTCTTTTTGTCCTGCGGGCCCTTATGGGGCCAGGACTTCTTAGGCTTGGGGGTTGAGACACCTTCTCCTGGGAACTACTTTGGGGCCCTTTAGAAGACTCCTTTTGATTACCCGTGTCCCCCCCACTCTTCTGCTGGGGACCCAGTCCACCTTTGGCTGTGGTACTTACCACCCCCTTGTGGACCCTGGTGCTCGTCCACTGGTCCGCCTCTTTAACAAGCTCACTGGGATCAGTTAACTTGCTATCCAAAAGATGCTGGCGCAGCTCTGGGACACATAAACTACTTAAGTGCTCCCTACTAATCAAGAGACACAACCCCACATAATCAGTAACTTTGCTGCCCTTCATCCAACCTTCCAGTGCACGCGTGTACATACTCACACACTCCACCCAAGTACTTGAATCAAGCTTCTTGAAGTTCCTAAACTTCTGGCGGTACTGTTCAGCAGTGAGCCCATACCTGAGGCACAAAGCCTCCTTCATGGCGGAGTAGGACAAAGCATCCTTTGCTTCTAAGGGTGCCAAAACATCCCTCCCAGAGGCCTCAAAATGCTTCCACAATCCTGCTCCCCAATTCTTCTCAGGCACCTCATTCATCTTTAAGGCAAGTTCATACGCTCTGAACCACGCATAAATATCCTCACCCCTCTGATAATTCTGTACCAGATCCTTTGGTATGTATACCTTACCCGCCTGTACTGGTTGTGCGCTGCCACCATTAGAACTGGACACCCTCTCTTTATATTTGAAGTCCAACTCCTTCATGCTCCTCTCATGAGCCAATTGGAGCTTCTTTTCCTCCAAAGCGAGAGTATGTCTTCTCTCCTGCGCCGCTCTCTCCGGCGCCTCTTTCTCAACTTCCAGGCGCAGTCTCTTCTCATCGGCTTCCGCTCTGAGCTTCAAAAGCTCAATCTCATGGGCCCTAACTCGCTGATTCTCCTCTATTTCCTCTGGAGACATAACCCTACTGGAGTGGTCGCTGCCGGTCCTAGACCCTGGCTTCCTCACTGGCAATTCACTGGGCAAAAACCCATTCTCCTGTGTGTCTCCCTCTCCAGTAGTAACCTCTGGGTCACCATGTTTGGCCTCCCACCAGGCCCTCAGAGCTGTCCGTAGCTCTTCCTTATTTGCGCCGCCCCTTACTGGGCATTCAAGCTGTCTGCAGACTTTTCTCAGTTGCTCCTTGTTATAGTTTAACAACTCCTGGATTTCAAATTCCACTTCCGCTTCTCCATTCACGCTTGGCGCTTTCCGAGACATGATGCTACCTAACCTTTTCAACTAAAAAGGTTTCACCAAAAAGAAAAAAAAATCTTGTGCAACCTGTGCCGCTAAACTAGACTAGTGATGTACAAGAGATCACTGCCGGTCAAGTGCAATTATTAGTTCAAAAATCCGCACCGCGAGCCACCAATGTTAGAATCCGGGGTCTCTGGTTGGCAGAGGTAAGTACCTTAGACCAAGTAGGGACCCTAGCTTCCAGTCAGGGCGACGGAATAACCCTCTGAGATAACCCCTGCTCACCCTCTAGGTAGCATGGCGCGAGCAGTCTAGGCTAAACAGAGGCAATGTGGATAACATTTGCACTGAACACAACAATAATCCCCAATCCACCACAAACTGAGACCACACAGGTAAGTATATATAAAATATAACTTTATCTAGTTTCAGCAAGGTAAATCAAGCAGTTGCACAATAAACACTTCATTAGAAAAATGTTGCATTTAATTTTCATGGTGGTACTTATACATAGGAAGTTCTTATGTAAAAACAAGGATAGTCTCAAGTCTCTTTCAAGATCAGCAAGTTAAAAATCACCCTTGGTAATTATCTAAAAGTAGCTCTCTAAAAATGAGCTCACTAGCTATGCCACCGATCCTCCTCGGTCAATTTCGAGCCCGCAAAGCAATGGGCTTCTCACGCTGACAGCGCGCCTCACCAGCGTCCCTGGGGACTCTTTGTCTTCTTACCGGCACTGCCTCAGGCCCTCGGGTGCACCTCGCCTGTCAGCGCTCACTCGCGCTCAGGCCCGGCCGGTCTCCGCAAGCTCTCCGCCCGCTCTCAGTCCTTCGGGAGCGGTGGGGGGCAGAGACGGCAGGCCGGGGGCTGGGACACTTGCACAATCCCTCGGCGAGGTCGGGTCTGTCTCTCCTGGTCCCGCCGAGTATCGCACGGCAATTCCGGGGTTTCCACAGAAGCTCCTCCGCTGGGCCAAGCGGGTCGCGACCCTGGGGACGAGCCTCCACTCACGCCCGGGAGTCAGCCAACGGCAGAGCGGCTCCCGGGACAGGCAATGATGACGCTCCGCGCCTTCGGCCAATCACGGCCCAACACCACTGATGACGCTATGCCGCACGGGCCAATCCCGTCGCGGCGTTAGTGAGGGGGCTCGGCTCCCTCCACCAATGGGAGCGCGGCGGCTTCGTTCCTCGCCGCTTCAGCTCCCCAATGATCGGCGATCTTGGGGGGGGTATTCCTGGCCCCCGGGCCGCGGCGGTGACACGGCTGGCAGTTGTTTTCAGTGCGCCTGGCACTGGGAAGGCCCACAAGTCTCCGGTCTGCCCCCACACACACGCGTGTCGATGAACACGCCGATCTTGGCCCCGCAGCAGGCTGGGTCAGCGCGGCGCTCTCAAGCAGATCAGAGAGCAGCCCACGCGCTAAGCAGGCAAACTACAGGGTTTCACGATCTCCTCACCACACAGCAGCTTCAGGGGGCACAGCAGGGACTTGTAGTCCTTGGGCAACCTTTATGTTCCTGGGTTGCAGACAGGGGGCCAGCTCTTCTCAGGCCCTTGGAGATTCAAGATTGTAGACACAGCACACAGCAAAGTCTTGGCAGTTGCAAGCAGGCAGGGTCACAGCACACAGCAAAGTCCCTTTCTCCTCCTCAGCTTCCAGTCAGACAGTAGAACAGGTCAGCCCTTAGAGCACACAGCAAGGCAATCTTCCTTTGGTTCTCTAGCCGTCCTCCTTCCAGCCGAGGTTCCTTCTTGGTTGCAGAATTTCAGAATCTAATCTTCTGTAGTCAGGGGTCCTTTCCTTATACCCCTCAATGTCTTTGAAGTCCTTTGAAGTCTTTGTGCATGGAGGCCCTGGGTCCAGTCTAAACCAGTTCTGGGGGTTGCGGAGCACTGAGGTGTCTCTGGTTTTCTTCTCCCTGTCAGCTTCAGGGCCAGAGGTGTCAGTTGACCATCAGGAGGGAGCTAGCATGGGGGAGGTGGCCGGCACAGCCCAGTACTTATCAGGCATTCCTTCCTCCCACCTCCCAGGCAGGCAGATGTGCCCTTTCATCCCCGGGCTGGCTCCGACCCTCTCCTCCGGGGCTCTGCAGCCCCCCCTGTCACATCCAGACCAGGCAGGCATTCCACAAACCCAGGCACACAGAAAGGTTTAGACAAGAGAACAGCCACTTTCTAAAAGTGCTATTCTCCAACACAGGATTTAAAAACACCCTTCACTAAAAGATGTGTCATTAAATTCTGAGTTCAGGGATATCTTTCACTTATGTCCCATCTTGTTCCTATGGGAAGATAGGCTGGCATCACATGGGGCCAGTCTCCTCCATGTTACTCTATGGAGCAAGAGAGCCTTACAGCAGTGAGCACATAAAATGGCTGCTGCCCACTACCAGAGCATGTGACCTGCACTAGTACATGCTCTACCTAAGCTATACACTGCACCCTGCCCAGGGGGGTACCTTGAGCCTTCCATAGGGGTGGCTGATGTGCACAGACAGGGAAGGGTTAGGCCCAGCCAGTGGAGACACTGGCCAGGGGGACAGGGCAGTCCACTGACTGCACACAGGCCCTGCGCTGGCAGGCCTGAGTCACTATTTTAAAGCTACTCATGTGGGTGGCGCAATCTGCGCTGCAGGCTCACTAGTAGCATCTGTCATCACCAGCCCTGGCACACACAGTGCACTTTACTAGGGACTTCATGGTGATACAAATATGCCAATCAGGTATATTCAATCAATATCACAATTCACAGAGGGAGCACTTACACTCTGGCACTGATCAGCAGTGGCAGAGTGTCCAAAGCATCTAAATCAGCAAAAACGAAATCCAGCACAGCATCAAAACACATGAGTCAGAGGCAAAAAGATGGGGGAAGAACCACGCCAAAAGGTGTCAGGTCTAACACCTAGGAATTCCATCTGCTCATTCGGTATCATCACCGATTTCGTGGTGTTGATGACGACCCCCAGATTCTGCAGCAGGGACGTCGTCGACTCCAAATGAGTGAGAAGAAGGGATCGGTCCTGGGCTAGTATGAGCATGTCGTCCAGGTAAACAATGAGACGCACTCCCATCTCTCGCAGGCAAGAGATCACAGGCTTGAGAAGCTTGGTGAATACCCAAGGGGCTGAGGACAGACCGAAGGGAAGCACCATGTAACGATACCATCGCCCTTTCCAAGGGAACTGTAAGTACTTTTGATGAGAGGGGCAGATGGGGACTGTCAGATAGGCGTCTTTTAAGTCTAAGCGGACCATCCAGTTGTTCTCCAACAGAAGGTCCCGTAAAAGATGGATACCCTCCATCTTGAAGTGGCGATAAGTGACATAGGGATTGAAGTCTCTTAAGTTTAAAACCAAGCGTTGGCCGCCACCCTTCTTCTATACCAGAAAGACGTTGCTGCAGAATCCTTCGGGAATGAAGGGTCCTACAGCATTAGCCCTCTTTTCTAACAATTCTTCCAGCTCTGAGTCGATAAAACTCTGTTCTAGACGGGAAAAAAGGATAGGCTGAGGGGAAAAGGGTTAAAGGGGACATTCCACCATCTCTATCTGGTAGCCCTGGACGGTCTGTATTAGTCAAGCATCTGAAGTAAGACGCCTCCAATTCATTACAAAATGACGCAATCTGCCTCCTAAAGGGACCAGGGGGCACAGTTGACTTACCGGAGGACTGATTGTCGAAATTGTTGTAGCCTCTGTTGACCCCTCGATTATAGCGACCTCTGAAGCCGCGGGATCTTGATGGGTAGAACCCAGCTTGGTCCGGTTCTTGAGTATATCCTCTGCCCCGTCTAGGGGCGTACCCTCTTTGAGGACTGGTATTCGAATAGCGGCCGGTCGAGCGTCCTCTGCAACGGCCGGCCCTATTAGAGACCTGGTGCAACACCCTCTTCAAGGAGGCTTGAGACTTATCCAGAGATGCAAAGGTATTGACAAATTTAGCAATGTCTTTTACAAAGTTGTCCCCAAACAATTGCCCTTCCGTTAAAGGGCCTGGCTCCGACTAAGCCAATTCCACCAATTGGGGATCAATCCGGAGTAAGACAGACTTCCGTCTTTCAGAAGCCAGAGCACAGTTGGCGTTACCCAACATGCAAATGGCACGTTGCGCCCAACCCGCAAGGACTTCAGGGTGGATGGCATCACCTGTCTCTTGAGCTTGCAGGGCCAGTTCCAGAATCTTGGCCAAAGGTCCCGAAAGGTCAAGGACCTTATCTTGGCACGCTCTGAGCGCGCGATCAATCCCTTTTTTGGGGTCTTTCTTATACTTTTTAAGGAAAGTGGTCATGGAAGGATCGATGTCAGAGGTGACGGCCACCTTGTGGGCCAAATCGGGATGGGGCACTCGGACTTAAGGCGAGCTCTCACCTCTTTATCAAAACCTTTACGGAGATGAGACTCCAGGTATTCCGCCACAACAGGGGGGGGAATCCAATCAGAGGACCTAGGATGTACAATGTCCGCTGGGTCAAAGGAGAAGGGCGAAGGAGTGACGGAAGGGGAAGCATGTTTACGCTTTTTAGTGCGTTTACGTGGAGCCGCATCCGAGGAATCTGTATCGGTGCCAGTGTCAGTAGTAGTGACATTCAGGGGTGGGAAGGGCGGGCACGAGGCTTTTCACCAGTGGAAGACTGTTTGACATTATAAAGCTTATCATAGGACTGGGCGTGGGGCCAGGTCGAGTCAGTGGCCACCTTCTTTGGGGGGGGGGGGGCGGGAAGGGTCCAGGCCAGGGAGGGGGAGAGGCTTACCTGGGACTAACAGGTCCAATTTCTTGGCTAGTGGAAGTAGGGCCGTGGAAGACTGTTTGACATTATAAAGCTTATCATTGGACTGGGCGTGGGGCCAGGTCGAGTCAGTGGCCACCTTCTTTGGGGGGGGGGGGGGCAGGAAGGGTCCAGGCCAGGGAGGGGGAGAGGCTTACCAGGGACTAACAGGTCCAATTTCTTGGCTAGTGGAAGTAGGGCCGAGGAAAGGGCTTTATCCAATTTAGCGTCTAGCTTTTTGTCAATGAGATCCTCCATGGATTCCTCTTCATAGTACTCATCATTGCCCTGGTAGCCACACGCAGTACCCTCTTCGTCTCAGTATTCTGTATCTGCCATAATCAAAGGGAATTATTCAATTCCAATCCAAGTCCCCAGAGGGAAGCACAATTGCCAACCCAGGAAGGGTGTCGAACAGGGGAAGTGCCAGGCGCAGGAGCCGGAAATATCAAAGAGTAAATAACCAATTAAGCAAATAAAGTCCAATGCTAGGACTAATGGAGGGAAAAACCCCTTATCCAGCTCTGGAAAGGGTCTCCAAAAATTGCCCCACTTCCACACTCACTGGGAAGTAAGGGGTTAATATATCAGACCTCCGTTGCCAATTGGGAGGGAAAACGCTGTTTTTATCGTGTCCAAAACGGCCCCTCGGCTCCTGGCCAACTGTGTGATACCCCACTTCAGTCGGGGGCAGAGCGTCTCACCTGGGACGAGCTGCGCGCGCATCACGGCGTGTGCGAGCCGTCGAAGATGCACGCCGGGCCGCAGACGGCTCCGTTGAGCGCCTCCTTCCCCGAGGGGGGGGCCAAGTCCCTCCTAGTCGCGGACCGCGGAGAAGGCATCCGCGGCCGCCAGCAACAACAGGACACAGCGGGGGCCTACGGGCGCAGCACACGCTCCAGGAAGGGAACACTAAAGGACGCGGAGCGGGTCCGGGAAGCCCCGCTCCGAAGTCGGGAAGAGTAGAACGCCGTCAGAGGCGTATGTCAAGAGAAGCACAGCGCGACCATAAGCAATACGGTAAACAAGGCAACACAACAATAAGTTGAGCAGTGCAATAAATTGAAAAACGCCAAAGGCGATATAAGCAATATAAGGCCTATAAAGCAACAATTCAAGCATATAAAGTAAGGAGCACTTATCTGGGCTGCGGAGCTGCAAAGAAAGAGGAGGCCAGATTAGTGTCTCTTTACTTTATATGCTTGTTACTACTGTAATTGGTTACTATTATTGGAGGCTTGGTTCAAAGCCTCATGGGAAATGTTGTTTTTTACCATTGTAGTTTTACTTTCATTGGCTGCTGTTTGTGCAGTAAGGAAATGAGAAAGCATAATCAGAAGCCTCCGGTCCTGCCATAGAATCAATTATAACAGTGTGATGGCAAGATGACACAGCAGTGAAAGGGAGGCACCGAGCTTTGGGGGACAAAGACGTCTATGCACGAGGTGGCATCAAAGGCATTTATACATGAGGTGGCACCAAAGACATCTATGCACGAGGTGGCATCAAAGGCATCTATACACGAGGTGGCACCAAAGGCATCTATACACGAGGTGGCACCAAAGACATTTATGCAAGTGGTGGCATTAAAGACATCTATGCACGAGGTGGCATCAAAGACGTCTATGCAAGTGGTGGCATTAAAGACATCTATGCACGAGGTGGCATCAAAGACGTCTATGCACGAGGTGGCATCAAAGACATCTACGCATGAGGAGGCTTCTATGCACGGCGTTCTGGCCGAATTGGATTTCGGGGGTCAGATTGAGGAAACTGCCGCTATGAACTAATTAGTGAAGACTGGAGCACTAAGATACTCTTGTGAGAGCCCCCACGTGCAGGAACATATTGTTAAAATATATGTCATCCTACAATCATCACGGCTCACCAATTGGCATGAGACACAGTCCTTGAGTGTGGCCTCCACCATTTGATCAAGTGTCGGGAACCAGAGACGCTCCCGTAGGGCCTTTTTGGTAGCACTTATCCCTCTGTGGCCTTCATGAGCAAGGTTGATCACTCCTTGCCGTAGTCCTTGTGGAATCACAATCCTCCCTCCTCTCATGATCAAGCCATCTTCGCTGATGGACAGCTCTTCATGGATGTGCTTGAACACTATCAGTTCTTGGGTACTCTGGCCAGAGTGCTGGGATGTGTCCTTCACATGTCGCCATGAGTTGCTGCGTATGCGGTCTGTGACGTCTTGTATGATCGGATCCTGGACGGACGCTTCTCGGATCGCCGCTAGGGGAACTGTAGGCGGACAGGCAGTGTCGATGACAAAGTGAATATACTCTTCTGCCAGCGAGCATTTTTCACCGGTGGTTGGCTGGGGGTGTCGGGACCACTGGCGTAATGAAAAGCGAGGGGGCCTCCCTGCACCGTACTGAGAGGGGCCCCCCTTTGGGTTCAATCAGGAGCTCTCTGGCCAGGAGTGCAGTTCCGAGGGGGCCCCTTGGAGCTAGGGGCCCCCACGCACCGCGGGGGCTGCGTGGGCCTGTGTTACGCCCCTGGTCGGGACATGTAGTCTGCCGGATTTTCAGACTTCCCCGGCTTGTGGACAATAGTGTATATATAGTCCTGGAGTCGTAGTCCCCATCGTTCAATGCGTGGAGGCATCTTGGCTTTGGGATTACCAAAGATGGTGACAAGTGCTTGGTGGTCTGTAATGATGGTAAAGTGTTTGCCGTACACGAAGAGATGGAAGTGCTCGCAGGCCCACACCACCGCAAGACTCTCCTTTTCCGGTTGGGAGTACCTTTTCTCGGTGCTGGTAAGACTGCGACTGGCGTAGGCGATAATGTGGCGCTGTTCTGAGTCCTCCTGATATTGTGCCAGAATGGCGCCGAGGCCCACCTTCTTGGCATCGAAGTAGGCCAGGTTGATGGCAGAGCTGACAGCGTGCTTGATTCTGTGGAAAGAATGTTCACAGGCATCCGTCCATGCAAAAGGTTGGCCTTGATGGGTGAGCTCTCTGAGAGGATGGCTGATGGTAGCGAAATCCCAGATGTAGCGTGCACAATCCTATGAAGAGAATTGTATCTCAAGTGTAACTAGGTACAGGACTTGTTTTTGTCTATTTATGAAATGTACTAAAAGGAAAAAGTGGAGAAAAAAATCAATAATATGTATGTCTTTTAAAACTTTTTTGATACTACTAATGAAAATATGTATACATTTAAAAAAATAATACAAATGTTTTTGATTAAATGATGAAGTTGTATATATCATGTCTTAGAGTATATATTGATAGCACATTGGAGCAGATTTAGCCCCAAAAAATCAAAGAAATAGATGTCAAATGGGAGGCTTTTTGACATATTGAGAGGGGGCATCAAAGCCATCTATGCACGAGGTGGCATCAAAGACACCTATGCACGAGGTGGCATCAAAGATATCTACGCATGAGATGGCATCAAAGCCATCTATGCCTGAGGTGGCATCAAAGACATCTATGCACATGGTGGCATTGAAGACATCTATCCATGGGGTGACATCAAAGACATCTACGCATGAGGTGGCATCAAAGACATCTATGCATGAGTTGGCATCAAAGACATCTATGCACATGGTGGCTTTCTGAAGTTGCTGTCAACACTTGTGGCCTTAGATAAGACAAGAAAGGAGCTTCTCTGAAGGAGATGCTAATTGTGAGAAATGGGCTGCAGGCTGTATACTGCTGGTGAGGCTCAGGGCTGGAACACAGATACAGACACTAAGTACTCTGGTCTGGTTAGGTCCTCAAGCGCTCCACAACCACTTTATTTATCTCCTCGGCCCTGCCTGGCCTTTGTGTGCATGGTGTCTTTGTGACGTAGAGGCTGTGTGTTCCTCTACGTCCCTTCCCACATTGGTTAGCAAGTCCTTTACTCAGCAGACATAGTCTTTAAGTCTCTGTTAGGGGATTGGATGGGGCCGCAGATTGTACCACTGTACCTTGGCAACTCTTCCAATGAACTTCTCTGGCTGCCGGGGTTTGGCATCCTTGGTCACTAAAAAGGGTCCGTTGATCATTGCTGATGGGGCAGCCACCATCAGCGGGTTCCGGGTCATCCTGATCACTCTCTGTGGGCATCAGTAGTTCCTGAATGATTTCAGTGTCTGGCCCTTCACTAAGGTTCTCTGGAGACCCATCATCCAAGGTCGACACTCCTGGCACATTCTGGAACCAGGACGCATTTTTTGTCACTCTGTCTGTTCCCTGTGTCACCATCACCATGGCGCCACATTGGTCTTGCGCCTGCCACTGCCCTTGCTCAAACGCTGTGTGAATTCCCACCTGGGGTGTTTGTGTTCATTCCGGATCATGACATAGTCACCAGCCTGGTTTATAGATGGGTCTGCCCTTCTTTCTCGATCGACCCCGTCATTGTTGGTGCGGCACTTTCATTGGGTCCCTTTCGTGTCCAGACTTGCGGGTTGCCAGCCAGGACTTGTCTGAATGATGTCTCTAACAGGCCATTGGAACAACAGTGTGACAGGGGTGAACACTGTTAAGTTATGTAGTGTGTGCTGTATGCCCAGAGAAAATGGTGAAGACCTCACTCAGGGTTGACGCCCTGATCAACGCAGAGCTGGAGCACCATGTTTTATGTCCTTGTGAACCTCTCAACTTCACGATTGGCCTGTGGCTACTGCGATGTGATTTTTCTGTGGCAAATCCCTTGGTTCTGCAAGTATTCCTTGAGTTCTGTGATCTGAAATGGTGGCCCATTGTCTGTCTTTATCTCCTCTGGGAAGCCGAAGGTGGCAAACACTTTTTCTAAGAGGAGTCTTCTGCTGTAGAATGTTGTGGATGTTGTTAGCTTGACATCAAGGTATTTAGAGTAGCTATCAATTAGTGCAAGGGGGCTAGGCCCACCAGGAAAACTCCCAAAGTCTGCACGGTTGTTGGACCAAGGGCTTTGACATGGGTCTTCTATGATGACTGGTGATGGGCTCGCTCCTCAGCATGAAATCTGGCATTCCATGAAAGCTTTGACCTTGTCATACACAGATGTGTCTATGCTGGGGAAGCAGACCTTGTCTCTTAACCTTGCTTTGGTGTTGGTTGCACCTTGATGGCCCTGGTGGTTGAACAAAGCAAACACAAGGAGATGACATTCACCACCAGTCACAGATCTGGGTTGAATCCATCATCGTTCTTTAGCTCTCTTCGCCATCCCAGTTCAGACCCAGCCATATGCAAATCAGTCTTGACCCTGTGCCTCCTGGGAACAGTCCAGCCCGAACTGCTAAGCCAGGTCTTCCCTGGACTGGAAACAAGCACCCTGTTACCGGTTTTGGGGGCAACTTGGGGGGTGAACTCCATGACATGGTTCCATAGGGTTTGCAGCACTACTAGACATCATCCTCTCAGCATGAGTTCTTTCTTTGTGCAGCTAATCTCCCATAAACTCTCCACATCTGGAGCTTTCTCGGTTCTGCTCCAGTGCTAGGCATTGTCTAAAAATCACTTCTATTGGATGCGCCTCAGGGCCTCCGCCATCTTCTGCTGGCAGTCATCTTCTTGCACTGTGGCACGGATCTCCTTCAGAGTCATGGCTTTTGGGCAGGTATTCTGGGCAATGCTGTGGAATAATGCTTTGCTCCTCTCGACTTCAGTAGCCTTGACCTCTCACAGCCGGGGGTGTCGTGAGAGGTAATCCACAGGGTTTCTTGCACCAGAGCGATAAACAACCACAAAGTTGTATGGTTGGAACTGCACTGCCCATCTTTCAATCCTCTGTGGCACTAGACGCAATGTTCTGACAAACATAGGAACCAGCGAATTGTGGTCTGAAATTATCTGGAGCTCACATCTGTACAGGTGAAAATGTTGAGAGCCTTAGCAGATGGCCAGCACCTCTCTCTCAATTTGTGCATACTAGGTTACGGTCACTGTGAGTGCCCTGCCTGAATAGACAATAGTAAACCAATCTCCGGGAGAAGTTTCCTGAGTCAGATGGTCCCAGTTCTACCAGACTGGCATCCACAATCAATTCTGTACGAAGGCGAGGCATGAAAACCTCCACAGTGGTGTCTCTAAGGAGGACACGTTTGACCTCTTCAAAGGCGTTGCTTACTTTCCGAACCCATGCCCACAAGGTCCCTGCTTTGCCTTCAATAAAAACGTATATCTCCCAAGGACAGCTGATCTGTCTAAGAAGAACCAAACCCCAAGAACCACCACATGGAGGACCAAACCTGGTGGACACGACTTCCTGCTGCACAAGTATTCCAAGAACCACCACAGGTGAGGACAGACACTGGTGTCGACGTGACTCACTGTGATCGAAAGATCTTCCAAAGACTGCAGTGGTAGAGGACTGACACTTGTGTCGACATGACTCTGCCCTGCCCACAGAATGCCCTGCAACTGGACGACCTCCCCGACTTCGATGGATCCTCTCAAGCCCACAACCCAAGTTGCCCACAGATCAGTGCCTGGGAGCCTGTACCCTCATGCTAGTGGCCCTGCTGGTCGCCTCCTGCACCATCGACCCAACCAGTATGTCTCCAAGGTGATCCAGCGCTGGTGGATCACCATCTGAACTCCAGCCATCCTCCACCAGCAACAATAACTTGCTGTTTGCCTGCTGAAACCTATCCTGTTCCTTGCTTCCAACGCCCACGGGAATGAAGAACACTGCCAGAATCGATCACCTCGGCAAAGGTACCGAATTCCGCACTATTCGCGTGTCCTAGCCCCCCATGACCTGTTAGTTACACCACTCACTTGATTCCCTCCTCAGGGATCCTGAATGAAGTGAATACTTCACTGTAGATTTTTAACATGAAAAGTAACTTGACTTGAAACGTACTTACCTTACTACGAAGTCTGATTTTAAAAATAAAAATACCAACAAAGTATATTTTGTTTAATTGGTCCGGATCTCCTTCTTGAGTCACGTGTTTATTATTAATCCGGTGTGTGCAATAAATGTCTTACACTCCTCTGTGTTCAGCCTAAGGCTGCACGCCCACACTATCGAAATAAAGCCCTTTGGGTTTTGCATTCAGCCCTGTACACTTTTGGAGAACTCCTGGACTCTGTGCATGGTGTCACCACCTATTGGTGATACAGAGCCAGCTTCCTACACCATCCATTCACACACAGGCGCACACATATATTCACAATACTCATGCCCAAATATTCATACATACACGCCCACACACACCAAACATTTAAAGAAATCACACTTACCTGCACAGCTCCGCCTCACAGATGCCAGGAGGGCCGGGAATGCTGCCTTCCCTCATTGGCTGATTAGGTCAGCCAAAGAGGTTAGGCATCAGTCCCTACCTCGTCACAGAGTCGGATGCGATCATTAAGAGTTGCTGACTCCATCCCACTCTGTGACGAGCTGCCACTGATTGACACCCAGTTCTGGGCACTCCAGGACTTACAACTGAAATGCCCAGGTCCTAGGCAATCAGTGACGCTCTCCCTCATCATGAGGGGGAGAGCCTTGATGTGCCTTGCAGGCTGAAGAGTTTATATTCACAGAAGCTGTGATTTCTTCAGCCCAGCAAAGTACATTTAGCTCCTGGCCACCTGACCTGAAAAAGAAAAGTGTCTGTCAGGTTGACCTTTGCTTAGCCTGACAGATACTCTTTTTTGGGGGCAAAAGGAGAGGGGCGTGGCCCCTCTGCTATTATGATGGGCTGCATCTGGGTAAGGGGTAGGCTAGAGTAACAAACTTGACCTCGGGCATCTGCGAATTAAAGACAGAAGAGACAATGGGAATCTTTTTTCGGTAGAGCTAAAACTTTAGCTCAGTGCTAAGCACTGCGGGAGAGCTTGAGAAAGCCAAGGAGGAGTGGTAAGAAAGACACGCAAGGATGGGGTAAAGAAGGATGAAAGGGGGATCGCCTGGGGGGAATGTCACAGCAAAGTTTCTGCTAGTGGATAATGGTCCCACAGGTAGAAGAAAAGAAAAGGGAAGATGAATGTGTGTAGAGAGGGAGTTACAGGAGGAATTTTGCTCCTCACGGTGGGAGGGTGTCAATCACTGAAGAGAGGAAGGAAAGGGAGAAAGGACTGCCAAGACCCCTGCAGTAAGCAACAAAAAACGTGAAACAATAAATAAAGAACAACACACTGAGACCAGGTCTGCAAAATCTTTCAGAAGGTACTCATCTGTGTCCATCAGGTGGTCTCAGAAGGCTAGGTCTCTGGTGGTGAAGGTTCCAAGGGTAACCACTACATATCCCTGGCCTGCTCTTGGGTGAGTTCTTCCACACAGTAGAATTCCTTTGTTAGAGGACTTTTAAAGGGCTGGTCTGGTTGCCTGCCAGTGTGATGCAATAATTGCCTGCCCCAAGATAGAGTGTTGGCCATCAGAGGTGGAGTGAGATCCACATACTGTTCATCCAGGCAGTCTAGAATATGGGTCAGATCATTCAGGTCAGTGTAGTCGTTAGAGTTATCAGCAATGGCTATCCACATAGTAGCTGGTTCTAGCAGTCTAATTCTGTGTCCCATTTGTGGAGTTGTGGTCAAAGTTGCATGTTTGACAATGTTTTCAGTGTAGAAATCTGTAGCAATCAGCACTTTATGACAATCCAGGTCACCAGGGTCATGACTTTTGGCAGTAGACAGGATCTGGTACATCAGTTTATGATGGAGGAAACAGGCTTTAATCGGGTGTGGCCTCGCCAGATTGGTGCCGGATTGTATTCTGGGGAGGATCCTAAGTCTCTCTGGATTTCAAGAGGATGGGTGAAAGTCAGACTAAGCAAGTGTGACAGGACATCTGCTAGTAGTCTCCTGACATAATTATTGGCTTCCAACTGCTCCAGGATGCCATTGAAACAGACATTGTTGCACCGTGCCCGGCCTTTCAGATAGATCATTTTCTGCTTGAGGTGCTAGATGTCGGAGCCCCAATAATCTGTGTTGTTCAGCCACTCCTCCACAAGCGTCTTATCAAAGCCATCCACTTTGGGAGTGAAAGCTGCCACGGCTACATGCAGAGTATTTATTTTCAAGGTGAGGTCCGAGATCTTGAGACCTCAGTTGGGCGCAGATTGCTCAAATGGAGCCCACCTGGAGCATGCCGATGTTGTCCCTGGTGACTGCTGAGAGCCATCCACCACCTCAGTGAACAACTGGTGTGTACCTTCACCACTGGCCATGAGAGAAACCTGTACTATTCACAGGGTAGTCTTGCCGGCTTCAAGAGAAGGCAACACTGAATAGAAGCAGCAGGTCCCCACAGTGCGTCACAGGGGTAGATCATGGGTTGCCGGAGCTGGGCAGCAGGCCTTGAGTGCCAATATAAATAATGAAGATCCCCCAGAGGCCCAATGTAGTAGAAGTGGGTCTCAATGTGGCTTGGGTAGAGCAGAGAGGTCAGCACTATACTGTTGGACACCCCCTGGGGTTTTCATAGTCCCACAAGGCATAGTGATCAATGCCCCTGTCAGTAAACCACCTCCACTGGGGTATGCACTAAAGGCGGGCATCTCCAGGCTGTAGTACAATAGAGGATGGTCACAGTGGAAATCAATTTCTCAAGATGCAGACATCACCATGATAAATTCAAATGAATGTGATTTTATTTTCATCACATGATTTTCAAAGACAGCGTATTTGTCTTTACATATAAAAATGGTGCTCAGAGAAGGAAACAGAGTTCTCATGATGGGATATGTGCTAGTGAGGGTTGTAAGAAATGAAAGGCAAGTGTAATACATACATCAGAATATAGCTGAAACCTATCCAGCCTAGCAATGGCAAACTAAGACAAAACAAACATAGCAAATAATAGGCTCAGATAATTAATCTCTGTTGTCGATGCTTGAAAAGTGGAAAAAGAACATTGATGTTTCGACCCCTAAATACAAAAAGGTAATTTGATCCTTATCCTGGGGTCTTCATCAGGACTAAAGGTGCAGGGGGAGGGAAGGTAGAGCACCGAAAAAAGGCAACATGAAAAATGAGGCCGCAGACTGGTAAGCGGTGCGCCCTAAGGCTCTTGAGAATGTGCAGTGGATCGCCCAAAATTTTTTGCATGATGATGGGCTTCAGGCCTCATGATGTGGACGACGAGTAGAGATGAAATCGTTTTACATGTTAAAGCAAAACCTGCAATTCTCAAAGGAGGTTACTGGACAACATTGATCGGATGTGTGTAAGTCAATACATACTGTTCACCGCATCATGATGCCCCGAAGCAAATGGCTGCTGACTTTGAGAGCTCTTGGATGCCACTCACTATGCGAGCGGCATGTGTCCGACGATTCTGCAGGCCTCAGTGCTGCTCCTTCTGCATTACTCTTCCAGGAGATGACTCTATGAACCCTGAGGGCTCCGATTGAAGCCTCCACAAAAGTGCCATACTCATGAACCTGCAGGACATAGCCAATACTTTTGCGGACTACTACATGGAGCTTTACGTCTCAGAAATAGAAGTTGATGACTGTAGGGGAACTCACTTCTTTAATGGCCTGTGTATTCCCTGACTTAATTAATGAAGACTGAGCCCATTTAGTGGATGAAATAACAAAGAAAGAAATTGCCACGGCGATCTCCACTCTCCCTTACAACAAAGCCCCAGGAGAAGAGGCATCCCTGGGGAATTCTATAGGAGCGTACAAGTCTATGCTGTTGACACCCTTTATGATGTCTATAAGGAACCCGGACTTGAGGGGGACTGGGTGCTCTTTCCAACAGTGCACTCGCTCCGGTATTCCCTAAACCATGCTCCTCTGCAGCAGTTACAGTACTATTGCCCTACTCAATACAGATGTGAAAGTGCTAGCATAAATTTTAGCCAGTTGACTTAAGCGGGTGATACCCACCTTGGTTTATAGCTCCCAGGTAGATTTTGTACCAGCTAGGACGTCCTGCAATAATGTCTGTACACTGGCCCACATTCTGTGGCTCTATAAGGATTTACAGAAGGACAGAGTTGCCCTCTCCTTGGATGCCGTTAGGTTGTTTGATCTGATTGAATGGCCTTATATGTTCCAAATGCTCCAGAGGAAGGGACTTCATCTCTGAAATTAAATGGCTATATGAGGAGCCCATGGCACAGGTAAACTGTGGAGCTTTTCTCTTGACTCCTTTCTGATTCAGCAAATGGGCACGCCAGGGATGCCATTTCAGCCCTTTGCTGTTCCTCCATGCCCCCGAACCCTTGAGGGCTGCTACACGTCTGAACTTGCAGATCATGGGAATCTCCACATCAGAGGGCAACTCTAAAATCCGACGATTTTCTGCTTACCTGTCAGACCTGCTCACATCCCATTCAATTCGCTTATCTACTATTTCAGACTTCTCAGTTCCCAAGCTACTGGGTCAACTTGAATAAAAGTGAGGCCCTGCCACTTTCCTGAATGACCACGAAGGTGACAATAGCAAAATATCGTTTCCAGTGTGTTAGACCTGTCTGCCCTTTGGGTAGTCCCTCCTATTTATTTTTAATTTTTGTCCCCGTTTTGGCCCTCAAAAACCCTTAATTTTTATGTCCACTGAATTTTTGCGGTGTTGTCCTAGGGGTTAGGTGTTCTTTGCCCTCATGGTCCTTTTTCCTGAGGCCTAGGTGACTTTCCTGACTGAAAACTAGGAGGTACCTAAAATGGTGGTCAGCAACTGCCATAACTGGCACCTCAGGAGCAAGGACCCATAGGATAACACAGGGAGACTCTAGAACCTTCTGGCCTGTTCTGGACACTTGAGGCTAGGGGTATATAAGAGCAGAACCTAGTCGGCCATTTTGTGTAACCACTGAACCAGTCGGAGTGCAGGCTGTGGGTATAGAGGGTTAGGAAGCTCAGAGGGTTGACTTCCTGTAAGAGGGTTGCTACCTTACTGCTGCCACTGCCCCTTTCCCATAGATCTGGCCCTGCTGAATGACCACCTTCTTACTCCAGCTTGGGTTCCCCTGACGAGTTAGGAGGAATGGACCTCTAGCCCTAGGAGAGACTGCGGAGGAGAAGGAATGGGTAGAGTGGGTGAGCTGAATTGGGACTTCCTGACCACTATATCTGGCGTGGGAGTAATTACCTGTTCTCTGAGCTTTGTGAGAAATAAGGCCTGGACTGGGAGGAATAAGCTGCCTGAACTTTACCTGGGTCTGTTCTGGACACTGCCCGCAGCTGGCCCCCACCGGTTATATTTGTGTGGTAGAAGACGTGGGCCCCATCCTCTCCTTGTCACGCTCCTGGGTAGGAGGGCACTGCTGCTGAGTGAGGAAGAGGTGACCTGATCGTGGATCTGGTTCTGGCAGTAAACCCGATCCTTGTTCGCACTACGGGGCGAACGTTAGGTCAAAGAGCCGGATCTAGGAAAACGCTGTTCCCCTGCGCAGGCTCACTGAGGGGAGTCTGAGAAGCGTCAGGGGGCGGAGTGGCCTTGGAGCCTTGATTGTTTGTGGGCGGGAGCTGCCGAGAACATTGCCGCCGGCGAGAGGAGGAGGCCGGCCCTGCGCCTCAGACGCTGTTCCCCTGTGCAGGCCCGGTGTGCGCCTGGTGACGGAGGTCACTCGAGTGAGGAGACGGCGTGACGCGATTCCAACAGCTCCACCCGGACCTACTGAAGCTGGCGGTGAGATTCACCAGTTGAGTCCTGGTGAGGGTGGTGGAAAGTGGAAAGCAGAGCGCTGCCGCAAACAAGTAAGCAGGTTCTGAGGGAAGGTGGGGAAGTCCGAAGGTAGACTCCTGCATTTCCCGCTTAACAGGCTGGATGGTTCAGAGCCCGAAAGAACTGAATTAGAGCTGCGAAACTGAACTGGAGAGACAATCCTTGGAGGGCGTTTATAACTTGAGCGGAGTACTATTAAATTGAATGCCTTGGTGGTCCAGATTGTGGAAAGCCCTTGTGTAGCGCACTTGTACTTCATTGCCAGAGATAAGACAGTTCATCTCGCGCTCCAGTAGTTGAGGCGAGGGGAGGAGAGTTCTTCAATCTCACTGATGTATTGATGCCCTGGTTCAAGTTGCCAATGTAATGTCGTCTAATTTGTGCCTCACTTAATAACCAGAGTTCATCTAATGAAGGAATTTCAAAATAGATGCTAATCCTTTGGTGCTTGGAAACCTGGTACAAGAAAACCTTCACTTGTAAGTGCCGTCCATTGTGGTAGGAGGTACTGATTCAGAGTATTAAGACAGTGCATTCTAATGTAAAATCATAGTGGGAAGTTAAAATGCTAAGAGGTTGCTGAACTGAGAACTCGTAGTATTACAGGATATGTTTGGGGAAAACGTCAAGATGTACAGTGTAATTAATTGTTGAACTACAGGAGAAAGAGAAAATCTCACAAAAGAATTTTATAAAACAGCCCGTAGTTTACTAAAGAAGGTGTGGTGTCTTTCTTTTCTAGTGGAGGGACATTGGGTTACTGAAGGGTGACGCAAATTTTGCACTTGTACCTTGGAATTAGGCCTTTCCACTTAGTGCCAAGCTACCCTATGTGACTTGGGTGTTCCCCTAGGTCCAACATAATTGGTGTCTAGCGGTGGGATGAGAACTGTGTTTGCGTCTACTCTGCAGTAACTAAGTGTACTCCACAGGCCTACACCTGGAGTTTTCTCCTGGCGGACTTCCCAATTACTTCTTTTGCTTTTTCTAAATTTACTCCTGTTGGTGGGTGGAGGTAGCTTCGAAATTGTCCCTTTTGAACCAATTCTTTCCGAGTGGTTGTCCCTACATATCTCATAAGCAAAATGGAATTTGCTCTGGGGGAACTGGAGACCTATACTACAGCCTAGCTTAGAGACTTTTGCCAGAAGATGGGAGTTTTTTTTAAGCGTGGTGACAAGAAGGGGGAACTCCAGACCAGTTTGAGAGCGTGGGTAGCAGCACATGGAGAGGTAAAGGAGGAGGAAGAGGAGACGGACCGGGACACAGTCATAGAGGTAGAAGGATTGTTTCCACTTGAGATGGGGAACCTACTACCAGGACCTAGGACCCTTTCAAGGGAGGGCAGCAGTGTCTCCGGAAGAAGCTTAACCGAAGCTGAACTAGTGGACAGGAGGGAAAAGAGACAGCTGAAGTGGGAGTTAGCCAAGATGGAGAAGGAGAAAGAGGAACAGAGGATGGCTCACGAGTTGAAACTGAGGGAGCTAGAACTCAAGGCCCTACAAATAGGACCCTCTAATTCTCCAAATGGTGGCAGCGAAACAAAAGAACTGACCAGGGAATCCAGACCCTACCTACCTAAAGATATAGTTGCCAGTTACAGCTCAGGGGATGACATCGCCAAGTGGCTGGCTGCCTATGAGGTCTCTTTAAGAGCCCATGGGATCCTGGAAAAACACTGGGGGGTGGTTTATACAAATACATGCCTCCTACTGGACGGGATACACTATTGACCCTAGAGCAGGATGAGCAGACCCACTACCCCACCATGAAAGTGGCGCTAATTAAAAAGTTTGGGCTGACCCCAGAGAAGTACAGGCAAAAGTTCAGGGGGAGTCACAAATTAAGCACCCAAAACTGGGTGGATTTCCTGGACTATGCAAGGAAGGTATTGGAGGGCTGGATACAAGGCAGCGAGGTGAGGGACTATGAGGGGTTGTACGACCTATTTCTCAAAGAGCACCTACTCGAGAAATGTTTTCCCGAGCTGCGTCAATACCTGGTGGACAGCAAGCTAACCAACCCCAGAAAGCTTGCAGAGGAGGCGTACATCTGGGCAAGTACCCGGGTGTCCTCAAAGGGGACTGGAGGGGATTCCCAAAGGACCGGACAGGGCGCCCCCCAGAAGAAGGAGGGGGGAGATAAAAAGCGGGAGTTCTCTAAAGGTCCCCAAAATAGTTTCCAGAGTAAGGGAACAGGATTCACCCCTAAGGCTAACCCGCCCAGAAACCCTCATCCTGGCCAAAGTCAGCAGCCAAGGGTTGTCCACTGCTTTGAGTGTGGTGGTGTTGGACATTATAAGGGAGATGTCAGGTGCCCAAAGAGACCACCCCCTCCCACTGGAGGAAAAGCCCCAGGAGTAGCTAGTCTAGTGCTCGGGGAGGAGTTGCCCTTAAATAAGGGGGGTGAGTGGGCGGGTGTCACCTTAGTGTCCCTGGGAGATCGGGAGATGGTTCCCAAGATCCAGGTGCCCTCAAATACTGTAAAGTATGGGCAATGGGTCACCATCAATGGCCAAAGAGGGGAGTCTCTGAGAGACACAGGAGCCAGTATGACTATGGTGAGGAGTCAACTGGTGTCTCCAGAGCAGGTGATTCCACATGTACTCCACCCCGCCGCGATGGCTGACGGCAGATTGGGCTACTATCCTGTGGCCGAGGTTCCATTTGAGTGGGAAGGGGTTGCAGGTTCACTTCGAGTTGCCGTAAGCCCTGCCGTGCCAGTCGATTGTCTGCTAGGAAATGACATGGAGCACAATGTCTGGAAGGAGGTGGAATACCGGACTCATTCGGAGATGCTGGGTACACCTGACTGGGCCTGTGCAAGCACAAGGTCTGCGACTACCCGGAAAGGGAGTTCGCCTGGGCTGGAGCCTGGAACAATGGCCCAGCCCGCTGCCAAAAAGGGAAAGACCAGAAGACAGGAGAAGCCTGCTTCGGCTTCCATGCCCCATGAGACAGATCGGCCACCTGCGGTGGTGGGCCAGGAGTCCTTGGAGGGGGAAGTAGTCTCTCTGGAGGACCTACCCATCCCTGCTGAGTGGCATGTGGAGGGAGGGCCTACTAGGGAGGAGTTTTGTAAGGGCCAGAAGGAGTAACCTACCCTTGAGGGACTGAGGCGACAGGCCGAAGCCCAGGCAGCAGGGAACGTTGCAGGGCACTATCACATTTACTGGGAGGACGGACTCCTCTACAGTGAACCCAAGGTACCTTTGCCCGGTTCATCCCGAGCCTTGGTAGTCCCTCAACGATACCGAGCCTTTCTTCTAGAATTGGCTCATGAGATTCCCTTGGCAGGACACTTAGGTCAGGACAAGACCTTTGCCCGGCTTGTCCCCCACTTTTACTGGCCTCAGATGAAAGTGGCATCTGACACATACTGTGTGTATCCTGTCAAGCCAGTGGGAGGACAGGGGTGAAGCTGAAAGCTCCCCTGGAACCACTTCTTGTCGTTAGCACCCCCTTTGAAAGGGTGGGCATCGACATTGTGGGGCCATTGGATCCGCCAACTACAGCTGGTCACAGGTTTATCCTGGTTCTGGTGGATCACGCCACACGGTACCCAGAGGCAATTCCTCTCAGGACTGTCACTGCACCTGTTGTGGCTAGGGCCCTGATGGGGATCTTTACCCGAGTGGGTTTCCCCAAGGAAGTTGTGTCCGACAGGGGGACCAACTTCATGTCAGCATATATGCGGGCAATGTGGAAGGAGCTGTAGCAGGGTTTCTGTTCTCACACAGAACTGTGCACAGAGGAGTGGAACCTCGGCAAATTAGGGTGTCCCAAAACTCACCTTAGCAACCAACTCACCCCTTACCGAGCTAGCTACAGTGTCTCATTGGACATATCAAACTCCCAATGTTTAGACAAACCAGAACATGAACTTACAGTACCTCAGGGTACGTGGGACTCATGAACACTCTTTCGTTATATTATCATTACAAACCAGAACATGGAGTAAAGAAGACACATGTGCATTTGAAATGTTTATTTACTAATGCCGTCTTCTCAGGCGCAGTATCTTAGATAATACAAGTATACTTATTATCAGTAGCAAAATTATCAGCATAGTTACTAAGACATAAAAAGCGAATGGTGACAGCATGTTAACATACTGTAATGAATAAGAGTTAACAACACTTATATCTCACCCTCCCTAACACATATATTATATTATTAGCTAAGAAGGTCTCTTTGGGTTGTTTTAGGGCGGGCCCATACCTTAGTGTCCTAGCATGAAGGAATCACATCAGCATACACCAGCTCTCTCTGCATGTGCACCGCATCAAGTGTGTTCTATGTCCTCGTGCAAAGTAATATCAATCCCGCCTGAAGCCAGAGTTGGCAAAGGCTGCACTTGTGTTATGACTATGAAGGCGTGGAGATCAGACCTCATAACAATTCCATATCGTGTTGCTCCTGAAACATCAGCACTCTTCGTGCAGACATAGTTTATTAAGCAAAGCTGATATCAGAGCAATAACATATTATTCTCACATACACCACGGCAAACTACTAGGTTGAAAGCTAAGTCAACAATTAAGTGTCGTGTGCAGAAGTTGCAAGAAAGAAAAATGGCGTTTAAACCTCAAATGTACCTAAGCTAACTTAACACGATATAAGGATATACAGGAGCTATATGACACCCCCCCATGATCCGATAACGGACTAAATAAGATAACAGAAGTGCCATCACATGAGAGCAGAACTCAACAGTAAACGAGCATGAATCGAAACTCAACTTCAAAAAGTAATGCTAAAAAATAGCCCAAAAATATAACGTTGCACAAGCCAATAGGCAAGTAAATAAAACATTTCTTGACAAAAAGTCAATAAAATCAATGAAATGCTATTAATCAGCACGTCAATCCGAGGCAGTGTCTATGATAAAACTGTATATGAAAAGTAAGCAGCAACAGCCTCTAATAGGAAGTCATTGTCCTCATCCGAAAACAATTCAGCCATCCAATTTAAAAGATGAAAGGAACATACGTGTTCTCCCAGCACCGGATCCTCTATAACCATCAGAGGACAGCTCGGTGGGTTTTCAAGAAAACTTAGTTCCAAGAAATTCTGTGCTGCCGACAATACATCCCAGGGACCAATTAGTCCATGCGCCACTGCTAAGGCCATAATCCTCTCGTCAGAACAAACCAACTCGTGAGCAATGATAGGACTCATCAGCTGATTAAAATCGACGTCAGAAGAAATCGGTCCGCAGAGACACAAATCAATGGCCCAAAGGAAATCACATGTCAGGCAGTGAAATACAGGCTGGACACAGGTGAAATAGGAGAATCGAAAAGATAATCCAAATGCCGTGCTCAAAGTCGCCAACGGCAGTGTGCCATAATAATCAAGCATGCGGTTGCGAAACAGCGTCAGCAGCAGTTGCGCGTGGTCTTGCACAGGAAGGGCATCCATATTTAAAAAGACACAAAACCACCAGAGCGCCAGCCGCTAATGCAAGTAAAAACGGGAACCCTCCAAACAAGGATGAAAAAATAGAATGGAAGAAAGCAGGGACGACTCCAAAAATCTTCTCAAAGGAAGTCACGAGACCACTGCTAACAACTTTAAAAAAATGTGCTAGGCCCTTTGTGGAGGATGCATTAAAGATAGTACGAACCATTGCTCCGAAATGCAAAGGCAAATCAGTATTCAAAAGAGCCTGAACCTCTGTACGGGTGTTAGCAATGTGGAGCACGAAAGTTTCACGGGCCGAGCTCAAGGCCACCTCTTTCTGGGACAAAAGAGCCCTTATTCTTGCCATGCCGTTGAATTCTGCTCCCAAGGTCGGTATCTGTGGCCAGATGGAAGACTCCCTATGTTCACGTGTAGGAGGATAAAGCACATTTCTGCAGCAAATAACCCGCTCACTCACTGTTACTATGAAAGCTATACCTTTAATTAACCCACAACAGTTTTCATTATTGAGCATTAAATAACTACCATTCTCTAATAATTTAAACGTGGGGATGATAGCAGGAACTGGCGTGCCTTGTAAAACGCAAGCCATATTCGGTCGGTCCTTGTTGCATGAACCGTGTAACTGTATGTGTCTACACATTAAAGAATGATCTGGCGTCTCAGTGCACTCCTCCCCTGTTAGATAAACTTCCTGTTCATCCTTAAAACATCTGTATGTGTATGGGAGTGACCAGACTTCATGAAGGAAACCGCTACCTAAAGGTTCATAACGACCTATGGGTACATATTTCATACAATTCGAAAACTTATATAAAGCAAAAGGCAGCGTTATTAAACCGTGGATAAGCCACGTTGCAGCAGTGGCTTCAGCCACAGAAAAAGGTAAAGATTCTAACCTTTCAATATGTAACATAGAAAAGGTAGCATCACGCATAGAAAGCAAGCGTTGTTTGTCAGTCAAATTGAACGGTGCAAATAAAGAGGAAACGTTCATGTACCCCCAGGGAACTTTACCCATTTTCAGAGTTTGAAGGGTCCATGCAAACTGCATGATTGACCGTAATTGATTTTGACCATGGTATAATACTGACACTTCATCATGTACAATATCGACAACTGACGACACAATATTATCCAATGTGTAAATTCTAGAGGAAAGCACATTAATGCTATTGTCAACAACTGCAAGCACTTTCTCAAGATTTGCTTGATCAATAGCCCTAAGGCGTGTAGCAGCCTCAATCTGTGATAGCTTCCAAATTTCATTGTAAACCCCATATAACCACCTTTTCGACCTGCCACTAGCCGGGCCTTTAATGAAATCATTCAAGTCCACATCTGCATTTAGTTTAGAAAGATGATCCTGAACCGCAGGTAAAGTTGAATGTTTCAGCCAATTTTGACACAATTTGCCTACAGAATACGAAGTGACAGTATGACCTAAACTAAATCTGGGATCAGATCTAACAGTTTTAAAACCATCAGTTAAATTCAAAAATCTAAGTTGGCAAGAATCAGCACTACGGGGCCAAAGCAGCCAACCCTTAGGATTCATACTGGAAATGTTAAAGGATGAATTAAGCAGTAGAGTCTGTAATTCTCTAATGGACAACTGAGTAAAATTACTCCAACCATAATATTCTTCCAACTCCGGGAAAGAAGGAGTGTTTAACTTTTTAGAAGTAGCCAATCCAAAGCAGGTGGTCTGGGAAATTGTTTCGTTGAGAAACAACATATGATTCGGGATGAGACATGCACGGTGCAAAGCCTCAGTGCCTTGTACCTGCCAGGCCCTTGAACCCCAAACCGATTTAAGGTCTATTGTGTCCTTCCATAACTCATAGCCTCCAGTAACTAATCGATCAAGGAAGGCCTTCGAATACAACAATTTAGTATCGGTAAGTCTAACCTTGGACATTGGCATTTTTTGAAATTTAAAATAAAAGGACTCCGGATTGGACTGGTTAAAGTCAGTAAAGTAAGTATACTTCTTTAGAAACGTTTCAGAACTCCCTTGTTGAGGTGCTGGGCAGTGTTCCCACTGAGTAAAGTTAACAGTATCCCTTCTGGATGATGTTTTGTGTAAGAAGTGATTGCCATAATGTTGGTAGCAGAATAATTCACCATAATTAGCAGATTCTAAATATAAATCCTCAGCATCAAAGGCAGCATAGTATTGTAAGTCAGAAAACAAACTTTCTACAGCATTAACATCCCAGTCATCAGAACGAATGTTCTGTTTCACCACATCCCCCATATTCATTCTAAGTACATTAGGAACATTAACGACTTCCGTTGGGCCATGAATCTGAAACCGAACTGCATCCCACACGATTCCATCAAGGACAGGCCATGCTGTGATGTTAACCAAAGTCAAGTCTCTTTTTAATCTGTGTGTAGAATGTGAAGAGGAAAGCGGGGCCAAAGTACCATTTAAATGAGTAATGCAAGTTCTTTCCTCGACATAGTGTCCATTCATGATTCGAAAAAAATAAAACACAAAACCTATTGACATAAAAAGGTAAATCGAAACAAGGACCAGCCAAATGTTTGTCCAAGGGGGTATCAAAAAATGTTTTTTAAACAGGCTTGCATAAACTGCAACACGAGAGGGTTTCTTTGAGGCAAGAGAAACAGAGTCAAAAGAAAATCTGGATTCCGTGGCTAAAGGAGCTTGCAGGTCAGGTATGGACAAATCAGTGGGGTAGGCATAGTCTGTCTCATCAATGTTAGTTCCGGGTAAATTATTTAATAAAGGACTGGAAAGAGCAGGTAATTCGATGGCCACTTCAAGCTCAATATTAGAAGCAGTGGGCATAACTGAATTTCTCACAATGGAAGGACAGGAAACAGCCGGTGTCATGCTAAGAAGAATCGGCCACTCGGTGTATCTTGACATTGTCAATTGAAATAAACCTGTTTTCCTTACGACCAGGAAGTGGTGGTAAAATGACTGTTCTTGTGCCCTTCACTCCAACGACGGGAACCGGAGCTCGATAGGAAGGACCAAATTCTTTCTTGTTATCGATCTTTTCTCGAACCAGTTCTCCAACTTGGGGTAGCCAGCCAACTACCGGGATCTGCAACGCATCATCCGACGTGGAGGGCAAATGTTCCTTTGCAAGACTGTCTCTGGTCTTTTGTAGATTCTGTAAAACATTGCAATGTTCATCTGCGTCAAAGGAAGTGGCGCGAACCACATAGTCTAGACCGTCAAGGTCAGGGACGTACATCTTGATGCCAAAGAGCATTTCGTATGGGGTCCGCCCACCCAGAGACCTTCTAGGGAGATTATTAAGAGCACGCTGCACGCCATAGAGGTGAGCCAGCCAGTTTCTGCCAGTGCCTATAACTCGGGCTGTCAAAGATTGCTTTAAATCTCGGTTCATTCGCTCAACTACACTATTACCCTCAGGTCTGTAGGGAGACGAAAACTTGACTTGGACCCCCATAGAAGTCATGGCATCCTTATACGCCTTAGAGGTGAAAGCCGGACCCTGATCCGAATGGAAGGTACCACAGGCAAAAATCCCTATAAAGACACGCAAATCTCTAATGACAGTCCGTGAATCAGCGCTGCGATGTGGCCATACCCACACAAAGCGTGTGCATGCGTCAACTGCTACTAAGATGTACTTATACGCAGTATCAGATGAAAAAGGACCGCAGTGATCCAAATAAACACAACCTAGTGGTTTATTAGAAATGTACAACTGAGTCTGTGGCGGACGCGTAGCAGTCGAAGGTTTAATCTGCTGGCATATGTCACAAAGAAGGACATAATCACGCATCTGTTTGTACAGTCCCCGCCACCAGAAACGCTGCTGTAATTGAGTCACAGTAGCTGAGACGCCCGCATGCGCAGACGCCACACCTTCATGAGCTGCTGTAATCAAGGCTGCTCTGCGATCCGAGTTGGGAATCAGCCGGTCCCCAACTTCAGGAATTGATACAAAAGGAACCTTTTCGGGGCTTAAGTGGTATTTGTACTTCGAAGGGAATCCCGAAGGATGCTTACTTCCCTTCTCAGAGGCAGCCACTGCTGCCAAGATGTCGCTATCAATCTTGGTTTGTGACCTAGTAACCGCTGCAACTAAGTATGTAGATACTGCTGATTTCGCAGCTTCATCAGCCAGCGAGTTGCCAACAGCGTGAACTCCCACGCGCTGATGACCGAGAGTATGAATTACATAAACAAGTGGTAACAAAGCCTTAAGCGCTGCCACTTGAACCCAGATCATTTTATGTTTTATTGCGCTACCCTTGGAATCATGGAAATTATTTTGAATCCAAAAGAACAAGTTTTCATTGTAAGACTGGACACAGTAGTAAGAATCACTTACAATCAGAGTAGTCACACTAGGATCAGCGTACTCCAACGCTAGCAAAAGAGCACGAAGCTCAGCCAACTGTGCAGTGCAATCGCCAAGGGGCAACGTGTGTACTTCCCTGGAAATGAATTAATCGTTCAACATAGCACCAACCACAATAGCGCATGCTGAAACGTAGGCATGTTTAGAGCCATGCGCAACCTGCGCCGACCCATCAGTGTAAATGATGCAATGGAACTCCTCCAAAGGTCGCATAGCCAGAGGAGCAGGATGAACGAACTCATACTGCAAGTACTCTTGCGACCGTAAGGAAGCGTCAAAAATGAACGTGACATCCGTGGATGTCAATGGCGCAGCCCACTGAATCCACCGAGGGTGCAAAGCTTTTGAATTCGGTACACTGGCTTTTGTGACTGCCTCCAAATGAGGACAGGGTGTTACCACTAACATGCGCTTCCCCTGTGACAGAGCTCGTTCTTTAAGAATCGCCATCTGTACAGCAGTTAAAACTTTCTCCACAGTGGGAAACCGCAATTCAGCCGAAGTGTACAAGTGTGACTTGTAAGCAATAGGTACTGTGTCACCTTCATTAAAAGTCAGGTACGTGAAACCCACCGTCCCTGGAATTATTCTTATCACCAGGTTGGTGTGGTTATCACGAGTCAGTAAGTATTTAGAAGCGAGCAGATCGGTCTGCAAAGATTGCAAAATGGCCGAATGCTCAGGCAGCCAGCATGATTTTGAAAAAGTTGGTTGTATCAAAGCATACAAAGGCTTGATACGCTGGGCATATTCCGGAACATAAGTTCTGCCAAAATTCAAGAAGCCCAGTAAAGACTGTAATTTCTTCAGTGTGGTAGGAGCGCGCAACTGTGCGCATTTCTCCAGGAAGTGAGGAGCCAATCCTCGACCTTCATTGTTCAGCTCATAGCCGAGGAACAACACTGTGTGTTCTGCAATGTGCGATTTTGCAAAATTAAACTTGTAACCCATATCTGCAAAGTTACAAATTATTGAATTCACCCGACACAGATGCATCCAAATTTCGTCGTCTGTGAGATAAATGTCATCCACATAAGAACATGCATCCGGATCGATACTCTCCAATAGAGTGACTATTCTTGAGGTGAAGACTCCAGGACTATTTTTGTAGCCCATTGGGAGTCGCCGGAAGCGTTTTTGCACACCAGCGGACGTAAAACTTGTCCATTGGGAGCTGAAGCTATCCAGTCCGTGTGCATAAAAACCGTTGGATATGTCAAGCGTTGTCTTAAAACGCTTACGCACTAGACTATCCACCAGCGCAGAGCCGTGAGTATTCTGTACAGCACAGTTACGGCAATGCAAGTTCAAATGCCGGTAATCCAATACCAAACGATATGATCCGTCAGGTTTGGTCACAGTAAAAAGGGGATTATTCATCGGTGACACACACGTTTCAATAACTCCCTGATATTCCAATTGTTCAAGGATTTCTGCGACGGCAGCTTTAGCTTCACGCCGTATGGGATATTGAGGCTGAGGCTGCGGCTCAGACCGCAAAGGAATTTCGTGGGAAGGAGACAATTTATCCCAACCACATTGGTTGCGGTACAGAGCCGGTGCAAAAGCCCGAGGCCACTCTTCTGCAAAATGCTGCGCATGCTCAGTCGAGACAGTGTGCGCGAAACTGGGAAGGATTACCTCCTCCCCTCGCGACGCTGCGAGCACAAAAGGTGGGGGCCAGTCAGCCTCAGAAAGCAAAATGTCGTACGTAGACGAAAGGTTCTCCCAAAATACCCCTCTGACAGTACGCTGTATGTCACCTTCAATTAACAGGACAATTTCAAAAAGTCTTTCAGGGGGAGCCAGTCTTGTATCGGCTGTTTCAATTACAACAAACACCTCAGTCGCTGTCACCCTCAGTAGTGGACGCAGCGCCTCTCTGACTATGGTTATCTCCGCCGCGCTGTCCAGCAAGGTCAGAGCCCACGTCAGATTCCGAAGCCGCGTTCTCACTATCTGTGGCATATCGATGCGCTGTTAAGGCTGCGACTTTCTTTTTCGCAAACTGCGGTCTTTTAGGCGTAGAATCCTCCTGCTTCACTGCGCCATCAGCATGGCGGGACTGACCACGTCCCTGTTGGCCACCACGTCCACGTCCACCCCCTCCTCCACCGGTCTTCGGGGCCGAAGTTTCCTGTAAGGAACGAGGAGAGCGTTGATCAGAACCCTGAAAACGATCAGGTGATTTAATCATCGCGCGATCGCGCAAATCATAAACTTTCTCTGTCGGCGCAGGAGCCTGTAGCGCAGGAAAAGAATCCTGAGTCTGCTTATATTGCTTCCCCTGTGTCTGTTTTTTAGGCCAATTCTGTTTTTTGGACTTGGGCGGGACATCTGCAACTGCAGATTGTCCCTGAGGTTGTTTTTTCTCCTTTACTGCAAAATATTTCAGACCTCTACTTGTGCGGCCAATTGTCTTATAAGCGGCCACAACAATTTTTGCCAACTGACGGGGTTTGTCGGCATCGGGCAGAGCAGCCAAAGCATTCGACACCTGAAAGTTAACTGCATCTCCTTTAACATTGGAGAGAATGAGATCACATACAATCTCAAAAGAACCACACAGGCGCATACCCAATTCAACCGCCGCCTCTGGACCGTGATCATTCTGAACACGTCTAATGATGTCAGGCAGGGCAGTCATAGACGGGGTGCCGAAGCACCTTGTATAACCTCCCGCAAATGTTTTTCCCCAGCTTTCACAGTCAACAAGTTCAGGAGTTAAATCCTTCGGTAAAGTAATCGTCAACATTCTATGCTTATCAGCAGGAGTAGAATTCGGAAAAACCGCCTCCAGTTGATCAAACTTCTCTGCTAGCCAGAATGGGAAGTCATCGTTGTCAACTGGACGAGCACCAAAAACCGAATTAACCATCACTGGATTGAGACGCATACCGCCTCGATCCATGGGAACGGCCGCACCCCCCTGGGGACCACCAGGCAGGTGGCGACCGATGTATTGCACTAATGCACGAATCACGGAAATGGAAACAACATGCAGCCTACGAATTTCCTGCAGGGTACAAGCGCCGTGATTCGGGTGCGGGGTAAAGCCACCCAACGCAGGCCAATTTGTACCTGGAATTGAGAGTGGACCTAACCTCGCAGCGGACAAAGAGTGGGGGAGGGCGCCATCAAACCAAACTCGATGCTGCCAATGATCAATAGGTATTTCCAATGCCCTGTACGGTGTATACTCAGCCGGGACAGCCGAGGCGGTGTAGGAGTGGAACAAACCAGAATTAGCGTCCACAGCCGGAAACGTAACCCAAGAGTAAAACAACTCGTAAGGGAACGCCGGATCTGCACATACCACGAAAATCACAGCCATCCCATCCACCGGGACCTGGTACGTCTGAAGATGGTTGCGTACCGCTACGCGACTATGCTGCGCAATGGCCACCGCCGCCATGACAACACTGGAAACAAGAAAACACAAAGAATACTTTGTAGCACAACTGGGTAGTAATTCAAAGAAACCGTTTAAGAAAGAATCAAGCTTGAATAAGACCTATTTCAAAAAATAGGTAGGTTTCACCGACACCCCGCTTTCCGGAAACGGAGGTGAAGGGGTTAAGGTATGAACGATAAACTACTCGAGTGTCATGATATAAGACCACCGAAACCGTTGGGCGCCATGTAGCAGGGTTTCTGTTCTCACACAGAACTGTGCACAGAGGAGTGGAACCTCGGCAAATTAGGGTGTCCCAAAACTCACCTTAGCAACCAACTCACCCCTTACCGAGCTAGCTACAGTGTCTCATTGGACATATCAAACTCCCAATGTTTAGACAAACCAGAACATGAACTTACAGTACCTCAGGGTACGTGGGACTCATGAACACTCTTTCGTTATATTATCATTACAAACCAGAACATGGAGTAAAGAAGACACATGTGCATTTGAAATGTTTATTTACTAATGCCGTCTTCTCAGGCGCAGTATCTTAGATAATACAAGTATACTTATTATCAGTAGCAAAATTATCAGCATAGTTACTAAGACATAAAAAGCGAATGGTGACAGCATGTTAACATACTGTAATGAATAAGAGTTAACAACACTTATATCTCACCCTCCCTAACACATATATTATATTATTAGCTAAGAAGGTCTCTTTGGGTTGTTTTAGGGCGGGCCCATACCTTAGTGTCCTAGCATGAAGGAATCACATCAGCATACACCAGCTCTCTCTGCATGTGCACCGCATCAAGTGTGTTCTATGTCCTCGTGCAAAGTAATATCAATCCCGCCTGAAGCCAGAGTTGGCAAAGGCTGCACTTGTGTTATGACTATGAAGGCGTGGAGATCAGACCTCATAACAATTCCATATCGTGTTGCTCCTGAAACATCAGCACTCTTCGTGCAGACATAGTTTATTAAGCAAAGCTGATATCAGAGCAATAACATATTATTCTCACATACACCACGGCAAACTACTAGGTTGAAAGCTAAGTCAACAATTAAGTGTCGTGTGCAGAAGTTGCAAGAAAGAAAAATGGCGTTTAAACCTCAAATGTACCTAAGCTAACTTAACACGATATAAGGATATACAGGAGCTATATGACAGAGTGTGGAGTGACCTACCGGTTCACCACTCCATACCACCCCCAGTCCAATGGACTGGTAGAGAGGTTCAACAAGACCTTGAAAGGCATGATAAGAAGTCTGCCTGAGAGCCTGCGGAGGAAATGGGACGTCCTCCTGCCCTGTTTGCTATTCTCCTACAGAGAAGTGCCGCAGAAGGGAGTGGGCTTCAGCCCCTTTGAGCTGTTGTACGGGCACCCTGTGCGTGGACCTCTCAGCCTGGTGAAGGATGGATGGGAAAAGTCCCCCAGGAAGCCTCCTCAGGATGTGGTGAGCTACATGCTGGCCTTCTGGAGCCAAATGGCAAAGTTGTGGAAGCAAGCTTCTGACAACTTGGAAGCCAGTCAGGCAGTAATGAAAGAATGGTACGACCACAATGCTCACCCGGTGGAGTTGGAGCCCGGCCAGAAAGTGTGGGAGATGGAACCTGGAGAGCTAAGTGCCCTTCAAGATCGTTGGGCAGGCCCCTTTGAGGTGTTGGAAAAGAAGGGTAAGGCCACCTACCTGGTGGATCTTAAGACCCCTCGACAGCCCCTACGGGTGCTGCATGCCAATCGCCTCAAACCCCACCATGAGAGGCCCGAGGTCATCTTGATGATGGTGACTAATGGTGCCACGGAAGCAGAAAGCGAGCCTCTCCCTGATCTCTTCTCGTCTCAAGAGAAGGATGGGTCGGTGGAGGGAGTGATTCTCTCCCCATCCCTAACTCCTGAGCAGCAAGAGGACTGCCGCCAGGTATTGGAGCAGTACTCCTCGTTGTTCTCCCTTGTCCCGGGAAGAGCCCACCTGTGTACCCATGATGTGGACACAGGAGACAGCCCACCAGTGAAGTCAAAAACCTACCGGCTGTCAGACAAGGTGAAGGCCAGCATCCATGGTGAGGTTACCAAGATGCTGGAGCTAGGAGTCATTGAACTTTCCAGTAGCCTCTGGTCCAGCCCGGTGGTGTTAGTACCAAAAGCTGCCCCACCAGGCACCACTCCAGAACTGAGGTTCTGTGTGGATTACCGGGGACTGAACTCAGTAACCAAGACTGATGCTCATCCGATCCCTAGGGCGGATGAATTGATTGACCGGCTGGGAGCTGCCCAATATCTGAGTACCTTTGACCTTACTTCAGGGTACTGGCAGATCTCCCTTACAGATGGAGCAAAAGAAAGGTCTGCTTTCTCCACGCCTGAGGGACACTTCCAGTTCTGTGTGATGCCCTTTGGGCTCAAGAACGCCCCTGCCACTTTTCAGCGGCTGGTGAACCAGGTCCTCTCCGGAATGGAGGCTTTCTCCGCTGCTTACCTGGATGACATTGCCGTCTTCAGCAGCAGCTGGGAGGATCATTTGCATCACTTGCAAGCTGTTCTCCAAGCCCTGAAACAGGCTGGCTTGACAATCAAGGCCAGCAAATGTCAGATTGGGCAGGGGTCGGTTGTGTACCTAGGCCACTTGGTGGGTAGGGGCACAGTGCAGCCCCTCCAGGCAAAGATTGAGGACATCATGGCCTGGGAACCCCCCAAGACCCAGACGGAAGTCCGAGCTTTCCTGGGCCTCACAGGTTACTACCGTCGCTTTGTGAAGGGGTATGGCACTATTGTAGCGCCCCTCACAGAGCTCACATCTAAGAAACAACCTCGACGGGTAGTCTGGACAGAGGCTTGTCAGCAAGCCTTTGTGAAATTGAAACAGGCAATGTGTACAGCACCGGTCCTGAGGGCCCCAGACTTCTCCAAGGAGTTCATTGTCCAGACAGACGCATCAGAGCATGGCATTGGGGCAGTGTTATCGCAACTCAATGAAGAGGGTCTGTATCAGCCAGTAGTCTTCCTGTCCAGGAGACTGCTTCCCCGGGAACAGAAGTGGAGTGCAATTGAGCGGGAAGCTTTTGCGGTGGTATGGGCTCTGAAGAAGCTGCGGCCATACCTGTTTGGCTCGCACTTCCTGGTTCAGACCGACCACCGACCCCTTCGTTGGCTGATGCAAATGAAGGGGGAAAATCCCAAGTTGTTGAGATGGTCCATCTCCCTACAGGGAAGGGACTTCCGGGTGGAACATCGGCCTGGAGTGGACCACGCTAATGCAGACGGTCTCTCTAGGTATTTCCGCCTTAGTGATGAGGACTCCCAAGGGGTTGGGTAGCTCTCCCCACTTTCAGCTGGGGGGGACGCGTGTTAGACCTGTCTGCCCTTTGGGTAGTCCCTCCTATTTATTATTTATTTTTGTCCCCTTTTTGGCCCTCAAAAACCCTTAATTTTTATGTCCACTGAATTTTTGCGGTGTTGTCCTAGGGGTTAGGTGTTCTTTGCCCTCATGGTCCTTTTTCCTGAGGCCTAGGTGACTTTCCTGACTGAAAACTAGGAGGTACCTAAAATGGTAGTCAGCAACTGCCATAACTGGCACCTCAGGAGCAAGGGCCCATAGGATAACACAGGGAGACTCTAGAACCTTCTGGCCTGTTCTGGACACTTGAGGCTAGGGGTATATAGGAGCAGTACCTAGTCGGCCATTTTGTGTAACCACTGAACCAGTCGGAGTGCAGGCTGTGGGTATAGAGGGTTAGGAAGATCAGAGGGTTGACTTCCTGTCAGAGGGTTGCTACCTTACTGCTGCCGCTGCCCCTTTCCCATAGATCTGGCCCTGCTGAATGACCACCTTCTTACTCCAGCTTGGGTTCCCCTGACGAGTTAGGAGGAATGGACCTCTAGCCCTAGGAGAGACCATGGAGGAGAAGGAAAGGGTAGAGTGCTTGAGCTGAATTGGGGCTTCCTGACCACTATATCTGGCGTGGGAGTAATTACCGGTTCTCTGAGCTTTGTGAGAAATAAGGCCTGGACTGGGAGGAATAAGCTGCCTGAACTTTACCTGGGTCTGTTCTGGACACTGCCCGCAGCTGGCCCCCACCGGTTATATTCGTGTGGTAGAAGACGTGGGCCCCATCCTCTCCTTGTCACGCTCCTGGGTAGGAGGGCACTGCTGCTGAGTGAGGAAGAGGTGACCTGATCGTGGATCTGGTTCTGGCAGTAAACCCGATCCTTGTTCGCACTACTGGGCGAACGTTAGGTCAAGGAGCCGGATCGAGGAAAACGCTGTTCCTCTGCGCAGTCTCACTGAGGGGAGTCTGAGAAGCGTCAGGGGGCGGAGTGGCCTTGGAGCCTTGATTGTTTGTGGGCGGGAGCTGCCGAGAACATTGCCGCCGGCGAGAGGAGGAGGCCGGCCCTGCGCCTCAGACACTGTTCCCCTGCGCAGGCCCGGTGTGCGCCTGGTGACGGAGGTCACTCGAGTGAGGAGACGGCGTGACGCGATTCCAACAGCTCCACCCGGACCTCCTGAAGCTTCACCAGTTGAGTCCTGGTGAGGCCGGGGGAAAGTGGAAAACAGAGCGCTGCCGCAAACAAGTAAGCAGGTTCTGAGGGAAGGTGGGGAAGTCCGAAGGTAGACTCCTGCATTTCCCGATTAACAGGCTGGATGGTTCGGAGCCCGAAAGAACTGAATTAGAGCTGCGAAGCTGAACTGGAGAGACAATCCTTGGAGGGCGTTTATAACTTGAGCGGAGTACTATTAAATTGAATGCCTTGGTGGTCCAGATTGTGGAAAGCCCTTGTGTAGCGCACTTGTACTTCATTGCCAGAGATAAGACAGTTCATCTAGCGCTCCAGTAGTTGAGGCGAGGGGAGGGGAGTTCTTCAATCTCACTGATGTATTGATGCCCTGGTTCAAGTTGCCAATGTAATGTCGTCTAATTTGTGCCTCACTTAATAACCATAGTTCGTCTAATGAGGAAATTTCAAAATAGATGCTAATCCTTTGGTGCTTGGAAACCTGGTACAAGAAAACCTTCACTTGTAAGTGCCGTCCATTGTGGTAGGAGGTACTGATTCAGAGTATTAAGACAGTGCATTCTAATGTAAAATCATAGTGGGAAGTTAAAATGCTAAGAGGTTGCTGAACTGAGAACTCGTAGTATTACAGGATATGTTTGGGGAAAACGTCAAGATGTACAGTGTAATTAATTGTTGAACTACAGGAAAAAGAGAAAATCTCACAAAAGAATTTTATAAAACAGCACGTATTTTACTAAAGAAGGTGTGGTGTCTTTCTTTTCTAGTGGAGGGACATTGGGTTACTGAAGGGTGACGCAAACTTTGCACTTGTACCTTGGAATTAGGCCTTTCCACTTAGTGCCAAGCTACCTTATGTGACTTGGGTGTTCCCCTAGGTCCAACACAGTGGAAAGCAGAACACCTAAAATATCTGGGAATATACATTAACAGAGGCCGGCTAGGAATTATGTCCCTTCTTATGGACCCATATTGAACGTCTAATGATGAACACGGGCCTGGTTCTTCACAAAATGCATGACTCCGGACTGCCCCAATTCCACATCAACAATCCTATTATACAGGCCATATTCAAGGTGTGCTCACACACCCACCAAATCTTCCATAGCAATTTGATGATCCATAGGAAAGAACCTTTAGGGCATAATGCTGGTATATGCGCGAGTGACAGATCTAGCTCATGAGCAATAAGAAAGCGACCTGGAATTATCGCTATTGACCACTTAGTGGTTGATGAGCAATTAAAGACCTTTGCAGCCTTACAAGATTAAATAATTTTACCGGGATCCCAACAGTGGAAATATTTGAAACTGAGACATTCCCTCAACAGTCGACTCGGCACCCCATTGTGTGAGATTGAGGAATTTCCAATATCACAATACCTTATTCACTGGGGCTATTTCAAGGGGGTAAGCTCAGGTTTTTAAAATTCCATGGTGAGCCATCCATATTCTCAACTACATCAATTGTGAACCACTTGGCAACGCGTGCTCAACAGGGAATACTCTGAAGATGATTGGTCCAAGGTGATAGAAATCCTGGACAGGACTTTCAGAGAATCTAGAATGAAGTTTACAATATTTAAGACTCTCCTGGACTGGCACTAGATGCCTCTGATACTTAAAAATGCCAGGTTATGAAGGAGGTGACCCTATTAGGGCGACCCGGATCTCTTGCGACCATCTCTCAGCCTTCCGTAAAAATGAGGAGTCGGTCAGACAGTACAGAATACAAACCAAGTATATTTTACTCAGGTACACTTGAGCGAAGTCCAGTCTGATCAGCCTCCTAGGATTGCTGCAGAGGGACTGACTGCAGCAAACATGGAGATACATTATGTACATTTCTGAACCAAGAATGTCCCACCCAGAATGGAAATCTACTAGCAGGTGCAGCTAAACCAAAGAAGTACAGAAAGATGAGTTTGAACTCTGAGGCCGGTCTCACATAATCTCTATGCCAAAGTCGTTCTGTTCGTGCCTACCGCTAGACTAGTGGGAAAAAGCCTCTATCTATGGCAAAGGAATGCGTTAATACGAACAGTGTATCCATTAGCAGAGCAAGGCCTAACTTTGGAGAAACAACAATTTCCACAGCCTGTTTCTCGAGTCAGGGAATACTTAGTGAACAACATGATTCAAAATGGCCGCTAAACATAAAATGATGCCATGAATGCTAACTTAACACAAGAACAAAGCACAAACAAAATAGCAAAACATTTTCATTTCATCAGACCCTCCTTTTAGCATTCGCTAAACCATTTGATATTGTGAAGGGAAAAAGGTGTAGTATTCTAGGAAGCAAAGAACATCAACACTTGGAGCAATCCATATACTCAGTATCTGGAATAGAAGGAGCAAGAGATGATGTGGAACCAAAAATGCCCTCATCGATCTGCATCATGTCGTTAATGTCCTTTTGCAACATGATAGCAGAGCTTGTGTCATGAACTGGCTTCTTCTGTTTAGGGGTGAGAACACCTATACAATAAGTGCAGCAGGTCGGGAAACAGTCTATGCAAAGGCAGCATGTGAAGAAAATACCAGCAATCACAGCTAGAAAGATAAGGATCTTCCAATCCCCGGATGTGAGCATTCTCTAAAACCACTCAGATGGACTCCAAGTACCATTTTCTTGCTGTATGTCAGATGAGAGTCTATGCAATTTCTGTATGGCAGCATACACATTGGGGGCGTGATCAGGTATGTACACACAACAGCTACTGCCAATGACGCAACAGGCCTCACCCCTATCTGCAAGTATGACGTCTAACACATCCGGTTATGCAAGGGTAATAATTGCGTAGCCTGAAGCTCAGCAGTGATGTTTGTCAGTATACCAACTGTTGTGTTAATAACCCCTTCAACAACCCTTGTTAACCAACAAATTGTAATTCTGTTGGACATGGGGACCCAAAAGGGTATGATTCCAATTATGGCATCCTCAAACTGTTGTAAGGTGGTATCCGTCTGATCTATATCCTTTGTGTCAATGACCGTTCTGACTTGGGGCAAGTATTCACTCCTACGCTGCAGCTGATGATCTTTATGGTAATTGGGCGGAGTATCATACACCGGGGGAAGAAGAAAAGAGAGGTAACACCTGTCGGACCATCCCATAGGAAGCCATACATAAGCTCTGGACCCACAGACAAAATAAACGGTAGGGGGTAAGATCAAAGAAGGACTAATAATAGTGTTTAATGGGTAGGTGTAATTGCATTTACTTTCCTCCACCTCTATCTCCCCCTCCCCTGGACACAGAAGGCAGCTGCTGAGCTGACCACAGACACCGGTATTGGTTTATCCTTAGTGACATCACGATCTTGGTAAGATTGGAAATACTCAGAGGTGTTAAACGTCTGAAAATCAGCAATTTCTATTCAAAGCCATGTGTTGTTCTTCACCTTGTCATATTTGCTCATACTGGAGTTTGGGGACAGAGTACTAGAGATGTTTAGTCCTGCCTTACCTATAGGAATAAACCCATGATGAAAACGTATATAATCAACAACAGTGCAAGAATCAGCAGGTGTCATAATCTGAGCAGAGTGGTGGAAATGGTAGTGTACCATGACAAACACAATGCAAACCAACCCTCACAACTTCACAGATATGACAAAGGCATGGACAACAAATGATCACCTTTATGAGTAACTGAGGGGAGCAATCCACTAACCCAACAATTTGTTGCATTGGACATGTCATGAGCTTGAGGCAACATTTGTATAAAGACATTATCTGTGTAAGTCTTTTGTTGCTCTCCTTCTTGAGGGGCACAAATAACAAAAATGTGTTCAGGGAGAATGGGTGTTGTACCAACCAAGGAATGTATGGGATACTTCTCCTCTAGAAACCAAGATATTCCAAGTATTGCTACTAGGGCAATCCCAACTAATAATGCAAAAACAATTTTACTCTTTGTGGACAAACCCTGTGCTGGACGCGGTGGTGCAAACGGCTGTTACTCATCATTAATAGGCCGATTGAACAGATGCATTATGAAGCAAAATGGAAGGCAGTAAAAAGTAATAACAAAGGTGTCCATCTGAGCCTCCTATTGTACATCAACGTTGGCGTTCTTGAGCACTGGCGGTGGAGCTGCTCAGTCTAGCTCTTGAGGAATCCCATGTCACACAGGATAATGCATCCCTCTCCAAGGGAGCATCTTCAATCTATCCTGTCTAATGTCAGAATAATGCACCAATCTCGCCTCACCCTAAACTAACCCAGTTGGTACTATGACAAAGTACACCCTGACTTGCACAATCCATCCCTAATAAATGTAACTTCTCCTTTGGTGCACCGTTCTTCAACCGAGGGTGCAACGTGTACCTGGTGACCCCAGGCACAGATGGGTCAATGAAGAGGGGTTCTTTTATTGCTTGGATTTCCGGAGGGACTGTTGCATTTAGTACATCGTCGTTCTCAGCATCCGTTTGGGTCCATAGAAGCTGCGTGTCACTGAAGGGGACAAACTGAGGTATCTTTTCTCCCTCAGCATCCCCAATACCATCCCTCACCTATTGGTCATAGCATAAGGGCAAGGGTACTCTGCGGCAGTGACTGGAATGAATACAATTCTTTCGGCCACCAACTTTCACAGCGGTCTTTGTAGCAAGGAGGACTAGCTCGGGCCCCTTCCAACTGGGTTCAAAGCTCTTCTTCCGCTGAAAATTTCAAAGCAATACCCAGTCCCCCGGCTGGATGTTTTGACCAGGCCTCTCAGGTATGGGTGGAAGCTATTGCCAAATCTGTTGGTGAATAGAATGCACATTTTCAGTTAACAGACACAGGTAATCGGTCAAAAAAGGGTACTCAATTGCTGAAAAACTACTCTGGCACGTGATGCCCCAGACATTTGCCAAGCATCTGAACACGACCTCGTAGGGCGATAATCCTGTCCTAGAATGTGCTGTTTTTCTTGTGGACAAAAGAGCTAGTGGTAAAGCATCTGGCCACTGCAACCCGGTGATCTCCTGGATTTTTGCCAATTTTAGTTTGAGAGTATCATTATACTTCTCAACCAAACATGCTGACAGGGGGTGATTCACAGCATGAAACATCTGTCTGATATGTAGTCCATCACAAACTAACTGAATAACCTTGGCATTGAAATGACTTCCGTTATCAATCCAGATCAAATGGGGCAAGCCGAAGCGAGGAAAGAACTCCTTCATGAGTATCTTTGCAGTCGCAGTGTCTGTATTTTCTTTAGTGGGGTAGACCTCAACCTCATTTACTGGATGCACAGACAACTACCAACAAATACTTCAAATGTTTGACCCTGTCCATCTCAATGAAGTCCATTTTCAGGACCTCAAAAGCGAAAGTGGGTGGTGCAAAATTACCAGGTGGTTTAGGGGTACGCTTCCCAGGATTGTGTATCATGCACACCATGCAGTATTTCACTAAATGTGTAGCTGTCTTCGAGATGTTGTCATTTTGCCATACAGGATCTAACAACTTGCAAATACCCTTAGCACTGATATGATCTGGGCCATGGCTATTGTCACTACATGGAGAACATATGCACCTCGCAACATCCATCTTTGCTTCCCTGACTTATCAATCCAACATCCCTCATTGTTCAAGTTTGCTGTACTTTCTTGCCACTTTGCTAATTCCTCCACCATGGCCTCACGCTGTATCTCCTTCACATTGTCAAGAGTATCCTCAAACATGGAGAACTCGGGCACCCACCTGGCAGGACCTGCTATAAACATTCTTTTCATCTTAGTTTGGTCTGTTTCCATAGCTGTCTGATCTGCAAAAGCGTTCCCCTTACCCACATTGTCAATAACTTTCTTATGGGCGCTGCACTTTACTAGTGCTAATTTCTTAGGGAGTGCCAAAGCAGACAGAAGCCTATATATGAGAGGTCCGTGCTGTATTCTCGTCCCTTGGGAAATAAGGAACCCTCTCTCTGCCCAGAGTGGCCCAAAATTATGCGCGACACTGAAGGCATACTGGCTGTCAGTATAAATATTGACAACCAGTTCCTCACTCAATTCACAGGCTCATATTAGGGCCACTAACTCTATAGCTTAGGCTGACTGATAGAGAACTTGTGATGTCTCAACTACTGTGTGCAGTATAGTAATTGCATACGCAGCTGTTGTGGTGCCATCTGGTAACTTAAAACAAGAGCCATCGACATATAGTTCCCATTGGGGGTAAAATAAGGGAACATCAGTGAGGTCTACCTGTCCTTTTGTCTCTTCTTCCGTCCGGCAGATACAATCATGTATGTTGATTTCCTCATTATCAGAAGGGAGGGGTAGTAGCAAGGCTGGATTCGGAGTGGCACAGCGTTTGATCGTAATGTGCTTTTGAAAGAGCGTTTGCTCATAACCTGTTAGACGTGCACTGGTGAGGTGCTGTGACCTTGTCTTATAAAAAACTGTATCCACAGCATGGGGTTCCATAACTATGTGGTCAGTATCGAGTACGAGCCCCGCTGATTGTCTTATTGAGACGGCCACAGTTGTGACGCTCCTAGACAGCTCAGGAGGGCTCGGGCGACAGGGTCAAGTACAGCAGGGAAATAAGCACACAGACATTGCTTATCTTCAAATGTTTGTGTTAAAACAGAAAGTGCAGAAATTCCCATCTCATGGACGTACAATACAAAACATTTAGCATAGTTATGGGTACCAAGCACTGGAGCTGAGCAAAGCACAGTTTTTAATTTCTCAAAAGACTGCTGACACTCTGACGTCCAAGGCAAGGGTTCATGCACATCCTTTAGTGTTAGCGCAAGCAGGGGGTTATTAAGCAATGAATAGCCAGGTGTCCACAGCCTGCAATAGGAAGTGATAACTATGTAAGCATGCATGTGTTTCTGAGTTTGTGGGACAGACATTTTAAGAATGGAACTGCTGCAGACCGGCAAGAGCCGCACTGGGGGTAAAGCCTTTTCGTATCTGGCTCCAAAGTACTGGAACAGTCTGCTGAAGGCCCTGCGGGAAACTCCGACGTACTGCTCTTTCAGAAAACAACTAAAAGCCTTTCTGTTTTAAAACAACCGCTATTCTGACTCCCCGCTATCAGGTCTGTTTTCTAGGCAGCGCCGAGATGCCCCAGGGTGATTCGTGTGCTATAAAAGAGCACCTAACATAACATATGCACTCAGGGGTCAGTCTCCTACCCTCCTTCGACAATAGGTGAGCTCCTGTCGACAATACTGAAATTTGGAAAGGGATACTTTATGGCCATGTTGATCTAAATGGAGCAGCAATTTAACTGTACTGTCTCTTCAACCTTGTTCTGTGTCCGAAGCGATGAGCAAGTCATCAACATATTGAAGCAATACATTACCTGCAGGGAGTGACAAGGAATCCAACTGACCTTTCAATGGCTGACTATAAATCCTCGGATTCTCTATATAGCCCTGAGGAGTGCAACAGAATCTCAAGCTTCTACTGGCGAGGGTGAACCCAAACAGATATCTACTATCAGAATGCATGGGAATACTGAAGAATGCAATCACAAAATAATAAACATCTTCTTGATACTCAAAGGGACCCGAAGGTGTCCATTTGAGGTTGGGAAGAATAGGGATGTTACAAACATTAGCAGTCGTCTCCTCAACCACTCCTTTCTCAATCAAGTCTTGCACAATTTGTATCAAAGCTCACTCACCTGACTGCAGAATTTTATAGTGAGGGATACGTTGTAAAATAGCACCCTCCTTTACAAGTATCGAAACAGGGCTGTTACAAACATTAGCAGTCGTCTCCTCAACCACTCCTTTCTCAATCAAGTCTTGCACAATTTGTATCAAAGCTCACTCACCTGCCTGCAGAATTTTATAGTGAGGGATACGTTGTAAAATAGCACCCTCCTTCACAAGTATCGAAACAGGTGATATCTGTAACAATCCCACATCTGTGTCGCCCATTGCCCAAAGTGTGGGTGGCACATCTTTAAATTCAGCAGGTTGGAGCGCGTCCTTGGACAGACACTGCTTAGCGCACACCACATCAGGACCCATCGTCATATATACTCTGGCGGGGAGTAGTAATTCAAAGCATGCAATTTCTTCAACAAGTCCAAATCCATCAAATTCTCTCCACAATTGAACGTCAACACGAATCCAGAGTGAAAGGACCAATAGTCAACGCAAGAGGTTTTGACATTATTATGGCCGGACAGAGTCACCCCAGGGACCAAGGAACGTGAAATAGAGCTGTTTGTTGTGTTGCACCTGTATCCACCAAAAACTCCTTAGTCGAACTGTTGGAACCGGAGGTCTCTGGTTGGCACAGGTATGTACTTGTGACAAGCAGGGACCCTCAGCTCCACGTCAGGGCAAGGGAACTACTCCATCGAATAACCCCTGCTCACCCTCTAGGTAGTGTGGCGCGAGCAGACAAGGCTAATCCTCAGGGCGATAGTAAGTTAAGCATTTACGATCACACACAGTAAACCCACTGACCCACCACAAATGGACACCAGTCGTATGGTTGTATCAAAAATACATATACTTTATATAAAAGATAGATTCAAGCAGGATTATCACAAGACCAAACAACGTTTACGATTGGAGGCCACCAGATTACAATAGGCAAGTTAGTCTTTGAATGTTCGTTGTTCAGCAAGGTACGATGACAGGGAAATAAGAACGTTGCGGACCCTGGATCCGATATGAACTCGGGACGGAGTTCAGGTGTACCTTGCTTGTGGAAGTCCGAGGCGTTTCTGGCACGGCTACTAGTGAGGGCAGACTCAGGATGAGGCCAACGGTTCTCCAGAGGGTCTCTCCGGCTCGGGCCCCCTCGAGGTGCGAGGCGGGGGGAGCAGGACTGTGGAGGGTTGTGGCGATCCGGGGTCGATGCAGCTCACGGGGCGAGGCGCCGTTCAGGCCTGCGGGACGTACTACTTCTTAGCACGCCGGGTCGTACTCGTGGATCTGTGAGGGGCGTCATGTTCTATGGCAGACGGGTGCAACACCAGGCTTCCGGTACCACGGTACGGGGAGGCCTTTCTTGAAACTCACGCCCCCTCCCAAGATGGCACATTGATGGAAAGCCACGGACAGTGAGGAGTGCAGCTTTGAACAGAAGGAACCGGGTAGGTAAACATACTGTTCAAAACGACTTGCTTAGGTGCCATGAACACGACAAGCGGTATTTAACTGAATGTTTGTCATTCCATCAGGAAACGGACCGCTTGAACTAATTTCCAGCAGTCCCCGCCAAGAGCAGCGAGAACGTGCATACCGAGTCTGGAAGTGCAGGTACATTTTTGTAAAAAAGAATGTGGCCGTACACACGCTAACAGGGCAAATAAACAGAATGAGAGATAAATCATTAACTCCTCCGGACAGACACACGGGACCCACAGGGGCGCCTTTGAAGAACGTGTAAATGTTGGATGTTTATCGAACTTGAAGCAACTCAGAGATAGAAGCGACTACCCGAATAAGGTAGGATTCAGGAGGGCTGTTTTGGTATCAGGCCAAGGGCTATTCATTGAAACAGAGAACTGATTCCATTCTATTAGTTCTTCCCTTTCTAGACACTATGGCAGGGACCACTGCATGAAAGACAAAAACCGAACCCTATCAAACTGCGACGACTTATGTAAGGTATGCACCTTACAGTCAATGTAGAATACACAGCGATAACGTGAGGCTAGTGAACCCGAAAGAGGGACTGATGTAATTTTCTCTTTCTTTTTTGCACAAACCTTGCAGAACAAAGTTATAAAGCCCTGATGAGAACATGCAAATTAAAATAGCGAGTTCGAAATGCGTCGGCAAAATGGAGACAAGCAATTGACAACAGCTAGGAACAAATTGCTCCTTGGATGACTGGAACAAAGATTAAGTCTTTCAGTCATATTTGTATTTTCCATTACATTTATTTCTTCCCCATCTGAATGTGACTTTATTTCTTAAGGAAAATTAGTGTAAATAATGAGTATTTTCCGTTACTGCATAAACAATTGTGCAAATGTACAGATGAAATGTTCAGATTAATGTATTGTTGTCTATATATTATGTTGTTTGAATAAGTGTATGTTTTTTGAATAAGTATATGTCAAATGTACATGCAATGTCTTTTTCGTACAAATGAATTTCTAACCAAAAAAATCAAAAAGTAAAAGGGTATAAATAAACAATACCAGACAAATGTAGGAATAAGTTTGATTTGTCACTCCAATTAAGGAGCAGTTATAAGCACTTTGTAGGGTCAGCACTTATTTTTTCAAAAAAAACTTTCTTGAGGTGCGGCATGGGTCTTGGTATGCAGGAGGGCACAGCGAGACAGTCGGGTACGTTACGACATACGGACCGTCCGAGGCTATGGAAGGTGCTCCGTGCAGATTCCGGCGAGAGAAGATGAGAGGTGCACAACGCGCTCCGTTAGCGGCGAGGTGACAGGAGAGCGGGGGGCCCGGCACTGAAGCGGAGAGCGGCTCAGGGATGAGCGGGGCTCTCTACGGCAGGGCGACCAGGCTCCGAGCTGTCACGACCTGGGAGGGGGCGAAGGCACCCGAGTCACAACTCTGGCGAGGGAATAAGAACTAAGGCCCAACAGCAGACGGGCACAAGCAGATTAAACCCAATGGTCCTGGGGTTCCGTTCAGGGGGCAAGCTCTCGATCAAGCCCTTGGAGATCATTTCAGGCACAAGTCTACAAAGCCCTCTCTGGTCTTTTCCTCTCCGTTCTCAGCAAGGCACCACTGCAGGCCAGTCTTACAGGATTCAGACTGGTTTCCGTCCTTCAGCTTCTCTTGGTCCTTCTAGTCAGGCAGAGGTTCGTCGTGGTCAAAACTGGATCTGATTTGTAAGGAGCAGAGCTCCTATCTTTATACTGCGATTCTTTTGTCTTGGCAGGCCAGGGGGCCTGAGCCTAGTTCAACCCGGTTTTGGAGTACTCTGTTTACAGGAAGCTGCCATCTTCTTTCAGGGTGCAGGGCAGGGACATCAGACGCTCCGCAGGAGGTGGAGCCAGCATTGTGCACAACCCTATTCAGAGTCAAGGGCTACTCCGCCCACCCATCCTGGAGTAAGCACCCTATTCACCACCTTGGGGGCCCAGACTGTCCCCGGGAATCTCCCAGCCCTGTCACTCACACAAACCCAGACAGCAGATACACATCCTGGCAGAGGCGGGCTAAATAGTTAGGCGAGCAAAGGCTAACTTTCAAAAAGTAGCGTTTGCAAACAGAGGATATTAAAATAAACCTTACTAAAGGAAGTATTTTATTATTCTGAGTTCAGGCATACTAAACTCGACGTGCTACCGTGTTCCCTGAGCCTGCCGGGACTATAGCGTGTAATAGTTCTGACAGCTCATCTGGCCTAAGAGAACAGGTAGCCCTTCAATAGTGAAGAACAAAAAGGGCGGTAATTCACTACTAGGACATGCACACTCTAGGCTTGTCCTACCTTACACTTACAATGCACCCTGCCCGTAGGCCTACCATAGGGGTGACTGATATGAAGGTTAGGGAAGGTTTAGGGAATGGCAAGTGTGGGCACTTGCGTAGTCAGCGTGACAGTACGAGACCGTACGCGGGGTCTGCAATGGCGGACCCAAGACATATATTACGAAGCCGCTTCTGTGGGTGGCGCAACCAGCGCTGCAGGCCCACTAGCAGCATTTGTATCTACCAGCCCCGGCACTCCTCTTGCCCTTTACTGGGGACTGACAGTAAACCAAATAAGCCAATTGTGGAAATCAATTACATATACACTTTACATTGGGACACTTGCACTGCGGCATGGATTGGCCGTGGCGCAGTGCCCTGAGCATCGAACACCAGCAAAACATCTGAGGCACATCAGCAAAAAGTGGAAGGGAGACTCACGCCAAGGTGCCAGGTCTAACACGAACCATGCACGTCCGCAATAACGTACCGACCTCGCTGGTCTACAGGTATCAAAATTGGTCCCTTACCCTTTCCCCGGCTGTCCTATCTGTACAACATCCGGGTTACCTCATCCGTATTGTAGTCATCATGATATTACTGTTTGCCCCAAGGGTCGTTAAAGTAGTTCTGATCAGCATGAACCTGAGATGCCACAGCGTTCTGAGCCCTTTCCTGGCCGCCAACTCCACGACCCATCCACAAGAATCTCGTCCTCTTGGGACCGCCACATTCTGCAGAAGTACAAGACACTCGCTGCGCCAGAGTCCCTTCTCCTTACAAACGCACACTGATTCGGCCCTACCGGCGTGGTATTCCCGCTAGTACGGGGAAGCTGTTGGGCTAAACCACCATGTCCTCTCCCATTCCCTTGAGAAGCCTGCTGCAACAACACCTTCATCTTCAAATCCTTGTGCTTCTTTTCTGACTTCTCCTTATCCTCATTTTCCCTGTGCTCATAATACTGTGCCATATCCAAGATAACAGAAGGAGAAGAGGTGGACCAGGTGCCCTCGGAAGCCTGCAATCGAGTCACAATCTCGGAAAGCAAATTTGAAACAAATCTATTAAAAAACAATCGGACACCTCCCTCAATGGACAAATCCAGCCCACTATAATCCAGAAACACATTTTGAAACTGAGTGAAAAAATCAGACACACTCTCATCTTTCTTCTGACTACAAGCTGAGAACTTGTCCCAATCAACCTTTCTAGGCGGGGTACGCGAATGCATATATGTGATAATGCTGCCTGGCAAACAAGTATCTCTGCTTTAGGTTTCTCTCCTAGTCCCATCTCCCATTTGATCCCAGGTACTACTCAATTCTGCAACATGATCCTGTGCGTGTAATTGTCTCCAAATGTCAAACGGAACAAACAAACCAAATACCATTTCGATATACGCAAGCGTCATTACTGTTGAACAGGCTGCTTCAGTCAATTCTTTGTAATATGCAGTAGGATTTTTCCTAGGGTCAGGTAACTGATCTTAAGGGACAAGACCTCACTCTTTGTCCATAGAGTATAAACCCACTGTTCTTGGAAATGGGCCACTACCCCTGGTCTAGTAACAACATTATGCTGATCCCGCAGCTCTGGTATTTCAGGGTGATATATAGGATGGACCTCCCTCATTGGAAACTGAGATACTGTCTTCGGGCTGTTCTCTAGCAGCCTACCCCGATAAGCAACCAACGTTGCAACATTACTAAAAACTTGACGTATACTTAATCCTTAATATAATATAGTATCTGTGGTGCTGCACCATTGAAGCACTGCTCCCAAAGTCCAATCAAAGTAGCCGACATGTGCTTGAGGGCATGTTGTTGTACAAAAGGCTCATAATCTTTCATCACACTCCACACATCCTCCACACCATAAATGGGGTTTCTGGCCCACTGCGCAGCCTGATTAGCCACTATCTGTTTCTCTGCCTCTCCCATATCAGATCGCACCAGCGTTCGCCCCAGGCGTCCTTACATTTTGTCCAGTCTCTATCCTCAGGGCGACGTACTGGGGGCCCACCACTCTGTAATGTCAGGGAATGGAGGAACACAGTGGAAGTGATAACAGAGGTGGGGGCATTAACATCGCTACTGGCTGGGTCATGGGTGTAAGAGCTGGCAAAAGGGATGCCAAACCAATAGGTGTTGCAGGAGTGCTAACAGTCGCAGTTGCCACAGACAGCGAAGACAAAGAAAGGACAGGAGGTGCTGTGGCCAAGGCATCAACAGCAAAAGAGGCAGAAACAGCAGAGACAGAAGAACCAGGTAGCTGGGTCTGTGAGGGAAGAGCGGGATATACCCTCTGCGGGGCATACGGAAGTGGGAGCCGAGTAGCTAACAATTCTTCCACAAATGCATCATTTTCTTCTTGGGCTACATATGATTTATCAATATTTAGTCAAAACCTCCTAACTTCATGTTCAATTCCTATCTCCTGCTTCTCTCTATCATGTGCTACAGCTTTCTGAGTCAATGTTTGCATTCTCCCCTTCCGGGCCTCTTTCTCTGCTTTCATTCGCCTCTGTTTAGTCTCTTTTTGCCATATTCTGAGGGAATCAAACATAGACTGCCTACTTCGTCTTGCAAACAACTTCTCCTGTAAAAACCCAAATTTTTGTTCATCAAAAGAGCCCGTCAATGGCCAATGCAATTCGACATTGTCTTTCGTATATTTGTGCCATAGCATACTAAACATAATAGGGCCAAGGCCATGTTTTACATACATATCAAAATTCGGAGTGCCTTCCAGAGGCGCTTGCTGACTTTCTTGCAGTCGAGCATCCGCAGAACAACAACAACAACAAGAAAGCAAAAAGTGACTGAACACCGGCATTTTCAAAAGTAAGCCAAATTTGTTATGTTGCAGGGCAAAGTGTTCCCAAACACTTTGTATCCAAATCGGTCCTCAAACTGTGCCAAAGACAAATCAAAATGGCACCATTTCCACAAAAAAAATAAAACTCACCTGGTGCACACAGGTCAAACAAATTTATTCTCCACTGCTGACACTTCGGACCAACCGGTCAAATCCAAGGTTTCGTCGTTCAGGACCACATTCAGGATGACCGCTAAGCGAGGCACCGAACGGCCAGACAGACGGGGCAGCTGTGAGTTTAGGACTCTCTCGTGCAGGGATCCCTTGTCTGCTAGTCTTACCTGACGATGGAACTGACCTCCACACCCATCCGCGGGCGAGGATGGGTCACCCGGTGGAGTCCCTGTTTGGGCACCAACTGAAGGAAGTGACCCGATTAGGGCCACACGGATCTCTCGCGACCCCCTCTCAGCCTTCCGTACAAATGAAGAGTCAGTCAGACAGTAGACAATACAAACCAAATATATTTTATTCAGGTACACTTGAGCGGAGTCCAGTCTGACCAGCCTCCTAGGATTGCTGCAAAGGGACTGACTTGAGCAAACATAGAGATACATTATGTACGTTTCTGAACCAAGAATGTACTGCCCATAATAGAAATCTACTAGCAGGTGCAGCTAAAACAAAGAAGTACAAAAAAGTGTGTTTCGACCCTGAGGCCAGGCACGCATTATCGCTATGCCAAGATTGTTCTGTTTGTGCCTACCGCTAGATTAGTGGGAGAAAGCCTCTATCTAGGGGAAAGGAATGCCTTAATAAGAACAGTATATTCATTAGCAGAGCAAGACCTAACCTTGGAGAAATGAAAATTTCCACAGCCTGCTTCTCAAGTCAGGAAATTCAGAGTGAACAACATGATTCAAAATGGTGGCTAAATATAAAATAGTGCAGCGAATGCTAACTTAACACAATAACAAAGCACAAACAAAATAGCAAAACATATTCATGTCATCAGTTATTACACCACATGGCCTGTTGGAGATGTCCCCAGGACCATGTGACATACCCTACATAGTTTTCCAATACCCTGAGCTATCTATGTACTGGTCCTTTGTAAGGTCCTCTCTCAGTGTATATATATATTTGTATATATATATTTATCTCTAACCACTAGTATATGTAGTAGACCTTTGTATTTATTACCATTCCACAGTGCACATATTTTAATATAATATATATATATTGTGGCACTTAATTCCAAGGACATGCATGCAACTAAAAAGAGCAGAGCCTATGTATAATGCAGAGCCATGCTTCATATGAAGAGAGCAGTTATAGAACCAGCAATTCTTCATGCTACATGTGCACATCAGAGCGCACAGGTAGATGATGGTCACCTGTTCCGCATGCTGAAACATTATCTGTAAAGCACCAAGACTGAACCTAGGCCTGGCGGAAACAAAGTCTCGATACAGTATAACAGCAGTGGTTTAAAGGGGCTAACAGGTGAATGACATCACGATTCACGTAAGAATCCTTAGCTAATGTCATCAAACCGCACAATATTCTAGAGTGCCTATTGCTGGAGGCTGTTAGGCAGGGCAGGTAGTAAAGAGTTGATCAGTTTCTCCACTCTGAATGCACTTATAATGATTAGGACTGACATAGGTGGCATAGGGCAGGCAATGGGCATTTGCGCTGAGAACTGACAAGAGTTCACCCTGATTAACAAACACCGAGAGGAGGCAGACATCACGTACACCAGACTGGGGTACATCAATCTCTAAAATGGCCAAGAATGTATTAGGATCAAAAATTGGCCCGGACACTCTAAGAAAGCGGCCTACATTTGCAGACCACTCCTTTTCGCAAAACACTGCCAAAGTGTTTTATGTATTAGAAAATGGAGGGGGAGGATCTCGATGAGAGGCGTGTTTTCTTAACTTCACTGAGATAAAAAAAAAAATGGAAATGATATCAGGACTATTAATGCACGGATTAGTTCACAAAGGTGGACCACACCTGAATATAAGTGAGGCCACTTCTGCTCAGGCCTCCAGCCCAGCCTGCATACATTCATGGACCGGCCCAGCGAGAGACTAGGAATGACACCTCTGCTCCGTTGGCAAAAAAGGGAGGTAGTAGAAGTCAATCTGCCTCCAGAAAGGACGCTCAGGCCCCTACTGGGTCGCTGACGGCATCTGAACAGCACAGATACAGACCAAATCGGTACTATGGTGCACAAAAAAGTGACCCACAGCTGCAACTCAGATATCGGCCCTTTGCCTAAGTGCCCACCTCACCGGTCTGACCCGTAAACCTTACAATGATGAGTGCAGGTATAATATACAGGTTGCTGACTCTGACAAGTTCCCTGGACTGGCCGAGGTTACTTAACCTCGATTTTCAAAGGCCAGAGCTTAATTCAGAATTAGATCTGGTGTGAGCTGGGACATCCGCCAGCATCCATCCACTGGCACAAAATACCCTCCACCCACAGTCTGTGGACCTGACCGGTAACACTTCATTAAAGACAGAGTGGAAGGTCAAAAACTAAGGTTCGATCAATTGAAATACATCTAAAAATAAAAAACATTGAATCTCAAAATCAACAGTTACTAGCACTTTCTCTGGGGAAACTGCTGTACCCTTAATGGGACAACCGTCTCTATCCACGCTATTGAGAATGGAAAATAGAAGTTTACCTTCGGCTTGGTGGTATTGTTTCACATAGATGATGGCCAGATCTGTCTACCTTTGGTGAATGTAAGCTAGGGTGAGTGCATTTGTGGTTTTTCCCTTTCCAGATATACTTATTTGTAAGAACGTGGGTTATTAGTTGGGGTGGTTGGGAGTCCATACGAAGTAATAGTACTTTAATTTAAACATAATCATAGCGCTCAGAAATTGTGCAAGGGGATGCCAATTCTTGCTCGCCAATTTAACATTGGAGAGCTGCGTGTGAGAAAAAACTCCATCACATGGCGGTTGGCAGAGTTTGGCCAGAATTCTGCATTACAAGTGTAACATGGAGTGGCCCAAACTCCACCAACTCCGCCAGCGGGCAGAATTAATCGCCCACCACTAAGAAAAAACTCCAGATATTTCCATTAGAATTGGATATTAAATGCCAGTTGTGACTTTGAGAATTGAGACAAACCTCCAGATAATCCTTCCAGTACCAGACAACTTACACTACCGGTGGCCACAAGATCAGGAGACCATGTGCCAGACGTGGTGTCAAAAGTAGCATCAATGCTCCTAGTGAGGTTTTGGAATCTTTACCAGAACTTCAGATGGAACTTTGTGTACTCGACACAATACCCTAAGAGGGCTCTCTAGAACTGGACTTAACACTTCAGCTCCAAGCTTGTAACTCAATAGGCCTGACTAATTTCTAATCATTCAGCATTTCGTCCATCATTTGTTGCAGTTACACTTTTCGCCCTAAGTGGGATGGGTATGCCCAGATGTGGGTCCCTTGCTCACCGTGCCACTGGATTAAAGCTAGCCTGGCTAATGAAGGGAGACATACCCCGAAACTGGTCCCAGGATGCTTGCTTCCGGTCTAGGGAGGACCTGGCTTGGCAGTTCGGTCTGGACTGTTTCCATGAGGCACAGGGTCAAGACTGATTTGCATATGGCTGGGTCCAAACTGGGGTGGCATAGTGGGCAAAAGAACTATAGATTTAACCCAGATCTCTTGACTGGGGGAGAATGTTTGAATTATTCAGCATTCTGTCCATCATTTGTTGCAGTTAAACTCATTTCTAAAGAGGGCAGTAACTGTCCAGATGAGGCGGCTGTAGTGTCCGGCTGGACATGTTCTAGTGTTCTGCCTGCTGTACCCCAAACTTTACACCCACCCACCACAGGCATCACCGGTCAATAAAAGGGGCCGGGCACACGTGCCCTGAGCCAGCTGCACTACACCACTAGCCGTGTCGGTGTGCTCAATGTTCTACAATGAGGGCCTAGCGCCTGCCAACCTTACATTGGCGATGAGGGGGCATGCAACAGCCCAGTAGGTTGGAAAAAGGGGGAGAGTGTTGCCCGTGTCTAGGGCACCCCTGCAAGGAGGCGCCTGATAGCCCACGGGGCGTGAGAAGAGCCCCAAGGGTGACAGCGGTGATCGGAAGTCCACCCCGCACCTGCGATGCCTGAGGCCTTATGGCGGCATCTGATCTGGCCACAGTGAGGAAGATAAGAGCCTTGTGCGGCTTATAAAGGAGCTGGTGGCATGCCCCTACACGCAGCCTGCCTAGGCCCAACTGAAGCCAAGCGGGAGTCCACCCCGCATCGGAAGAGCCTGCTGTCCATGTATCCGGCAACCTAAGGCCCTGTGAGGGCAGAAGAAAAGGCATGCAAGGCTGGACTGCTGAGACGCCGGCCGCCACTGTAGACTGCCGTGAGGAAGAGTGACACCCGACCAGGAGTGGGCAGAAGGTGAGCCAATGTGGGGCATGGAAAGGGAGCCGCGGCGTGCCTCCGCCACCAGCCCGCTGAAGCCCCATCTGAAGCAGGAGCCCACCTCGCGTCAGGGAGAGATACTGCCCAAATGAACGCAGTGCTGTGGCCCACACCCAGCACCGGGGAGAGGCCACCAGCTGCGGTGAAAGAAAGCCCAGCAAAAGTGAAAAGCTTTAGGCTGCACAGTGGGGGAGGAGAGCTTTCAAGACTGTCCTGAGGCCCCTCCTTCTCAGCCCGCGAAGCGAGTGGGTCTGCTCTATGGAGTACAGAGTGATAGAGTGCAGCTAGCAAAATGAACCTGGTGCTGGCTGTCGTGTCCCTGCAAAATGGAAGAGAAGGGCTCGAGGAGAGGCCATGCCAACAGGTGCGAGGCCCAGCACAGCCAGAGGGTGAAGGCCCCATTATATTCCGCTCGCAGACATTGGTTGCAACTAAAAGGTTTACCCCAAAGGTAGCTGTAGTCTGTGGTGTCGGGCCGTAGGCCCACATGACACGAAATAATTGACACAGACACTAGGGCATGGTACAGTAACTGGCCACGAGCACGTGCACCCGGGCCCTTTTATTAGCGGGGTCACGTCACTCGTGACACCCGTGATGGATGGGTGTGGGGGTGCAGGGTGCCCAGCCCTCGAGGGAGTGGCTGGCATGACAACTTCCTGCGGGACACTAGAACGTGTCTCGCAGGATACTGCATTCCTCCCCAACTTTATTGAGGAACAAACAAAAATGCTAGTCCAACCTGTGGGGATAAAACAAACAGTTAACTAGTTACCACAGGGTCCATCAGTCTCTAGAGTCAGATAGCAGGACAACAGCTGACCTGGATTGATGACTTGGCTTGAAGCAAACCTTCTCGGCGGGCACCCATGGTTTAACCTGAGGGTCTCAGGACACGACCGCTGGCCTGGAGACGTCCGCTGCATACTGACAGTTCGTTGACAGGGATATGTCTTGCTGCCTTGCCTGGTTTCCACTTTTCTGACGTCCGTGATGGTCCGTGGTGGGTTCTAACAGTTCCTTGTAGTGGGTTGCGTCATAAAGATGGATGGAGTCCTACGGGACAGTTCACAGAGGTGTGGCTGGGCCGACTGTCCTTGTTGAACGGCTGGGCTGTGACCGGAAACTTGTCAGTGGGGCAGAGTCTTTACTCGCTCTCCTGCCTGGGGAGGCCCGTTGTCGGGGTTGCGGCGGGACTGTAGGAGGGCTACGCTGAGGGCTGCTTGTGTGCCGTCTGGGGGCAGCCGCAGGACCACTGAGGAGCCGTTACTTAGTCGCGCGCACAACTCTTACGGGTGGATGAGTCTTGGACAAGACTTGACTTCGCTGCCGCGGTTTTGGTGTAGGCCAGGTTCACAAGTGGCCTCTGGTTTTCTTTTGTCAGCTGATGTGGCGACGGTGCAGGACTCCAGTCCACCGATCTTCTGGGAGTGGTGTTGTTTGACGCAGGTGCCGATGGCTGGCGTGATGGTGGTTGCCAGCCAGGTGGTGACTTGGGATGACAGGTGGTGGTGACTTGCTGGGAGTGTTGGATGTCCGGAGGGACTTGGCAGCCATGTGCCTCTGCCTTGCTGAGCTGGAGTGTCTGTGGCGGCTTGACACCTAGAGTGTGGGGAGCCTCTCTTGCCTGGCTTGGGGCCACTGCCAACTCCATCTTGAGGCGGTGTGAGGACGGACACCCTGTGCTGATCTTGACTTGACTTAGACTGCCGACGCTTGGGACAGACGGTCTCCTAGGGAAGTGTTAGGATGAGACACGGTTGGCGCTTGCTGCGGCTTACGTTTGGTTCACCCATGAGACTGTATCCAGGGACGTCGGTCTGCCTTGGTGGCTGTCTGGTGTGTCAGGGTGTGCTCTTGGCTGGCTGTGAGTCCTCGGACTTCTCCTTTTGTTGGTTTGTTCAGCCCGCCTGTGTTCCTCTGGTCTTTGGGGTGACAGGGCTGTCACTCTTCTTCTTTTCTTCGAGGGCGTTGTGCTTGGACCTCGAAGCGGCGCTGTCATGGCGCCGGCTTCTGCCTTCGCTCCGGCGTGCTTGTCTGGACTAGTCACTTGGTGACGTGCTCCTTGCCTGCTGAGCGACGTGACGTCCGGTCGTGTGTCGCTGTTCAGTGGAGCGCATGGTCCTGTGGCGGCCTGCCACGTGGAGTGTGCGACTCCGCTCTTGCCAATCTTGGGTCGGGCCGACTCCGTCTTGAGGCAGTGTGAGGGATGACATCGTGGGTGGTCTTCGACCTACTGCTGGGCTTCGCTGGGGTGGTAGAGACGTGGGTGCTCTCCTAACTGCATTCAGCAGTGCTTCTGTGTGAAGAGGTCTCCTGGGTACTGACTGTGCAGTCAGGTCCACTGGCGCTGCTTTCTACGCTCTTCTGGCTTTGCGTGCCCTTTGAGTGTTCGGTCTCATTTTGGGACGTTTTCTCCTGGCACTTGGGGTGCCTGTGGTGTGGTGGGTGGTTGGGACTGTCCACCAGTAGGGGTGGGTGACACGACCTCTTCACTGGCAGAGGCGTTGGGCTGCCACATGTTGTGCGTGCTCTGCACCAGTCTTTCTTGCGCTATTGCTGGGGGCAGCTTTCCTTGAGACGTCGCTGTCTTAGCTAATCGTCCATCCTTGCTAGCTGTGTCTGTCCGTGTGTAGCTCTGAGTTTCTTGCGGCACTTTACGGGGTCTGTCAGTCTCTCCCCGTATTTTGCAGAGGTGGCAGGCAGTGCTCTTGACTGTAGGATGCTGGTTTGCGCAGAAGCAGCTTAGGGTAGCTTGGGGGCCCTTGAGTGTGGCAGCTGCCTGGGGCTTTGCTGTCTTCACCTGCGTCCTGGCTGTCCTCACATGCAGGGTGTAGAGGGCCACTCTATGAGCATTCTTCTCCGGGGGCGCATCTTGGTGTGCCTGGTGCAGTCCGTCTCAGTCACTGGGCATGAGCAGGCCTTCTTCCACGTGGTGGCGGTGTGCCCTCTTGGATCTGTTGACTGCCGCTGCCGGTTGTGCACAGCTGGTCTGTAGGGTGCCGTACAGCTACACTTGTCGCAGGTCTGCAGCCATCGGTCGTAGTAGGCAGTTAAAGGGTTGGATCGCTCTTGGGATGCGCTTGTGTGGACCCTCTTGCCAAGATTCCTTAGCAAACTCCTTTTGCCGGTTCTGCCGCTTCTGGTAGGGTGGCAGGGTGGCAGGGTTTCTCCTGCGGCTATGGTGCTGCTTAGGCTGACGGTTGCTGGCTGCAGCGGGCTGGCTGCTCTGGCAAGGCAGTACGTCCGTCCTTCAGCTCATTGCGCCGGGGGAATCACTCGGTGGCGCTGCGGTCGCCGTGTTTGCCCTGGTTGAGGGCTTTGGGTGCTGGAGGAGCTGGTGCAGGGCTCTGTTCAGTGACTGGCTGCCTGTGGCCACAGTATGGAGCTGGGAACACTGTGTGGTACGCTTGGTGCTAGGGTGATGTGGCTGCTCCTTATACCTGTGTGGGTTTAGACATTCCTCTCAAGTTAGCCTTACCACTGGGCGTGGGGCCCATCCGTGTCAGCATTGCTGTAATGAGGGGTCCAGGATGTTCCTTGCATGACGAAGTTCACATTCTGTCACTGCAGGCTTCCTCTGTAATGTATTAGGTGGTGTAGCTGCAGTACCACAGGTTCCACTGGGTGGCAGTGCAGCACTCCAGTTGTGCCGGTCTTGGTACTCGTTCATTAAAGTACGGGCTGTGCAGCTCCTACGTGCGATGTGTGCTGTGAATCTTCAGTGAAGGTAGGTGGAGGGTTGTCTTTGTTTGGTGGCACTGCCGATCTTGTTCTCTGTTTGCCATGGGGAGAGGCAGGGGCTGCTGGCCAGGATGCGGGTGGCAAACTGGGCAGCGCTGCAGGCTCCTCACTGTGGGCCGTTCCTCTTTCTCCCGGGTCAGGGAGCTCATGGGGGGGGGGGGGAGAACACTTGCTGAGGCAGCGCTGCTGGTGTCCCTCATTTTTTTTATTTTTTTTATTTTATTTATGCGTTTTTATATAGCGCGGACTTTACGCGAAGGCGTCGGAGCGCTTCACAATAGGAACAGAAAAATTACAAATGAACAAATTACAAAAGTAGACGATAAGTTACATGAGTGAGCTAAAGAGCGGTGATGGATTAAACCCAGATCAGTTGACTTGGGGTGAGTGTTTGTATTGTCGGCGCTCCATCCATCACCACCTTTGGTTTTTCTTTGTTTGCCCTAAGTTGGCACGGTATGCTCAGACGTGAGTCCCTTGCTCACTTTGCCACTGGAGTCAAGCAAGCCCGGCTGAAGACGGCTGTAATGCCAGAAACCGGTCCTGGGAAGCTTGATTCCGGTTCAGGGAAGACATGGCTTGGCAGTTCGGGCTGGACTGTTCCCATGAGGCACAGGGTCAGACTGATTTGCATATGGCCATGTCTGAACTGGGGTGGCGGAGTGAGCTAAAGAACGGTGATGGATTAAACCCGGATCAGTTGATGGGGGGTGAGTGTTTGTATTGTCGGCGCTCCGTCCATCACCACCTTTGGTTTTTCTTTGATAAGTTACATGAGGTAAAAGTGACAATTATGAGCAAACAATACATGAGGTAGCAAACAGTGCAATACATGAGGAAAGAGTGACAAGTGTGCAGGTTACAAGAGAAAACAAGGTACATTTAGAGGTAATATACTGCAAAATATGCTAGACACAGAGGCACAAGAACAAACGTTACGTAGGCAATGGTGGCACTTGTGCAAGTATTAAAAGCAAACAAAATGTGAAAGGTAGCAAACAGTGTGTTACAAGAGAAAAGTGGCGTGTGCATGTTACAAAAGAGAACCAAACACAGAAACAAGGATAATACTGCAATAAATGGCATACACTCCAACCACACGAACACACTGGGAAGGCACTTCCATAGTCATGGAGAATAGAGTTTTCAGTGATGGGAGGTCTTCCTTCAGATAATAGAGAGGGAATGAATTAACTTTGGAAGTGTCTTTGGAGGAGTAGAACTTTGAGGTCTGTTTTGAAGGCCTGAGAGGAGGTGGTGGTCTGGAGCTGAGGCGGAAGTGAGTTCCATATTCTCACTGCGTTGCCTGTAAAGGATTGGGCCATCGATCTTTCCGTCTTGAAAGTGGGAGGTTCAAGCAGTAGATTTTCCGCATTACGTGAAGGTCTAGAGCCTCCAGAGAGTTTCAGCTTGTTCGCCAGGTAGCGTGGAGAGGAAGAGTGCAAGGCTTTGTGGGTGATACAGGCAGTCTTGTAGATAGCTCTAGCCTCGATGGGAAACCAGCGGAGGGTGGATAACATCGGTGTGATGTGGTCGCTTCTTTTGGCCCCATAAATGAAACGAGCTGCTGAATGGAGAACAGATCTGAGGGGGGACAAGTGGGATTTGGGGAGGCCAGTAAGAAGAGAATTGCAGTAGTCCAGTCTGGAGAGGACCAGCGATTGCACCAGGGTTTTAAGGTCCTGCTCCGGGAAAAAAGCGACGAATTCCCCAAAGAAGGCGCAATTGGTATTGAGCAGACTTAGCAATGGAATTGATGTGGGAGATTAGATTTAGTTTTTTGTCGAGTATGACACCAAGGGATTTTGCGCTGTCGACAATGATGGGTTTATTGTTAAGTAGATTCATCTGATCCATCCATGATTGAACCAGGGGAGGAGAGAGTGTGGAGGAGAGGAGGAGGAATTCAGTTTTGGAGGGATTCAGAATCAGTTGATGAGTTCGTTTTTAACAATTTTAAAAACCTATTGATGTGAGAATATGTGTTTTTAAAATTACACTTCTGCAAGCTGCTATTTCGTTTTAACAATTTTAAAAACCTATTGCTGTGAGAATATGTGTTTTTAAAATTACATTTCTGTGCTCTTACTTGTTTTCTGGTCGCTACTCCCCGGTCCACCACAGCCTGTGCTGATTGTGTGGAGGGAGGCTTAAGCGACACCACTTCCTGGTTGTCCCATCCTGGGCAGCCATCTTGGGGAGGTTGACGGGCTAGTCTCCCCCCTCGCCCTCACTATTTTAGGGCGGGAATATTGCGCGCACGATCACCTACCAAACGAAGATCATAGCGCTAGCGCTTGAATGTGACCAGGATTTCTGCAAGCTGCTATTTCGTTTTTAACAATTTTAAAAACCTATTGATGTGAGAATATGTGTTTTTAAAATTACATTTCTGTGCTCTTACTTGTTTTCTGGTCGCTACTCCCCGGTCCACCACAGCCTGTGCTGATTGTGTGGAGGGAGGCTTAAGCGACACCACTTCCTGGTTGTCCCATCCTGGGCAGCCATCTTGGGGAGGTTGACGGGCTAGTCTCCACCCTCGCCTAATCTATATGACCTCTTCCCACCCCGCGCAGCGGTGACGCGCAGCGGTAGCGCCGTATACGCGCCGAAGAGGCGCCAAAGAGAAGCCAGTCTGCGTCCAGACGCTTCTCGCTGGCCCGGGTCTGGGGTGGTGACCGGCACCATGGTGGGTACTCGAATTGCCGATAACTCCACGAGGTTACACTCCTTACGGCCCCTCGTCAGTCTTTCCTGTTGCCATTCTGTCTCCCCAGCTAATATCGACCATCACTGTAAACATTGTACATGGAGCACCTCCCGCCCATATAGCGACTCCCTCCCTTTGGGAGAGACTTGGAGAATGTATCTCCTTAATTGCCGGTCGCTACCCAAACATTTCACAGAGCTGCATCTGTTGATCGATGAGCTTAATCCTGACGCCCTATTTTTAACGGAAACTTGGCTTCAGATTGACAACGACCCGTCCTTAATATGGGCCACACCTCCAGGCTACACACTTAAGCGCCTCGACCGCCAATCGGGGAGAGGCAGAGGCCTAGCAATTATATACAGGGACAGCTTTAAGTGTCGGGTCACTCCTAATTCCCTGCTGACTTGCGAGAGCTTACACTTTGCACTTGATCTCTCCCCTACCACCACTTTTTCTGGTATTTTACTCTACCGCCCACCGGGTTCCCTGAATAATTTTATCACTCAAATTACTGATCTCACTGCCAACGCAGTCTTGACCTCATCTAACCTCACCCTGCTTGGGGATTTTAACATCCATTCAGATGACCCCCAGGATATGGCAGCTAATAACTTGCGTGCCAACATGCAAGCGTTAGACCTCTGCCAGAGAGGCCATCAGGCGACCCACAAGAAGGGACATCTCCTTGATCACATATACAGTAATACCAACCTTAATGTAGAGTCCCCTGTTCCACTGCCTTGGACTGATCATTTTTTGATACCGTTCACCTGGCTTTCTAACTCCTGTTCCCCCCGTGAGGCCTCTACCAAGTACATGGGCAGGAAATGGTCCTCACTTCCCCTCACCGACTGGACATTGGCTCTCACTCAAGACCCCCCGAGAAGGGCCTTGACCCCTGCCTCTGCTTCTAGCAACTTTGATCACTGGATCTCCAGCACCCTAGACCGAGTTCTTCCCAAACGCCCCTGTAAACTCATCAGAAGACCTAAAGTTGCACCCTGGTACACTCCTGCTCTGAGGTTATTAAAGCTTGACTGCCGCAAACTAGAGAGAGCGTGGAGGAAGGACCATTCTCTGTCTAGGAAAGATGATTATAGGTCCGCAATAAGGCTCTATAAATCAGAGATTAAATTGGCGCAAACCTCCTTCTACGAAGGGAAAATTAGTGCTGCAGCCAACGCGCCTAGGGAAATCTTTAGGATAGCCAAGTCCCTTATTTCACCCCCGGCTGAGCGTCCTACTGCTGAAGGGGCACAAGACCGCTGTAATGAGCTAGCTGCCTTCTTCTCCAAGAAAATTTCGACCATATACTCTTCTTTTAGTAATCCTACGGTCAACGCCCCCTCCGTCCCATCTAAGCCAGCTGATTCTCCGGCTCTCTGCAAACTGGATATAATTCCGCTTCTTGATGCCGGCAGCCTGGATAGATTAATTTCTAAAGTTTCTTCCGGGTCTCCCAATGACCCGGCACCCCCCCGGATCCTTGTCAAGGCACTGGACGTTATTCGTCCTGTCATCCTGGAAGCCTTAAACACCTCCATCGTGGCCAGGTCGGTCCCACTCCCCTGGAAGTGCGCCATGGTGAGGGCGCTTCTCAAGAAGCCCTCCCTGGACCAGAGCAACTTGTCCAACTATCGCCCCATTTCGTTGCTCCCCTGGCTGAGTAAACTGCTGGAGAGGCACGCCAACAATATCTTAACAGACTATTTGGAGTCCAACTGTCTGTTGCGTGCCTCCCAGACAGGTTTTCGCCCTCAACATGGCACAGAAACCGCTATGTTAGCGGTTACAGAGGAAGCAAGAACGACTTTGGATCGGGGAGGAAAGGTGGCCATTATCCTGTTAGACCTTAGCGCCGCGTTCGACACGGTGAACCATGCCACGCTATTACACCGACTGGCGGGCATGGGCGTGTCGGGCGCGGCTCTAGACTGGCTTACCTCCTTTCTGAGTGAGCGCTTTTTCCAGGTCTTCGAGGGTGAGATAGTCTCTCCCAAACACCCTCTCAGGTGTGGGGTCCCTCAGGGCTCCTCCCTGAGCCCGACCCTCTTTAACGCCTACATGGAACCTCTGGACAGGATAGTCCATCCCTTTGGTGTGCGTATAGTCACCTACGCGGATGACACGCAGCTTGTGGTCTCGTTAGACCACGCAGATGGATCATCCGACACCTTATGCCCCTGTCTAGAGGCTGTTGCCAGATGGATGCAAGCCTCCTGTTTGAAGCTTAACGGGGAGAAGACAGACATCATTCTACTCGGAAATCCCTCCCCGTCTGCTCTTGCACCCGTCTGGCCACCATGTCTTGGCGCTCCTCCTGCCCCCAAGTCCCAGATAAAGAGCCTCGGGATCTGGCTTGACACCGCCCTTGATTTCTCGGTCCAGGCTACTAAGACTGCCGCCACTTGCTTTGGACTAATGAGGATGCTCCGGCGGGTGCTCCCTTTGCTCCCTTTCCAGGCGAGGAGGACCATGGTCCAGGCCCTGATTCTCTCTCGCCTGGATTATGGGAATGCTCTCTACCTAGGAGCACCGGCTTCGGTACTGCAGAGGCTTCAGGTCACACAAAACAGTGCGGCCCGCCTACTGTTCAATCTCTCCCGTCGGCAGTCGGCGAGGAAGGCTCTGAAAGACCTCCACTGGCTCCCAATGGCTGCCAGAGTGCAGTTTAAAGCTTTGTGCATTATGCACAAATCCTTTCACCGTGTAGGCCCAGCGATTCTGCACCCTTTGGTCACGCCTTATGTCCCAGCACGCCCCCTTCGGTCTGGTACCTTGCAGCTGGCCACCTCCTCTAAAATTAACAAAGCCCGTTGGGGTGGCCGCTCTTTTTCCCATTCGGCGACCAGACTTTGGAATGCCCTCCCCTTTGCCATCCGAGGAAATAGCAACCTCCTCTCATTCAGAAAGGCCTTGAAAACGCATTTGTTTGCTAAATCCTGCTGATCTGCCCCGAGCCTGCGCTAAACCATTTTATCTTCAAGCGCTGCGAGGCCCTAGGGCAGTTATGCGCTATACAAATGCAATTTTTCATTTCATTTCATTTCATGAGTTGACATCCAGTTTTGAATGGAGTCGAGAGTGGAGCTTAGGAAGGAGAGATCGTGAGTGGAGGCGACCTTGAGGTAGATTTGAGTGTCATCTGCATAGAGATGATAGTGGATCCCGGATTTACTTAGGAGATTTCCCAGTGGTTCTAAATAGAGATTGAACAAAGTGGGTGCAAGTATAGAGCTTTGAGGAACACCTTGACCTACCGCTACAGGAGATGAAAGACTGTTCTCTATTTTGATCATTTGGGATCTATCTGAGAGAAAGGAGGCAAACCATTTAAGCACAGTGCCCTCCAAGCCCATTCTCTGTTGAAGAGTGTTGAGGAGGGTGTTGTGATTAACAGTGTCAAAGGCTGCAGAAAGGTCAAGGAGAATTAGAAGGCAGGACCCCCCCAAATCGAGTATCCTCAGCGCGTCATCAACCAATTGCAGTAGGGCTGTTTCAGTGCTGCAGTTTTGGATGAAGCCGCACTGAAAATTGTCAAGAAGATCATTGTCCTTGATATGACGAGAGAGTTGTTTCGCTACACATCTTTCTGTGATCTTCGCATGAAAGGGTAAATTAGTGATGGGGCGGAAGTTGTTGAGGTCTTTCGCATCCGCAGTAGGTTTTTTAAGCAGAGGGGTGACCTGCCCAGTTTTGAAGGAAACAGGAAGGGAACCTTGACAAAGGGAGAGGTTGACCAGAGTGGTCCAATAGGAAAGGGAATGGGTGTAGTAGTCAATGGCAATTGCACTGGGGATGGGGTCCAGAGAATGGTTGGAGGAATGGTTGTTGCGGGTTCAGGGAATGTTTGCGCAGACAGTGACTTTTACAGTTGCTTCTTTCCGCTTCTTGTGGCAGGTGCGGTGCTGCTCGTGTCAGCCCGGTGGCGCTGAAAACACCTCGCAGGCCAAGGTTCCCCTCACTGAAGCCGCACTTGATCCGAGCTGGCAATGCGGGAGGGGCATGCAGTGCTGGAAGGCCGAATATCTCAACCCCGGTGGGTGTTTGAGCTACTTCTCACATTTCTGCACGGTATGGCGGGCTGCTCCTGACTGTGCCGGCATTGCAAGTGGATTTCAGGGGCATGTCCTTTGCTCCTGAGTACCGTGGATACTTTCGCTGAGGTCGCTGTGGACGCCTCTTGGTGCAGGGAGTATGGTCGGCGTGTACTTTACTTGTCCGAGACGGAGGCTGCTCCGCTGGAAGTCTCTTTTATGGCCTTGGTACAGTCTAACATTGTCTCGCTGACGCTCTTCCTGTCTCCCCGGCGGGCAGGGGTTGTGGCAGGCAGTTCTGTGGTCGGCGAGAGGTGGCAGGGCTGCGTGCTCTCGCCTCTCTCCAGGAGTCTTCGGGCCTCACAGCTCAAACAGTGCAGGACCTACTCCTCGCCCCTCTGGCGGCACCGATGGGGGCAGTATCCTCAGTTTCATTGAGACACCGCAGTGCTGGGCAATGACGGGCGGTGCAGGGTGCGGCGGAGCATGCAGAGCTGGTTTCATCGCAGCACATCCCTTGTTTCCTCCTAATGAAAGGCGAACAAGCACCAAGCAGTAGGTGTGCGGTGTTAGCTGCCCGCCTCGTCGCCAATGTGGTGTCGGGCCGTAGGCCCGCGTGACGCGAAATAATTGACACAGACACTAGGGCATGGTACAGTAACTGGCCACGAGCACGTGCACCCGGGCCCTTATATTAGCGGGGTCACGTCACTCGTGACACCCGTGATGGATGGGTGTGGGGGTGCGGTGTGCCCAGCCCTGGAGGGAGTGGCTGGCATGACAACTTCCTGCGGAACATTAGAACGTGTCTCGCAGGATACTACATAGCCGTCGGACAGTGCTGCAGATGCCGGTCTGAGAAGGAAATCCTCTAAGAGAGAGTGCACGAAGCACGCAGCATGAAGAAAGCTGCAGGGGCCGTTGAAGAAACGCAACAGCACCATCTAGCAACCATTTCCTCAAATGGCACCTGTTAGACCTGGGGTTACCAGACTACATAGGGTAGCTTGGCGCAAGTAGGAAGGTCTATCCCTAAGGCATAAAGTGTTAAACTTGCATCGCACCCTTACAATAACACAGCGTCCATCCACTTGGAAAGAAAGACACTACACCAGTCTTAGGAAAATACGAGCTGTTTTATAAAATAAGTACTCTGTTCTTCAGCAAATTGTGTTTCAGTACACAATCAATGAAATGACTACACATTGGGATATGGACATAAGGGAATCAGCTCAACATTATATACACAATATTTCTTTTCTTTCCCCAATTGTCAAGAGTTCACTGCTACCTCTTACTTCTCTCCACACAGAAAGTAAACGCAGTTTCAATTGTAGCAGCTAGGAAATATCACTTCTCCACATTGTTTTCTTTACTAATATGCCTTACCCTTAGAAGTTCAAGGTTTCTATTATCAGCAGGATACAAATTTTGTCAAGAACACCCCACTTAACTCTTCAGCACCTTAGCTCAAAGCAGAAAAAACTGTATAACAACATGTAGAGTAATCATCTAATACATGAGGCTTATAATAACATCAGTCTTATTCCCCTCGATGTTTCACTGGCAAAGATTTCTTATTGGGTTATACAATATAAGACACACTATCTTGTCCCACAGTCAGTTTATCTTCTTTGTGGCACTCCTTTTTAGGTAATGAATAGCTCAGGGACACTCTGAACCCCCTTCCCGCCTTGGTTAATTGAAGGTACTTGGATTCCTTTTCCCCTCCACTCTCACCACTTCACGTGTCTCTTGGTTAGCCCGAATGTCCTGCCTGGAACAGACTCTGTTAATTGCACAGATTCCCTCTCTCCGAAGAACCTCCCTCAGCTTGGCAACCCTCGAGAGGTGTCAGTCCTGCAGTAACTAAGCACCGATGATGATGCGAGTCAATAGATGGGGGGACAGAGGACTGAATTCGGCTCCCTTCTCCCGCCCCACCGATGACCCTCCTTACGGTAGTTGTGTGGTCCCGTTTGCCCGTCCTTCAGCTGGGCCCGGACAGTTCTCAGTACCAGGGAAGGCTCCACTGTCGGTGGTCCGCCCTCACCTGGTTACCTAAGACATGATCTTACCGCGTCTGTACCGCGTCGATCTCGCTGATCTTCAGGGAAGCCCTCAGCTCTTCCGGGGTTCTTCCCTCGTCGTCACTGAGGGAGTTCAGGTCTCCGCCCACAGCCAGCCTCCATCCGCTCTTCCGGGGAGGAGGTTTCCTCGCCGTCTCTGAGGGAATTCAGGACTCCGCCCACAGCCGGCCTCCGTCCGCTCTTCTGCTCCTCTTCTGACGCGGCGATGACTGCGGTGGAGATCACTCGCTTCCACTGCACTTCGCTCGCTAGACTTCTCCTCACCAATACAATGGAATTCACATACGGCAGGAACGCGTCCTCACAGCTGTTGGTCACGCCACCACCGGGAAATTCTTTCTCAGCTCCTCAGAGACTCTACCGCAGTGAGTGGCTCCTCAATCACAATTACTTCTATTCAGTGATGCCACTTAGGTCAGCTTTCCACCGCATCCAGGGGATAGTCTGGGAGCACTTATATAGCGTCAGGGGTAGGAATCAGTCCCCTCACAACAGGGCTTGGTCGATGAATAGGGGGCACGTCACTTGAAGAGGCCATCGGCTCAGAAGTTGATCTTCCCTTGCTCAGTGCGCCTTCCTCCCCACAAGATCGCCTCACTCCTTTCCTGACCAGGTTTCACAACAACTCACTGGTCACTACAAAATGGCTGACCTCACGCTGGCCTTTATATAGGCTGGCCTCAGGCTCCTAGAACCAGCTGGAAGGTTCTAGAGCCTCCCTATGCTATCCTATGGGTCTCTTTCCTGAAGTAACAGTTATGGCAGTTACAAGCCACCCTTTTGTGTAACTAAGCTTGCCCTCAGAAAAGGAGGGATTTCTAGGCCTATGAGGAACCATGGGGTCAAGGAGTACCTAACCCCCAGGTCAACACCTAAAAATGTTAGTGAACATCAAAAATGAAAGGAATTGAGGGGCAAAAAAGGGACAAAAATAAATAAATAATAGGAGGGACCACCCAGAGGCTGACAGGTCTAACACGCGTCCCCCAGCTGAAAGTGGGGAGAGCTACCCAACCCCTTGGGAGTCCTCATCACTAAGGCGGAAATACCTGGAGAGACCGTCTGCATTGGCGTGGTCTACTCCTGGTTGATGTTCCACCCGGAAGTCCATTCTCTGTAGGGAGATGGACCATCTTAGCAGCTTGGGATTCTCCCCCTTCATTTGCATCAGCCAACAAAGGGGTCGATGGTCGGTCTGAACCAGGAAGTGCGAGCCAAACAGGTATGGCCGCAACTTCTTCAGAGCCCAAACCACTGCAAAGGCTTCCCGCTCAATTGCACTCCACTTCTGTTCCCGGGGAAGCAGTCTCCTAGACAGGAAGACAACAGGCTGATCCAGACCCATGTCATGCTCTGATGCGTCTGTCTGGACAATGAATTCTTTAGAAAAATCCGGAGCCCTCAGGACCGGTGCTGCACACATTGCTTGTTTCAGCTTCGCAAAGGCTTGCTGACAAGCCTCCGTCCAGACTACACGTCGAGGTTGTTTCTTGGATGTGAGCTCAGTCAGGGGTGCCACAATAGTGCCATACCCCTTCACAAAGCGACGGTAGTAACCTGTGAGGCCCAGGAAGGCTCGGACCTCAGTTTGGGTCTTGGGGGGCTCCCAGGCCATGATAGCCTCTTTCTTTGCCTGAAGGGGCTGCACCGTTCCCCTGCCCACCAAGTGGCCTAGGTACACAACCGACCCCTGCCCGATCTGACATTTACTGGCCTTGATTGTCAAGCCAGCCTGTTTCAGGGCCTGGAGAACAGCTTTTAAGTGACACAAATGATCCTCCCAACTGCTGCTGAAGACGGCAATGTCATCCAGGTAAGCAGCGGAGAAAGCCTCCATCCCAAATAGGACCTGGTTCACCAGCCGCTGAAAGGTGGCAGGGGCGTTCTTGAGCCCAAAGGGCATTACACAAAACTGGTAGTGGCCCTCAGGTGTGGAGAAGGCTGATCTTTCCTTTGCTCCATCTGTAAGGGAAATCTGCCAGTACCCTGAAATAAGGTCAAAGGTACTCAAGTATTGGGCAGCTCCCAGCCGGTCAATAAGTTCATCCGCCCTAGGGATCGGATGTGCATCAGTTTTGGTTACTGAATTTAGTCCCTGGTAATCCACACAGAACCTTAGTTCTGGAGTGGTGCCCGGTGGGGCAGCTTTTGGTACCAGAACCACCGGACTGGACCAGGGGCTACTAGAAGGTTCAATTACTCCTAGCTCCAGCATATTTGTAACTTCACTGTGGATGCTGGCCTTCACCTTATCTGACAGCCGGTAGGTCTTAGACTTCACTGGTGGGCTGTCTCCTGTGTCCACATCAAGGGTACACAGGTGGGTCCTTCCCGGGATAAGGGAGAACAGTGAGGAGTACTGCTCCAAGAGCTGACGGCAGTCCTCTCGCTGCTCAGGAGTTAGGGATGGGGAGAGAATTACTCCCTCCACCGACCCATCCTTTTCCTGAGACGAAAAGAGATCAGGGAGAGGCTCGCTTTCCGCTTCCTCTGCTCTATCAGTCACCATCATGAGGTTCTGTGATTTTGCGTGCTTTTAAAGTGCACAACTTTCTTTTCTTAACATGGGTTTTTGCCATGCGTCGTGACTGCAATCTGGTGTTGCCTTTTACGTAGGCCTCAGAAGTTAGTCTGCGAGCAAAGCAGTCTGACCTTTTGTGGGTCATGTGTACATTAACTAAGGTTTCCTTCGTGCGCTGGAGTTAATTTCAGAAGCTGGCCTTTCACCTGGAATTGACCCTGCCAAGCCAATTTCCTTGCAAGATCGTTATCCACTTTCCCAATCACCATTCAAGACATTTGTTAACTTTTAAGTTTCTTTACGTTTCTGTTACCTTGCACATTATCTGAAACTACTTTTCTTTACTGTTTCTTCATTTCATGGGTTACGCTTTCAATTAAGGGTTTGTCCAGGCCTTCCAGATTATTATTTAGATATGCCTAAATATTAACTTGTGGGTTGGGACACTGTAAAATGAGCTTTACTATATGATGCTGTGTGATGTCATGTATTTTCTATTGGTTGAATTTTGGTGCAGGGGCGTGCATTTTAAATGTACCTTTTTGTGTATAAATAGGGATGTCTCGCCTTAGGAAAATTGAGCAGTTTCTTGAGTTGTACACCGTGTTGTATTGCTGGTATTTCTGCTGCTAGCTGCAGCTAATAAATTTGATCTCTGACGCCACCTAGAAGTATTCCGTCTCTCTGTATACCAAGGCAAGGAAACCCAGAGGACTTTGGGCGTGTCCCTGGCACCGCTGGGTACTTGAAATCCCAGTTCTTCAGTTGGCACGGCCAACGTGGGACGACTTCAGTGGTACCGGTCCAAGCCCGAAGATTGCGAGGAGCCACGTGAGGAAACTCTGGAGGAGGGCCCCCACTTCATCGACCCCTGCATGTCGACGTGGACTGAAGGTCTTTTTTGCGAGGCTTCCCGCTTTCCAACGGCTACAAAGGACTGCTGCCCTGACTGTCGCCTTGTCTTGGACCCTCCGATTGATGTTTGTAAAGCAAGACGATAGACGGTCTTCTGGTGGCGTGACAGATATTTGGTTAAGTATAAGTGGGTCGCTCCCATGACTTGGTCTGGTTCCTTGGTTTTGATTTGGTTGCTGCAGTACCCAAAGCCGAAGGGCTTGTATATTTACAAGTGTATCATTTTTTGATTCCCTTTGAAGTTTGAAACCAGACTAGTGAGCAAGATGCCTGGTCTTGGTAAATTTGGTAATTGGTTTGTTTGTGGTAGTAACAGGGATTCCCGATTGGAGGATTCATGTCCGATACCTCCGGTTGGAACTCCGACTTATGAGCTCTATTCTAAACACGGAGTGGGTCCCATTACTTATAATGAAGTATGGGTCCACTACACTAAAAAGGATGGTGTTTTTCAATGGCCCTCACATGGTAGTTTTGAAACAGAGATTTTAGACAATCTAGAAGTTAAGCTATTTAAGAAGAAAGCCCGGCCGGCAATGTTTAACTCTTTCCGCCTCTGGCATAAGGAAGCCAAACAGAGAGAAATTAAACAAGCAAAGAGAGATAGGAAAGATAAGAATATGTCAGTACTACAAGCTGCTAGACAGTTTAAGGAAGATGGAGAAGAGCGTGCGAGTGAAGTTTTAGATAGACAGCGTTGCATGGCCATAGATAAATGTTATCCGGCCTTGCCGTCTTCTCCTCCAAAAGTGAATGAAGACCTTGAAAAAGATCCTTTGATCTCTCATTTACTGAGATTGCCACCTTCCTATGTGCAGGGTGCTACTGCGCCTCTATTACACCCGGTTGTTCCACCCTTTGTTGTTCAACCTCCTCCTGTTGTTCAGCCACCCGGTGCTCCACAGATGGTTTTGCCTCCTCCTGCGCAACCCATTCTAGGGTCGCAAGCTTTGCTACCAGCTTTGCCTCAAACTCCTTTGCCTTCTACTTCTGCATCTTCGATTTCTACTGTTCTTGTCCCTACACCTTCTTTGCCTCAAAATACTTACTCTCCTGTTCTTATGACTGCTTCTTCTCCTTCTGTTCGAAAACGAATGACAGAAACGGTTTCTAATTTGTTGCCACCATTGTTTGGGTCACTGAATATGACCCCTGTTTCGGAGTGTAAGCAGAGTCGTAGTCAACTTCCTGGTTCCAAGGAACGGGCTGTGTTGGATTTGTTGGCTCGTAAATGGATTATAAATGCCTCAAGGTATAGTTTGCCAGCGGTTATGGATGTTTTCTTTTCAGTGGGAGCCGCCTAAGCAAAGGTATGTTTTTAATGTGATGTGTATGTTTTTGCGTCAGGAATGGGAAGATAATGATTTGGGTTTGATCCCGCAGGAACTACTTGATGTTCAGTCGGATTTTGCTAAAGGGATGATAGTGGAATCTGATATTACAGATGCCGTAGAGACGATACTGGTTTTTAGATCTAGCCTTCCGCCTCAGACATTGTACGAACCTGATTCCTCTGTTGGAAGAAAAGCGAGACAGTACCCTATGAGAGAAGTTCCTCCTGTATGGAAAGAAGCAGTTCAGGCTAATGTAAATCAGGGTATTCAGGCCGCTCCGGCTCATTTTCAACGAATATGGGTACATGTCCCTTGGAAGAGAGCAGAGGTCTTGGCTCTTAAGCAGACCTTACCTGACCCTCGTAAGAATCCTGCTGGTTATTACAATGAGTTGTCCCAGACAGTTGAAGCGTGTATTATGAATTTAGCTGACATCGATATGTTGATGGGTAATGTAGTCCCCCAACCCTTGTGGGCGAAGATTCGTCATGAGAATCATGCTGCTTAATTAGGTGATACCTGGGCGAATATTGTTGCCGCAGATGGTAGACAGGAGGGAGGTGCTAAACCTGAACCTCTAGTTTCAGAATTACCAGGTAGAATTATTAATCTGATGAAAACGATGATGCCCGCTTTACGAGTAAATTGGGATAAGTTAGCAGCATGTAAGCAGAAGAAAGACGAGAGTGTATCTGATTTCTTCACTAGGTTTGAAGAGACGTTTATTGATCATAGTGGTCAGGATATGAGTACGGAGGGTGGTCAAAGGTTGTTTGTGGATAAATTTGTCTTTAATTTGCTTCCCGAACTTTCTAATAAGTTAACGGACTCTGGCTACTGCACAATATTACGAGAATAGGGATAAAGATGAGAAGGATAAAGTAAAGAAGAAAACTAAAGAGTTAAAGACGAAAGTTCTTTTGCAGCAAGCTTATCCGCCTCGTCAGAATCAGTCTCAGTTTCAGCAACCTCCACAATTTCAGAGATTGTTACAGAAGCCTGAGCCTTATGTTCAGCGATTCTTTCCTGGCCCTAATCAGTGTGCTTATTGCAGAGAGGAAGGTCATTACAAGAATAGTTGCCCGGCTTTGTTACAGCGTGCGAATGGTGTATCTGGTCAGAGAGGTTGTGGTAGTTTTCAGCAAGCTCCTAGGGGTAGGGGACGTGGTGTGATCCCTCAGAATGAGCGTTCCTCTTCCCTACAGAATTCTGCGAATTATTTTGACCGACAGAATGTTCCGAGTGGTCAGTCTGCCCAGTATTATGTTGAGGATTACTATGTCATAGGTGAGTGTTCTGGTTATAATGATAACTAGGACAGCCAAGGACAAAGAGAGGGAGTAATGTCAGTTCCAGTAGACCAGAGTGGACCTTATGTTGAAGTGATTACATCAGGTGTGTTAGAACCTTTTCTTTTGGATACTGGTGCGATGAAGAGTTCTATTATGCACTCTAAACTTCCTGGCGCACCTTTGCCTGGCTTGACCAATGTTTCAGTAGGATTTTCAGGCGCCCCAGTTCGTAATCTGGTTTCTAGTCCTTTGTCCCTTACCATTGGCCCTTGTGAATTTGAAGCTCCTCTTATTTTAACGACTGGTTGTGGTGAGAATCTGTTGGGTTTGGACTTGCTGAAAAGATTGTATGCGACATTGCATTGTTCTCCTTCGGGAGTACAACTTACCCTTGGTAAGAAAGTGATTTCTCCAATGTATTTGTCTAAGGATTGTTTGCCACTGGAATTGCGTTCGCTTCCTGATACACTTTGGGCTACAGGTCCAAATGATGTTGGTCTTTTCCAGATTCCACCTTATGTTGTCACCCTTAAGTCAAATGCTAGGCTACCTCGTATTCCCCAATACAAGATCTCGAGTGATGGTGAGAGAGCTCTTTTAGCGATTGTCTATGATCTGGTTGAGAAGGGTGTAGTTGAGGAAACGAGAGGTAATGTGTGTAACAGTCCTGTTTTGCCTGTCCTTAAACGTACTGATGCTTCTCAGCCACCTATGTAGAGGTTTGTGATCGACCTTCAAGATGTCAATAAGATAGTAGTGCCACAGTTTCCTGTGGTACCTGATATCACTGCTTTGTTGACTTTGATTCCTGCTTCGGCAGCTTGGTTTTCTGTCATCGATTTGAAGAATGCTTTCTTCAGTATTCCTATTGCTGAGGAGAGCAGGGATATTTTTGGCTTCTCATTAGGAGGCCGAAGCTTCCGGTTTAAGAGAGCTCCCCAAGGTTATTGTGAAAGTCCCTCCATCTATAGTCAAGCGTTGAAAACTCAGCTTGACGGTTTTGTGTTACCTGTTGGTGCTACTCTTATTCAGTACGCCGATGATTTGTTGATTACTGCTGATGATGAAAAGATTTGTAAAGAAGCTACTCTTTCTTTGTTGCGGTATTTGTCTGACCTTCATCATAAAGTGTCACCTTCAAAGTTGCAATATTGTCGCCAAGAAGTAACCTACTTAGGTCATCTCTTGTCGAAGGAGGGAAGGAGATTGACCCCAGAACGAATTCAAGCGATTGCGCAAATGAATGTACCATCCACACAGAGAGAGGTGCGTGCCTTTTTAGGTATTACATCGTATTGTAGACAGTGGATCCCCAATTTTTCCTTGCTAGCGAAACCACTGTTGGCATTGACTCTGAAAGATACTCCGCATCCTCTTCCTTGGTCTGACGAATGTCAGAAAAGTTTTTCTGAACTACGCGATGCATTGTGTTCGGCTCCTGTGTTGGGTACTCCAGACTATAGTAAGCCTTTCACGTTGTACGTGCACGAGAGAGAAGGTTGTGCGTTGTCAGTGTTGACACAACCATTTGGGGACAAGCAGCGTCCATGCGCGTATTTTTCAGCAACGTTAGACCCAGTTGATAAGGCGTTGCCGAGTTGTCTGAGAGCTACAGCTGCAGCGGCTGTTTCTATTCGACAGTCTGTTGGTTTGGTATTGGACAATACGTTCATTGTGATGGTCCCACATGCAGTGGATACCTTATTGAACAGGACTAAGACACAGCACCTTACTAGTGCACGTCTGTCAGGTTACGAGTTGACATTGTTGGCTAGTCATGTTCACATTAAATGATGTAATGTGCTGAATCCAGCTACGTTGTTACCGATCTCTATAGAGACGGGTCCTCAGGAACAGCATGATTGTTTTTTTCGTACAGAGGAAGAAACGAAGGCTATAGTTGACCTGAGGGATACTCCCCTTACGGATGTTGATGGTACCCTATGGGTAGATGGTTCGTGTTTTAAGCTTTCGAATGGTGAAACGACTGCAGCGTATGCTATTACAACTTTACATACAGTTGTTGAGACAGCACGCATACCACAGAATTCTGTGCAAGCAGCAGAGTTGATTGCATTGACCAGAGCGTGTGTGTTGTCAGAAGGAAAGCGAGTGAATGTTTACACCGATAGTCAGTATGCGTTTGGTGTTGCCCATAGTTTTGGGCGTTTGTGGAGAGAGCGTGGGTTCCTTACTTCGCATGGGACAAAAATACAGCATGGGCAGTTGGTGAATGAACTTTTGGAATCTCTCACTCTCCCAAAGCAGATTGCAATTGTGAAGTGTAGTGCGCATAAGAAAATTGTGGACGACGTTGGTTGAGGGAATGCGTTTGCGGATGAAGTTGCGAAGGAAACGGCGAAAGACATGATGAGCCGTATGTATGTTGCTGACGCAGGTAATTGGGTTATGGCTGGTGGAATGTGTGAAGACACAATAGAAAGTGTGAAAACGATTCAGGCTGAAGCGACTGAGAAAGAAGTGAGTGTTTGGAGAGAAACTACGGGTATGTTGGAATCGACAGGTTGTTGGGTTGAGTTGTCAGAACACCAGTGATGGTTGTTGCCTGATGCGTATGTGCTCCCAGTGGTTACAATGGCTCATGGAATGGCTCACATAAGTTCGAAGGGAACATGCAAGTTGTTGGCTCCAGTTTGGCAGAATGCTGGAATTCCGAAATGTGCAGAGAACGTGGTGAAACATTGTATGATTTGTCTGAAGTATAATCCTGGTAAGGGAACTCCAACTCCAGCTGGTCATTTTGCTCCTCCAACGTATCCGTTTGAAGTGATACAGTTAGACTACATTCACATGGAGAGATGCAATAATTTGAAGTATGTCCTTGTGGTTGTTTGCGCCTTTTCCAGGTGGATAGAGGCCTACCCCCTAAAATATAATACTGCCTTGTCTACAGCCAAGGTTTTGCTGAGAGAGTACTTCCCTAGGTATGGTTTGCCGAGAATTGTATGGTCCGACAATGGGAGTGAATTTGTGGGTCAAATCATGAAGAAAGTGTGTGCTGGATTGGGAATAAATCAAAAGTTCCATGCAGCGAATCACCCCCAGTCTGCTGGACTTGTTGAATGTTACAATGGTACCTTGAAGCTGAAATTAGCTAAGGTACAAGCGAGCACTAGTCTTACATGGCCGGATGCCTTGCCGTTGGCTCTTTTGTCAACAAGGACGACTGTGCATTCTCGAGTGGGACTTAGTCCGTATGAAATCGTGTTTGGTCGTCCTGCGAATGTTTGGGGTGTGCCTCGTCCTAAAGAATACAGCAGTATTGAGTACCCTATGTTGGTGGATTACTTACATGACTTGACTGCTAAATTACGTGTTCTCCACCAGCAGGTCCATGACAGTCTACCGACAGCAACTGCGGATCCAGGACACACAATTCAACCCAGCGATTATATTCTCACGAAGAATTTTCAACGAACAAAGAATTTGGACTCCTAAATTTGTTCCATTTAGTGATGCTCATTTGACATGGACACGGTCCGAACGCGAGGATGATGATGTTCTGCAAGCTGCTGTGCCTCCTCATCTAAAGATTGACACCACCAATCCGGAACTTTTATTTAAGAATCCAACTGTACCTACTAAAGAACGCTACGATCTAAGACCGCGAAAGACTGTACATATGGACAAATAAAGTTGAAACTGGAATTTTTTATATAGTGAATTACACCTCGCCAGATCAAGAGACTTTTTTTTGCTTTTTGCTTTTTCGAGTCACCATCCGGACTCAGCTGTAAGGTCGCGGTGTAAAGACTTGGGAGTGCAAGCCGAAGACACAAGGTGAAGGTTCTGGTTGGTCTCAGGGCGTTCCCTGGACTGACAGACGCATTCCTTAGCACGGAACACCCAACCGCCGCGAACAGCACGGTTAGAGGATGGAGTCTTTTGGGTCCGAGAAAGGTGTTGAGAAAATAGGTTTCAAAATGAAAATGTGTACATTGGTTCGTAGCAAATGGTTTATAATAATGTGTTTCCTTATGCTTGTGAATATTACGTTAGCTTGTGTGGGTTGGATTTTCTATGTCACACAATTGCCGCTTACATCTACCTCCCAACCTACTCTTTCTTTTTCTACTGCATCTCCACATGAGTTTCATACTTTACCTGAACATGAACAGACACGAAGATCAGAATTTGTGAATAATTTGTTTATACAGATGTTGCATCAGCATCAGCTAGTCATAAATACCACGAATTGTTGGGTGTGTGGTCTTATGCCACATACTACAGACAAGGGAAGGCCATATTTGGTTTTGCCTTTTTCACCTAATGGGTCAGTTTGGGCACTCCAATCAATGTTTATCTATGCGAACGAAGCCTCTCCAGTGCGTTCTGTTAACGATAACGTGAGAAAGAATGCTTTGATACGGGGAATAGTCGATATGATTAGAGATATTGACGCGTATAATGCTATCCCTAAAGATGAGGTACGAGCATATGTCGGTTGGAATAAGACGACATATAGTGTTAGCTTGACGGAGAAAGAAAGACAGCGAAGGTCTCCCCCTATTTGGACTATACCCCACCGAGGTCATCTTTGTTTGCAAGGTAATGGTCAGAATCCGAGAGCTCAGCTTGGTAAGATTGTGTGTGTTCACACATACGTTTATACGTCCCAGAAATCTCCTCCGCTCGTGCCAGCAAAGGCACGTATTTTGTTTGTCACGATAGAGCATACACATGGTTGCCATCTGATTTTTCCGGCACATGTTACGTGGCATTCTTGCTTCCCCCTTCATACACTGCTGTTTTCGATTACCATAAGACAAGATATGGTAGAGGTGTAATCGATGCGAAAGATACTGTCGCACAAGAAGCTGGAAACTTCTTTAAGGGTTTCCTACCCTTTTTGGGTCCTATGGCTAATAGTAGGAATATTCGTAAGCTTACGAGAGTGGTTGAGGCCACTATAAATGAGACTGCAGGTGCCCTCAGCAATATTACAGCTGAGCTTCAAGCGGATCGCCTTATGACATTACAGAACCGTTTTGTTTTAGATATTATACTTGCAGATAGAGGTGGGGTATGCAAATTGATTAGATCTAGTTGCTGCGTTTTCATACCGGATAATGCCCCGACAGTGAACCAAGCCATCTCTAGACTACATAAGATCTCTGAGTCTATTCATGTGGATGAAGGAGACTGGTCGTTGATGGGATGGTTATGGGAATTGTTGTCCAAATGGGGATGGAAGATTCTGATGTTCCTTGGTATGGCGTTAGCTATCCTTTTCTCGTGTTGTTTATGCATCCAGTGTGGTCCTGCCATTTGTAGTCTTTGTGCTACGATCTGTGTGAGAAGACCAGTCCCGAGAGAAGTGAAGGATAATAAGATGATGTTACAGCAACACCTTGATGACCTGATGACAATAGATATAGACCTAGATTCAGATTGACATGAGTTTAGGCTATTGCCTACGTAATGGCAAAAGGAGGGTCTGAGGTTATGTGATTTTGCTTGCTTTTAAAGTGCACGACTTTCTTTTCTAAACATGGGTTTTTGCCATGCGTTGTGACTGCCATCTGGTGTTGCCTTTTACGTAGGCCTCAGAAGTTAGTCTGCGAGCAAAGCAGTCTGACCTTTTGTGGGTCATGTGTACATTAACTGAGGTTTCCTTTGTGCGCTGGAGTTAATTTCAGAAGCTGGCCTTTCACCTGGAATTGACCCTGCCAAGCCAATTTCCCTGCAAGATCGTTATCCACTTTCCCAATCACCATTCAAGACATTTGTTAACTTTTAAGTTTCTTTACGTTTCTGTTATCTTGCACATTATCTGAAACTACTTTTCTTTACTGTTTCTTCATTTCATGGGTTACACTTTCAATTAAGGGTTTGTCCTGGCCTTCCAGATTATTATTTAGATATGCCTAAATATTAACTTGTGGGTTGGGACACTGTAAAATGAGCTTTACTATATGATGCTGTGTGATGTCATGTATTTTCTATTGGTTGAATTTTAGTGCAGGGGCTTGCATTTTAAATGTACCTTTTTGTGTATAAATAGGGATGTCTCGCCTTAGTAAAATTGAGCAGTTTCTTGAGCTGTACACCGTGTTGTATTGCTGGGATTTCTGCTACTAGCTGCAGCTAATAAATTTGATCTCTGATGCCACCTAGGAGTATTCCGTGTCTCTGTATACCAAGACAAGGGAACCCAGAGGACTTTGGGCGTGTCCCTGGCGCCGCTGGGTACTTGAAATCCCAGTTCTTCAGTCATCAAAATGACCTCGGGCCTCTCATGGTGGTGTTTGAGACGATTGGCATGAAGCACCCGTAGGGGCTGTCGAGGGTTCTTAAGATCCACCAAGTAAGTGGCCTTACCCTTCTTCTCCATCACCTCAAAGGGGCCTGTCCAGCGATCCTGGAGGGCACTAAGCTCTCCAGGTTCCATCACCCACACTTTCTGGCCAGGCTCCAAATCCACGGGGTGAGCGTTGTGGTCATACCACTCCTTCATCACTGCTTGGCTGGCTTCCAAGTTGTCAGAAGCTTGCTTCCACAACTTAGCCATGTGGCTCCGGAAGGCCAGCATGTAGCTCACCACATCCTGAGGAAGCTTCTTGGGAGTCTTTTCCCATCCATCTTTCACCAGGCTGAGAGGTCCACGCACAGGGTGCCCATACAGAAGCTCGAAGGGGCTGAAGCCCACTCCCTTCTGTGGCACTTCCCTGTAGGAAAACAACAAACAGGGTAGGAGGACATCCCATTTCCTCCGCAGGCTCTCAGGCAGACCTTTCAAGGTCTTGTTGAACCTTTCCACCAGACCATTGGTCTGTGGGTGATAAGGAGTGGTAAACCGGTAGGTAACTCCACACTCCTTCCACATAGCCCGCATGTATGCTGACCTGAAGTTGGTCCCCCTGTCGGACACAACCTACTTGGGGAAACCCACTCTGGTAAAGATCCCCATCAGGGCCCTAGCCACTGCAGGTGCAGTAATGGTCCTCAGAGGTATTGCCTCTGGGTACCGTGTGGCGTGATCCACCAAAACCAGGATAAACCTGTGACCAGCTGTAGTTGGTGGATCTAATGGCCCCACAATGTCGATGCCTACCCTTTGAAAGGGGGTGCTAACGACAGGAAGTAGTTCCAGGGGAGCTTTCAGCTTCACCCCTGTTTTCCCACTAGCTTGGCAAGATACAGATGTCCAACAGTATGTCTCGGATGCCACCCTCATCTGAGGCCAGTAAAAGTGGGGGAACAAGCCGGGCAAAGGTCTTGTCCTGTCCTAAGTGTCCTGCCAAGGGTATCTCATGAGCCAATTCTAAAAGAAAGGCTCGGTAACGTTGAGGGACAACCAAGGCTCGTGATGAACTGTGCACGGGTGCCTTAGGTTCACTGTAGAGGAGTCCATCCTCCCAGTAAATATGGTAATTCCCAGTAACGTTCCCTGCTGCCTGGGCTTCAGCCTGTCACCTCAGTCCCTCAAGGGTAGGGCACTCCTTCTGGCCCTTACAAAACTCCTCCCTGGTAGGCCCTCCTTCCACATGCCACTCAGCAAGGATAGGTAAGTTCTCCAGGGAGACAACTTCCCCTCCACGGACTCCTGGTCCACCACTGTAGGTGGCCTATCAGTCTCATGGGCGGGGAAGCCGAGGCAGGCTTCTCCTGTCCTCGGTTTTTTCCCTTTTTGGCAGCTGGCTGGGCCTTTGGTCCAGGCTCCAGTCCAAGCGAACTCCCCCTCCGGGTAGTCGCGGACCTTGTGCTAGCACAGGCCCAGTCAGGTGTACCCAGCATCTCAGAATGAGTCCGGTATTCCACCTCCTTCCAAGCATTGTGCTCCATATCATTCCCCAACAGACAATCGACAGGCACGGCAGGGCTTACGGCAACTCGAAGTGAACCTGCAACCCCTTCCCACTCAAATGGAACCTCGGCCACAGGGTAGTGGCCCAATCTGCCGTCAGCCATCGCGGCGGGGTGGAGTACATGTGGAATCACCTGCTCTGGAGACACCAGTTGACTCCTTACCATAGTCATACTGGCTCCTGTGTCTCTCAGAGCCTGCCCTCTTTGGCCATTGATGGTGACCCACTGCCCATACTTGTTAGTATTTGAGGGCACCTGAATCTTAGGAACCATCTCCCGATCTCCCAGGGACACTAAGGTGACACCCGCCCACTCCCCTCCCTTATCTAAGGGCAACTCCTCCCCGAGCACTACACTAGCTACTCCCAGGGTTTTTCCTCCAGTGGGAGTGGGTGGTCTCTTCGGGCACTTGACATCTCCCTTATAGTGTCCAACGCCACCACACTCAAAGCAGTGGACAACCCTTGGCTGCTAACTTTGGCCAGGAGGAGGGTTTCTGGGCGGGTTAGCTTTAGGGGTGAATCCTGTTCCCTTTCCCTGGAAACTGTTTTAGGGGCCTTTTGAGAACTCCCTCTTTTTATCTCCCCCCTCTTTCTTCGGGGGGGTGCCCTGTCCGATCCTTTGGGAATCCCAACCATTCCCCTTCGAATACACCCGGGTACCAGCCCAGATGTCCGCCTCCTCAGCAAGCTTCCGGGGGTTGGTCAGCTTGCTGTCCACCAGGTGTTGACGCAGCTCGGGAAAACATTTCTCGAGTAGGTGCTCCTTGAGAATAAGGTCATACAACCCCTCATAGTCCTTCACCTCACTGCCTTGTACCCAACCCTCTAGTGCCTTCTTTGCGTAGTCCAAGAAATCCACCCAATTCTGTGTGCCTAGTTTGTGACTACCCCTAAACTTCTGCCGATACTTCTCTGGGGTCAGTCCAAACTTCTTGATCAGCGCCACTTTTATGGTGGGGTAGTGGGTCTGCTCTCCCTGCTCTAGGGCCAAGAGTGTATCCCTTCCTGCAGGAGGCATGTATTTATACAAGCCACCCCCCAGTGTTTCTCCAGTATCCCATGGGCTCTTAAGGAGACCTCATAGGCGGCCAGTCACTTGGCGATGTCATCCCCTGCACTGTAGCTGGCTGGGTTCCCTGGTTGTATCTTTGGATTCGCTGCCACCATTAGGAGAACTGGGAGTCCCTGCCTGTAGGGCCTTGAGATCTAACTCTCTGAGTTTCAACTCATGAGCCATCCTCTGCTCCTCCCTCTCCTTTTCCAACCGGGCTGACTCCCACTTCAGCTGTCTTTTCTCCCTCCGGTCAGCTAATTCAGCTTTGGTTAAGCTTCTTCCAGAGACACTGCTGCCCTCCCTTGAAAGTGTCCTAGGACCCGGTAGTAGGTTCCCCACTTCAGGTTGGTACAATCCATCTACCCCGATGACAGTGTCCCGGTCTGTCTCCTCCTCCTCCTCCTCCTCCTTCCCATCTGGGTGAGCTGCCACCCACGCCCTCAAGCTGGTTTGGAGTTCCCCCTTTTTAGCACCACGCTTGAAGAACACTCCCATATTTTGGCAAAAGTCTCTAAGTTGCGCCACAGTATAGGTCTCCAATTCTTCTAGAGCAAATTCCATTTTGCCAATGAGAGTTCAGGACAGCCACTTGAAAGGAATTAGTTTAGAGGGTAAACAGAAGCGACGTCCACCCCCCACCAGGAGTAAATTTGGAAAAACAAAAATATAATTAGGAAGTCCGCCAGGAGAAAACTCCAGGTGTAGGCCTATGGAGTACACTACGTTACTATTGAGTGAACGCAAGCACAGTTCTCATCCCACCGCTGGACACCAATTATGTTAGACCTGGGGTTACCAGACTACATAGGGTAGCTTGGCGCAAGTAGGAAGGTTTATCCCTAAGGCATAAAGTGTTAAACTTGCGTCGCACCCTTACAGTAACACAGCGTCCATCCACTTGGAAAGAAAGACACTACACCAGTCTTAGGAAAATACGAGCTGTTTTATAAAATAAGCACTCTGTTCTTCAGCAAATTGTGTTTCAGTACACAATCAATGAAATGACTACACATTGGGATATGGACATAAGGTAATCAGCTCAACATTATATACACAATATTTCTTTTCTTTCCCCAATTGTCAAGAGTTCACTGCTACCTCTTACTTCTCTCCACACAGAAAGTAAATGCAGTTTCAATTGTAGCAGCTAGGAAATATCACTTCTCCACATTGTTTTCTTTACTAATATGCTTTACCCTTAGAAGTTCAAGGTTTCTATTATCAGCAGGATACAAATTTTGTCAAGAACACCCCACTTAACTCTTCAGTACCTTAGCTCAAAGCAGAAACAACTGTATAACAACATGTAGAGTAATCATCTAATACATGAGGCTTATAATAACATCAGTCCTATTCCCCTCGATGTTTCACTGGCAAAGATTTCTTGTTGTGTTATACAATATAAGACACACTATCTTGTCCCACAGTCAGTTTATCTTCTTTGTGGCACTCCTTTTTAGGTAATGAATAGCTCAGGGACACTCTGAACCCCCTTCCCGCCTTGGTTAATTGAAGGTACTTGGATTCCTTTTCCCCTCCACTCTCACCACCTCACGTGTCTCTTGGTTAGCCCCAATGTCCTGCCTGGAACAGACTCTGTTAATTGCACAGATTCCCTCTCTCCGAAGAACCTCCCTCAGCTTGGCAACCCTCGGGAGGTGTCAGTCCTGCAGTAACTAAGCACCGATGATGATGCGAGTCAATAGATGGGGGGACAGAGGACTGAATTCGGCTCCCTTCTCCCGCCCCACCGATGACCCTCCTTACTGTAGTTGTGTGGTCCCGTTTGCCCATCCTTCAGCTGGGCCCGGACAGTTCTCAGTACCGGGGAAGGCTCCACTGTCGGTGGTCCACCCTCGCCTGGTTACCTAAGACACGATCTTACCGCGTCTGTACCGCGTCGATCTCGCTGATCTTCAGGGAAGCCCTCAGCTCTTCCGGGGTTCTTCCCATGTCATCTCTGATGGAGTTCAGGACCCCGCCCACAGCCGGCCTCCGTCCGCTCTTCCGGGGAGGTTTCCTCGCCGTCTCTGAGGGAATTCAGGACTCCGCCCACAGCCGGCCTCCGTCCGCTCATCTCCTCCTCTTCCGACACGGCGATGACAGCGGTGGAGATCACTCGCTTCCACTGCACTTCGCTCGCTAGACTTCTCCTCACCAATCCGATAGAATTCACATATGGCAGGCACGCGCCCTCACAGCTGTTGGTCACGCCACCGCCGGGGAATTCTTTCTCAGCTCCTCAGAGACTCTACCGCAGTGAGTGGCTCCTCAATCACTATTATTTCTATTCAGTGATGCCACTTAGGTCAGCTTTCCACCGCATCCAGGGGATAGTCTGGGAGCACTTATATAGCGTATGGGGTAGGAATCAGTCCCCTCACAACAGGGCTTGGTCGATGAATAGGGGGCACGTCACTTGAAGAGGCCATCGGCTCAGAAGTCGATCTCCCCTTGCTCAGTGCGCCTTCCTCCCCACAAGATCGCCTCACTCCTTTCCTGACCAGGTTTCACAACAACTCACTGGTCACTACAAAATGGCTGACCTCACGCTGGCCTTTATATAGGCTGGCCTCAGGCTCCTAGAACCAGCTGGAAGGTTCTAGAGCCTCCCTATGCTATCCTATGGGTCTCTTTCCTGAAGTAACAGTTATGGCAGTTACAAGCCACCATTTTGTGTAACTAAGCTTGCCCTCAGAAAAGGAGGGATTTCTAGGCCTATGAGGAACCATGGGGTCAAGGAGTACCTAACCCCCAGGTCAACACCTAAATGTTTTAGTGGACATCAAAAATGAAAGGAATTGAGGGGTAAAAAGGGGACAAAAATAAATAAATAATAGGAGGGACCACCCAAAGGCTGACAGGTCTAACAGCACCACATTAAAGGAAAGCACAGCAAGTCAATATTATATGGGCCTGCACTGCTGCCACAAGTGTGTCAAAGCGAAGCAAGCCCCCACTAAAGCAGAAAATGATACCAAGAACCCGAGCCGCAAGTAAGTGCATGAAGCAGCACAACACTGCACATAGTATTGGACAAGTAGTGTAAAGAGAGGGCAGGTGCCCACACGTACTGAACAGATCACTGCGCAGCCCAACCACAAGGGGAGGAAAGAGTGGGAGGCATGGAGCTGCTCAAGACATCCCAGAAACAGACTGGTCAAGAGAGTGCCACATGTCCCAATGGAATGCCTGTCAGGTTTAGAGGGAGATACTGCAAAATCCCCAGCAAAGAGACTGGTGTGGCAAGGAGAGGCAGCACTGCAGTGTCTTTCTGCCTCAACTCTCACCACCATGACAGAGAGGGAGGGAACGCAGCGCCAATGAAGGTGCTGCCCACAGAATTGAGAGTGCCAAGAAGCCCAAAACCGCCCCAGCACATAAAAGTGTCAAGCAACCAAGAGCAGAAAGGCCTAAGAAGGCAGCAAGCCTTGAAGCACAAAAGGAGCGGGTACAGGGTGTGCGACTCCCAGTGGCTGACTGATGCCACAGCAATCAAGAAGGATTTTGCTACACACGCCCCAGTGGTGACCCAATGTCACCTCAAGCCAAGGAAATTGGCACAAGGAAATTGGCAAGCCCCGCTCCAGAAGAGGACAAGCGAAAGACGGTCCAAGAGCGCAAAGACTGAGGTGCGCCGACACTGGTACCCAGAAGCTGACAACAAGGACAAGCGTCTAGAAGAGAGAGACATCTCCACACAATTGCACTGCTGAAGAGAGATGGGAGATCCCCTATCTCTCTTCCATGCCAACGAAGCCCTGCAGTGGGCAGAAGACAGCACAGAGTGTCTTCCCTCACACTGCCTCAAGACTTAGTCGCCAGAAACCCAAGACAGGCAAGAGAGAGTCGCACACCTCACATGGCAAGCCGCCACCATAACGTACGTTCCAACATCAGGCGACATGTGGCAGGACACCACAGTCGCACCGCAAGCACAGAGCACGTCACTCACGGTGACTAACTCGGCCAAGCATGCTAGAAAAGAGGCAGGACCAAGTGCCATGACGGCGGAGCCTCGAGGCGCAAGCACGATGCCCTTGAGTGAAGAGAAGAGGAGCACCACGAAGTCCCTGAACAGGGTCCCCAAGAGGAATAAGGAAGTCCTACTGACAGGACAGACATGCGACAGGTCCGCAGAACAGTGAAGACCGTCTCAAGAACTGTACGCGACCAGAGTGATGTCCATGTGGGCCAAACATGAGACTTGTGACAGGATGACACATCCAAGTGAGGACCTGGTCGGAAAGAGGAACTGAGAGTGGCAGGACGCCACTCTGCGAAGGGAGAAAGGACAGTGGCGCAACGCCACAGGGCAGACAACCACCACAGGCGCGTAGACGAAAAAGGAGCAGAGTGACAGGACAGAGGACTCGTACCACCACAAGATGAGCGCACCCAGAGACACCAGACAGCCATCAAGACGGACCGATGTCCCTGGAAACAGCCCAATGGGAGAAACAACTGTAAGCCGCAGCTAGTGTGAACCGCGTCTCTCTCCAACGCTTCCCAGTGCGACCGCCCAGTCCCGTAGCCAGACTGACGTCCCTGGAGACAGCCCAATGGGAGAACCAAGTGTAAGCCGCAGCCAGAGTGAACCGCGTCTCTCTCCAACGCTCCCAGCGCTTCTGTCCAGTCCCAAGCATTGTCAGTCCAAGTCGGACGGCATCCCTGCTTCTCACCGCAGATACCACGGGTGAAGAACAGCCTCACCAAGATGAAGACATGGGCTGCAAAGTCCTTCCAGTCCGCCTCACTCCCTGAGGTCACCTACAGCGAGAGATCGCCACCTGTTCGCCCACCTGATAGGAAATAACTATGTTCATCATCCAGGTGCATCATCACCAAGGTGCAACGCACCACCAGAGTGGATTCCCGCACTCCAGACAACCGGAGTTCAATCAGGCGAGCCACCCAGGACCCTTCTGTGTGCCCTTGTCTTCCTGAAGCCTGCCAAAGTTGAGCATACCCAACCATTGGAATATCCACCCATGGGATTATGCAAGACTTGGCTGTGGCCCTGTTGGGAGTTCCACAGCGACCCCTCAGCGCGGCCTATGCAAAGGCCCGCACAGCCCATGCGGTCACATGGCAATCCAGGGGCAAGGGCCTCGACGGAGTTCCTGTGAGAGGGGAATCAGAATAGGAGAAATACATCGGCAGCAGCTCCACGACAGGCACGGGAAGCATGGAGGTCACAGTCGAAGACTAGTCACCCAAAGACCATCAGAGGAAGGCACAGAACCTGAGTCCTGATGGCGAGAACATCTACACGGAGACACCACCCTCTGGGGCTACATGAGCGACTTGGCTGTAAGTCCTGTTGGCAGTTCCTCAGTGACGCGTTCGCATGGCTTGCACGAAGCACGCACAGTCCACACGGTCCCATGGCAGCCCGCAAGGAAGGCCTTCCAGGAGGCTCCAGTGAGAGAGGAGTCCAGGCGAGGGAGGCAAGTCTGAAGGTGCCGGCTGTCAGGTGTGAGGAAGACCATCAAGCACGTTTGCCTCCAATGAGAGGCCTCACACACTGAGATCATCTCAAACAGCTGAAGGTTTGTCGTCCACCAGCACCTGAGTGCCTGAGAGATCTCCAGAGTGGACTCCACCACCGCTCCAGATGCACCGATACTTGAATTTTGTACATAGACTCCAACACCAAGAGACCAGGCCGGTCTAAGTACATCACCAAGGTGGACTAAAGCATTCTGACCATGCGGTCCAAAGCTCCAGCGCTGCCTGACCGACGACCTGAAGAGACTCATTTGGTGCTATGTGTTGTTTATTTGTTTTCTTACAGGTTGGGCTATTGTTTGTTTCTTTTCATTAAAGTTTATGAGGGATGTAGTGTCCGGCTGGACATGTTATAATGTTCTGCCTGCTGTACCCCAAACTTTAAACCCACCCACCACAGGCGTCACTGGTCAGGTGACCCTGCAAATAAAAGGGGACGGGCGCACGTGCCCTGGGCCAGTTGCACTACACCACTACCCGTGTCTGTGTGGTCAGTGTCTACAATGAGGGCCTAGCACCAACCAACCTTACAGCAAGGTCGAGACACAATGTTCCAAATAAGTCCTTTGGAAATATACCCAGCACTCTCCATAAGGCCTTATATGTGCTCTATATACAACTTGTAAAACTAATTGTTTCCTCCTGTTATCTTACTGCTCATCTGTTCCCGAACATCACTTTTGGCCTACTCACAGCCTTATCATGTCAGTGGAACTTGCAACGCCGCTGCCTGTGCTGCAAACATCTGTATTCTAAAGCTATGTCTACACTGCTGCTGTCTGTGCTGTGCCTGTTCATAATTCACTGAAGCCTGAACCTCTTCTGCCTGTTCTGTAACAGTCTTATTAAATGAAGCCGCCCCTGCTGCTGCATGTTCTGTACTTGTTTCCGAAGCTTGAATTACCGCTGCCTATACTGTACTTTGATGTGAGTAAAACTTTGGAAAATATTTGCACTTCAAAGCCAAACCGATTTACTTTGTCAATGCTTCTTCGAAAATCATAAGCTACACATGATTGGTGGTACAATACTTCGCAAATTAAAAACAAACTCGTTTTCAGCTTGGAGGGACTGTGTGTGCATGTGGATGATTGTAGCAGCAACTCCTAGATTTGAAAACAATGTATTTTTCTTTCAAAAAATTGGTTTTCCTTAGTTTGTCGGGAATAAGCTTCGAAAATAAAAGGCACTGCTGAGATTCGAACTCAGGATCTCCTGTTTACTAGACAGGCGCTTTAACCAACTAAGCCACAGTGCCAGCTGGTAGCAGGTTTCCCCATCTATTTCTTAATGTAAATGCCAAGCAGTGCTCAGTGTTCAATGTTCAAAGTTTTGTTATTTTTCATCTGCTCCCAACAAGAGACAGAAAACCTGATACACAAATGGAAAAATGACAAGATGGGTAATGAAAAGCGTCTATCCGCACACATACGTATCTGTATTCATGCAGTATGCATTTATTACAGTATGGACGCTATACACCGATGAAATAAGTGATGTACATACGTTAAAGTACAAACGTATACAAGAGTGGATTGATACAAAGACCTCCCATATATGTAAGACATATGAATGTCTACATACGTAAGCCGCGTGCTCTTTCCTGCACCTCTCGTGACCCCCCTACCCGTCACATCCTGTATCTGTAAAGCCGAATGGACTCTCAAAGAAACGAAAGTGCTTTAAATGTTTAATGTTTTCTTCGATACCTTGTCTCCAGCTGAAAAGAAGAACAAGCATTTACAATGCAATGGTTTCGCCTTTGGAAAAGTTAGAGCTATTGGCATTGTAAATGACAACATTTGTATTTATGTGTTGGTTTTGAAAACAGATAAATAAATGGCATTGTCATTTACATTGCCATTAACTTAATCTCTGCAGTCACTCTGCAGTCCCTAGCACTCCATAGCACTCCCTAGTCACTCTGCACTCCCTAGCACTCCCTAGTCACTCTGCACTCCCTAGCACTCCCTAGTCACTCTGCACTCCTTAGCACTCTGCACTCCTTAGCACTCCGCACTCCCTAGTCACTCTGCACTCCCTAGTCACTCTGCACTCCCTAGCACTCCCTAACACTCTGCAGTCACTCTGCACTCCCTAGTCACTCTGCACTCCCTAGCACTCTCTAGTCACTCTGCACTCCCTAGCACTCCCTAGTCACTCTGCACTCCCTTGCACTCCCTTGCACTCCCTTGCACTCTGCACTCCCTTGCACTCTGCACTCCTTAGCACTCCGCACTCCCTAGTCACTCTGCACTCCCTAGTCACTCTGCACTCCCTAGTCACTCCCTAACACTCTGCAGTCACTCTGCACTCCCTACCACTCCCTAGTTATCTGCACTCCCTAGCACTCTCTAGTCACTCTGCACTCCCTAGCACTCCCTAGTCACTCTGCACTCCCTAGCACTCCCTAGTCACTCTGCACTCCTTAGCACTCTGCACTCCTTAGCACTCCGCACTCCCTAGTCACTCTGCACTCCCTAGTCACTCTGCACTCCCTAGCACTCCCTAACACTCTGCAGTCACTCTGCACTCCCTAGTCACTCTGCACTCCCTAGCACTCTCTAGTCACTCTGCACTCCCTAGCACTCCCTAGTCACTCTGCACTCCCTTGCACTCCCTTGCACTCCCTTGCACTCTGCACTCCCTTGCACTCTGCACTCCTTAGCACTCCGCACTCCCTAGTCACTCTGCACTCCCTAGTCACTCTGCACTCCCTAGTCACTCCCTAACACTCTGCAGTCACTCTGCACTCCCTAGCACTCCCTAGTCACTCTGCACTCCCTAGCACTCTCTAGTCACTCTGCACTCCCTAGCACTCCCTAGTCACTCTGCACTCCCTAGCACTCTCTAGTCACTCTGCACTGCCTAGCACTCCCTAGCACTCTGCACTCCCTAGTCACTCTGCACTCACTACTCTGCACTCCCGCCTTGAACAGGGCCAGCACGTACTGTCCCATGAGGGCCGCCTTACCATCTGACAAACGTTAAGAGTCAAGCAGGGTTAACCGTGACTGTTGGCCTGCTCGGGGACATTATCTCCTGTTCCCAGATACTTGCGGATGGATAACTTGGTTGGCCATCTCTGCCAAACAAAAGTGTATGTTTTAGAATTAAAGACATACAGGCCTGTCAGCAGACATTTACCGGAACTGTCGTACACTCTTAGAATACCCCCTTCTTTCCCACTGAGGCAGTGTCAAGCACCCTTTGTCACAGCAGTTCTCCCTTAAACCGTGTTAGAAACCGTGTTAGAAGATGCCTGTGAGGCATAGCTTACAACATCTGTATGCCCAGGTGCTTAGATAATGCACTGACTCTCCATCCTCCTTCTGCAACACCACCACTAAGCCCCATATCTCTTTAACAAATTGAGCGAACAATGAGCCCATCGCATTGGTTACATCCTTTTGCCTTTTTTTCTCTTTCCCCCTTGCCCCCCCTGAAAAACCTATCCTTTCCTGATGCAATAGATTTCAAGCAGTTGGACTCGATCTTCATTGGCTCTAGAGCTGAGTGGGTAAATGGGAGTAGGAGTGGGGTCTTCATCCGCCAAAGGTCGATAACATTAGTTATTTGTTTTTGTGGGAGTTTTACATAGCACAAACTCAACCTGAAGGTATCAGAGCGCTTTAGTGAGCATCAGTTGCGTTACAGGCGGACACATTCATTTTGCTAGGCACGGTAATCACGTGATTTGCCCAGAATCACAGGATGCTGAGCGTCCCTGCCAAGACTGGATCCCTGTTCCCTAGCTTCGAGGTCGATTGCTCTAGCCGTTATGCCACATCCTTGCAATCACAATCCCATTCACTTGCCAAACAAATCAACGCAGTAACAATGTTAGCATAGTACTTATAACTGTAAAAAGAAAATGCCCCGTGTTCCAAAAAGGGGCGTTGTCTCTACTCTCTACAAGCCTTACCTGGATCCACTCGTGAAGGTCACTCGGCGGTCCTCTGCGGTGTAATAGTGCCCCAGGAGGAGGGTGGAGAGGGTGACAATGACCATCCAAAAGAGACCGCAGCTGTTCAGCCGGGGAGCCCGGGGGCAAAAGACTTTCATTCCTGGAGGCTTCGTTTGGGGGTCCTGCCCCTCCCCTTAACAGTTACTTCAGGCTGTGCAGGAACGGGAGAGTGGGGTCCTGGGACCCTCTAAGAGAGCGCGGTGAGGCAAAGGACTTCTATCATGTGTACTCTGCGGCTCACCTGTTCCAATCTCGGCAGGTTAATGCGCCGGCTGCAGACCTCTGTGCGGGCCGACGAGGTCAAAGTTTCCAGTTCCAGTAAAAGTGTAGGGTGGGTTAACGCGCCGACTGTGGAACTCTGTGTATGCCCGGGAAGCTACAAATTCGAAGCCCATCAGGGTGGCTGTAGGCGTACAGCTAAATGTACCCTCACTTGCCTGATGGATCCTTTGCTACTGAAAGGCGACGCCTCTTACAGCCTGCAGCGCGGCTCGTATGCAAGTGATTCACACACTGCCCGGCCTCGGTGCGCTCCATTGATTACAAAATACTCGCACTTGGTAAGGTAGTTGTGTGTAATATGTTCCAAAAAAGCACTTAAATATTCAAGCACATATTTTAGATTGTATTTTTAAAGCATTTGAGGGCATAAGTATCCGCATCGACAATCCGGGTCAATATATTTTCCAAAATAGAACTGACTCTGTGTGCACTATGCGTAAATTACAAACGTCTGAAGATTAGGTAGCGCCTCGGGAAACACCTAGTTACACCATGGGGCTACTCTGCTGTTGACTAATAACGTTTACCTCGGAAATGTCCTTACACAGGTTGCATAAACAGAATGTAGGCCTGCCCAGGCAAGGTCAAAAATTGTCGCTCGATTTACCACCTGAGCAATTTAGTTGTGTTAATGCAGAAAATCCCCGACACGATCAAATAGGGGGGAGTTCCGCTTTATTCCCTCTGTTTCTAGCGTGAAGCATTAAAGATGGCCGTGATCAGTCGCGTGAAGCAAAGAAAACATGAAGCAATTACTTCAAGTGCGACAGGAGACGCTTCATAAACTCAAGTGTTTTTTCCCTGCCGGTTCCCACCCAGTGATGGAAACGCAGCACCAGACCACAAGCACCACTGGCACTTTCCCATTAATGATTTATGGTATGTTTTTTTGGCTTCGACCAGCCCTCTACATTTCAAAACGCCCCCGGTTTGTAACAGCGCACTGAAAGAAACAGAAATGAAAAACGCACCGGTGCAAACACCGTGAAGACAAGCACTTGTGATGAGAGGCGGTCACGTGATGTTTGACAATGCAGCGGTTTCGGCTTTTGTGCTACTTGACGGATGATACTGGCGCGTTCTCTTTACTGTAGCCACCGCAATGATAAATATACTCTGCATATGTTATGCAAATTAACCAGACTGATTATCAGGGAGGCAGATTAACATTCTTTAAGGCGACTCGCTTCGCTTTCATGTGATTGATTCAAATTGTGAACTCTGCAGTTCTTTCCCGGGTCATGGCACGTTGCCTTCACGAGGCAGGTTTAGGAAATAGAGTCACTCGGGGTACATACTCTCGCGCGCAGCCTCGGTTTCAACCCTGAGGACAGAATACGGCAATTCTGTACGTTTTATTGTATAAGACCCTTTTGCTTTGCAGCAAACATATGAACACCTCTAGTGAAAAAGAAACAAGAGGCGCTAAGAATAAATGATACTCAAGTTCCGGGGGGTGGTGTTACTGGGGGAGTGTGGGCGGGGTATGTGAAACGTTGACGATGATTTGTGTACGAAATGGGGTGATGGCTAGCAGGAAAACAAGCACCTACGAGGACAACGGACGGCGGGAGGGGGCGGGAGAGGACACGGACGGCGGGAGGGGGCGGGAGAGGACACGAACGGCGGGAGGGGGGCGGGAGAGGACACGGACGGCGGGAGGGGGCGGGAGAGGACACGGACGGCGGGAAACGTGCACAGGACAGCGAGGGGGGGCGGGAGAGGACACGGACGGCGGGAGGGGGCGGGAGAGGACACGGACGGCGGGAAACGTGCACAGGACAGCGAGGGGGGCGGAAAGGCACACGGAGGGGGCGGGAATGGACAGCGCATCTGAATTCACTTTCAGTGAAAGGGGAGGGAACGGGAAAAAACGTAACTCCGCCCTGGGAAAAAATCTCGGGAACGCCCCCGAATCTGGTCCGGCCTTGACGGACAGATCCGGCACCCAATGGCTAGCCTCCATTTATGGAGCTAGCCAATGAGAGCCGGGGGACGTTCCCGAACTGCTTAGTGTCGACATAGGATTTCACCTGCGCTGAAAGGCTGCGCAGAGCGCAGCCTTTCGGCAGGCGAAACCCAAAAAGACACTATGTTGCTCGCAACTCTCTCACCAGAGCACTCGGATTTAAACAGCGCTTCAAAAAGTGCACATTCATATTGTATATTCGACACTTTTTATTTTGTGCAGATATTTATTTGGTCGTTGCTTGATTATTATTTTTTGAATGTAATAAAGAATTGAAATACAAAAAAAAACAGAGTGTCCCACGAAAACATAGAGACTGTGTTACAGAAAGGGTTTGCCAGTGTCCGACTGGACTACAGGGCAATCAGGCGGTGCTCGAGGGCTGGTATTACAGGTCAGTTTGTGGGCCGGTTAATGATCTGCTTGAGCGATTTGTACTGTTGATTTCTCTAATAAATCAAATATTGCCTTCAGCAAGCTCAAATATATGCAGTTCTCTACTACTCGCAAAACACTTATGCAGCGTGCCCTTACAAGTTCAAAATTGCCCCAATTTCCAAACACGGGCCTCTTTTTCAGCTTTCTAATTCACTAAAAGGGGCTATCTTAATTTTGTTGCCTGGGCCTATTTTCTGTCCCAGTCTTCCCTAATTAGAGCCGTGCCACCTGCAACTATTGCATGGCACTAGAAGCATATAATATACACCAGTTCAATCATTGTCAATCAGCCAGCACATCACACTGGTATTTACCAGAATAAACAACAGTCCTCACTGTACAGTTCGCGTGGCTTTTCCATATCATGAATCCGGAAAATTAAAAAGAGCAATGGCCAGTACGGGGATCGAACCCGCGACCTTGGCGTTATTAGCACCACGCTCTAACGAACTGAGCTAACCGGCCTGCATGTTCAACCAAGTATTGAATGTGACAAGTACACACGTGCACTGTTGCGGTCAGCGTGACGCATATGCAGAGTCAGCATTTTAATTATAGGTCGGAGTTCGTTAGCCTCAGCATCATGGACTACTGACACAGGGCAAATGCCACAAACCACATGGAGGCGCTCAGACATCCTGGGCCGACTCAGACCGTACACATATCAGGAAGCAATCACCATGGAACAGGTACATTAATAGGAGAACTGCACTCAATGCGCCTGATTAACAAGAACGACACAATGAACTACTCGAGAGAAGGATGGCGTAAATCCTGGACTCTCTCCTCTGTCTCCGTCATGCTGCCTCCCCCCCCACCAAATAATGGACGGGTTTTAGGCACCCAGCAGCACCGCGCATGCGCAATCATGTCTCAGCGGGTTGTTTCCTGTTCCGCAGATTATACCGTAACCTAGACCGGAGAACTGTCTGCACAGGACGCCGCTGTACTCACTGCCCTTAACCCTTCACTGCGTGTATCTTTGTTTTCTATAATCCTTTCTTGACTATTCTCCACAGCCAATACTTTCATAAACCGTGCTCACTTGTTGCACTTTTTTTCTCTGATCGCCTCGAGTGCACACATTATACTTAGCAAACCCTATTAGCTCGTTGTTTTTTTCTGGGCCTTCCTTTTTGAAATTTTTGGACTGTTTTCATTTGCCTTTTGAGGAAAACTTGTCCCCGGAACTGTACATGATTGTATTTGTCACATTTAGTTAGTGTGGGTAGTCGTGGCCGAGTGGTTAAGGCGATGGACTAGAAATCCATTGGGGTCTCCCCGCGCAGGTTCAAATCCTGCCGACTACGGAATTTTTTTTAAGCATATTACACATTTTGTTATTGGTGTGCTATGTTATGTATTACTATGTCAGGCAGTCCGCCCGTCTGAGAGAGACGGATTATAACTGTGCTACGGATTATCTGCAGGGCCACAGGAATTCAGCGGCTGGAGAGGAGGATCCGGGTCAACCCAGCCTCTGAGCTCAAACGCAATCAATTCTAACAGTGTGATGGCAAGATGACACAGCAGTGAAAGGGAGGCACCAAGCTATGGGGGACAAAGACATCTATACACGAAGTGGCATCAAAGGCATCTATACACGAGGTGGCATCAAAGACATTCATGCACGAGGTGGCATCAAAGTAGGGTGACCAACTGGCATGGGTGCAAATTCAGGACTGTGAGTGTAAAAATTCAGGACAAAAATTCAGGACAGGAGGTCAAAATTCAGAACAAAACTTCGTGACATAAGGTACGTTTTACAGACATATCAGAGGAGGTCACACTATAGTATATAAGTAATTGTAATGATGCAGGTTCCCCCCCAATAACAACAGTGTACCGTTTATGGGTCGAGGGTATTTATTTTATGTTATACGCTAGGAGAGCGCCGAGCCGGTGACTCTATCCTCGGCGTTCGCGCTTCTCCCTCCTGGATGCGCGCGCAGCGCTCCGAAAATGGCGGCCGCCACGTTGCGCCATCACGCAGCGCGGAACAACTAGACAGCGAACACTACATATCTCCCCCTTTTTATACCAATGGAATAACTTCAAAAACTTACAGTCCTTCACCCATTTGAAAGTCCTGAAATCTGGATGGTCTCACCACCGCTCTCCCTCTGCGGGTATACCTTACCGGGGTGGCAGTGGTATCTCTCTCCTGAGTCTCTTCGCTGCCTTCCCCACGGCTAAGTTCAGCTGGGCTCCTCAACGATCTCCTTACACTCCTCTCTCCTTCCACCCCCGGGGTGGCTCTGTTGTCCTGTCCCTCATTCACGTCTCCATCTTCCATGTCCACTTCCAAGTTAGAGAGTTCGGATCCGTCGTTGGGCTCCATCGCTACTCCCTGCTCCTGCTCATCATGATTCCACTGTAGTATCTTGTTGCATCTCGCCATGCGGTCTTGAGACCATACATTGCCGTCACTCAACAAGGCCGCTCGGTCATACACCTCCTTAACCTGGAGGGGTTTACTGTATTTGCTGTCCCCCTTCCTTTGCATCACCGCCAACTTGACTCTTACCCATTCACCTTCTTCTAATCCCATATCTTTTACATTCCTTCGTGAGTTGTAGTACTTGGCATATACAGCTTGTGCTCTTTCCAAGTTCGCTTGCACCACTGCCGGAGACCATTTACTGGTTACTGTTTTCTCCTTCCACATTCTGTTGTCCTTCGTGAAGGGATCTCGGCCTCTCAGGATTTGGAAAGGGCTGTACCCTGTGTCAGTAGGGGTGATTCTGTACGCCCATATCATTTGCCCTATCTCCTTCTCCCAGTCCTTGTCACACATTATCGCCGCTTGCACCGATCCCATCACCACCCGGTTAAAACGTTCTACCAGTCCGTTGCCCGCCGGGTGATATATGGAGGTGTGCTTGGCGAGAATGCCATTCCTCTCCATGAATTTGGTCAATTTTTCTGAGGTGAACTGAGGGCCATTGTCACTCAATATGGATTTGGGAATGCCTTCTCTCACGAACGTGTCATCCAAGAACCTTAGGATTGTTTCTGTGTCCATTGTTTCGTCCACATTCACTTCTGGCCACTTGGAGTATCTGTCTTTGAGGACACACACGTACTTCGGCGTTCCTTGTCCATCCAAGATCGGGCCCAAAATGTCAATGGACAACTCTTCCCACGGATTTCTCGGGAGTCGAATTTACCTAGCGCCGGCCTCAAAGGCTTGAGCGTTTTGTCCGCTCCTTGGCACTGGATGCACTCTCTGATGTATCGTTCGGCTTGCATGTCCATGCCTGGCCACCAGTATCCCTGTTTTGTCCTAAATTTTGTTTTACCAATCCCCAGGTGTCCTTCGTGGAGTATCGCCAACAGTCTAGGAATTATTCCTGATGGAGGGATGACTTTGTCCCCCCTGTATACGAACACTCCCTTGTCATCTACTGATAGCTCTTCCCTGACTTCGTAGTACTTCCGTAGGTCCTCATTGAGGTGTTTCTTCTCTGGCCAGCCCTTCACAATGCACTCCTTCACCTCCTGTACAACCTGATCCTCCTCATAGGCTGTTTCCCACTCTTGTCTGCTAATGACTCTTTCCTGGTCATCCATTAGGGCTACCATTTCCTCTCCCCCTTCTTTGTCTTCTTCTTCTGTTTCCATGGCTGCCGCTCTGCTCAAGTAGTCTGCCACTTTATTCCGACTGCCCGGAATATACTTCACATCATATCTGAATTCCAACAGCTTCAAAGTCATTTTGGAGATTCTAGGTGTGGCACTGGCATGCCCACTTGAGGTGAGCACTTTCACTAACGGTTTATGATCCGTCTTCAACTGGAATCGTGTTCCCCACAGGAATTGCCGGAATCTTGTCATTGCCCACACCACCGCCAGCGTCTCCTTTTCTATGATGCTGAACTTCTTTTCAGTGTTGCTTAGTGTGCGGGATGCAAAGCTCAATGTCTCCACCACTCCTTGTCGTCTGTCCTGCATTAAGACGGCACCTAGACCCTTGTCACTGGCGTCTGTTGTGAGCACGGTTCTACCTTGGGGATCGTAGCCTTGCAGGGGTACGGCACCCACGACATCCATCTTAATGCTTTCAAATTCCCTCTGCGCTTCTTCTATCCAGCTAAACGTCACCTTTTCTCTCGTTAGTTGTCTCATGTGGTGGGTTTTTGTTGCAAAATGTTGAACAAATTTACTATAGTATTCTGCCATGCCTAAAAAGGACCTGACATGTTCCTTGCTGATGGGGGGTGGTGCATCACAGATCGCTTTCACATTTTCTGTCTTGGGCGTGATCCCTTGCACTCCGATTTCATGTCCTAAGTATGTTACGGGCTCCATTCCTAGGCGGCACTTTTCCCATTCTGCGGTTAGGCCTTTTTCCTCCAATACCTTCAGTACCTTGGTGAGTTTCGCGTCATGGTCTATCCTGTCTCGCCCCATTACCTGGACGTCATCCTGAAAGTATTGGATGCCGTCCATGTTCTTGAACAACTGATGCATCAATTTTTGAAACACCGCCGCTGCCGACGCCAGCCCAAACGGCATGCGGCAGAACTGGTAGCATCCGAAGGGGGTGATGAAGGACGTCAGCCTCCTGCTTTCCGGGTGTAAGGCAATTTGGTGGTATGCTGAGGTTAAGTCAATGGTGGAGTACCACTTTACTCCTCTTGTTTTGGCTAGCATTTATTCGATTCTCGGTAAGGGGAACTTCTCCACTACAATGTTTTTGTTCAGTTCCCACAGGTCTACACATAGCCTGACCTTTCCGTTGGGTTTCATCACCACCACCAGTGGTGCCAGCCATTCGGCACATGTGATCGGTTCAATTATGCCCTTTTTCTCTAGCTCTTGCAGGTCCACTTGCACCGCATCTCTCACCGCAAGAGGCACATTCCTCACCTTATGGGTCACTGGCACCGCTCCTGCTTTGAGTACGATCTTGTGCGCAAACTTTTCTAGTTTTCCCACTTTGCCTCCGAACACCTTCGGGTATTCCATCTTCCATCTGTCTATGTCGGGCCATCCATCTGGTTCGGTGAGTAGGATCTGGAACTTTCCCTTCAGGTCCAGTTTGATTCCCAGGTCACCCTGGTCCAACCACCCCAACACCGATGGTCCTCTTTCGGAGACGTACAGTTTGCAGTAGGCACTGTGCCCTTTGAATTCAAATTTTAACGCCGGAACTCCACCATGGGTATGCGGTCTCCATTGTACGTAATGGGCCTTATGTCCAGCTTCTCAAGCTCTGGGCCCACATGAGGCTTAAATGTCTCGTTCCACACCGCCCTCTGGACTATTGTGTATGGCGAACCTGTATCCGCCACAATGCTTATCGGCACTTCACCAATCGTCATGTCCAGTACCTGCTTGCTCGATCTCTTGGTGTCCACGCATAGTACTTGATCGTAGATGCAAAGTACCATGTCCTCCTCCTCGTGGCCGCTTTCCTCTGGGTCTTCTTGCCCTTGGTCCACATATCGTACCACACTCCTGGCTGACTTCCTTCTTGCCCTTGGTCCACATATCGTACCACACTCCTGGCTGACTTCCTGCGGCATATCTTCTCGTAATGCCCTACAATCCCACAGAACATACATTTGGCGCGAAACGCCGGGCACTTCCTGTCGTGGGCCTCGTGTGCCGTGCTTCCGCAGCGGTAACAGGTCTTCTTGCTACTTCCCGTCTGTCGTCCCGCCGGGCCTGGATTTCCTTGCCATCTGTGTGGTCCCTTCTGTGGGGTACTCTTGTTCCTGTAGTCTCTCCGGGGGTCGTCCTCTTCTATCCTGTTCACCATGGGTCTGGCCACCGTCTCCTTCTTCGCCGCCTCCGTGCATCGTCGTGCCAACTCCGCTTTCTTTACTGTAGCCATGGCCTCCTTCAGTGTGGCGTCCCCACATGACCATAATTTCTCTTGGACGGCCTTGCTTGTGGTGTGCATCACAATTTGGTCCTTGATGAGTTCATCTTGGAATGTGTCGTATCTGCACGTGGATGCTAGTTTCCTCAATGCCGCCACATACTCTTCAACCGACTCTCCCACCTCTTGTTTTCTCTGTTGAAAATTTTATTGATCAATTTAGACACATACGGCTGGTCGGTAGTGCTCATTCAATTCCTCGATCCCGTGGGCATAGACATCGTCGTCGGTAGTTGCTCGTTGTTTAGGGACCAGGTTTTTGAATACTCTGAGCCCCTCCGGGCCCAGGTTGTGTAGTAGTATTCTTTTCTTTCTTTTACTTGTGAATTTCTCCTCATTTTCATCCTCTAGTACTTCTATAAAGTTGTCTATGTAATCTCTCCAGTCTTCTCACCTCATAAAGGGTTCTCCTTGCTTGGGCAGGAATGGGACGGGCGCTGTCGCTAAAGATGCCTGTGCGCACATGGTTTCGCGCTTGGTCGGTGGCGAGGTTCCACTTTGCCCTTTGGGGCTGCCTGGTGCTCCGTCTTCCTCCTGCTCTTTGTGCCGAAGCTGGGGACTCTTTGTCACTTCCCCGTCGCTTTTCCCTGAGGTCGCCAGTGCACCTGCCCCTGAAATATGTGGTTGTCGTGGGGGGCTGTAAGGTTCTTGCCCCACTGCATGCCCTTCCTGGTCTTTCCTGTGCACTGGCTGGTCCCCAATGGGTGTGCTGTGGGCTCTGCCGTGCTCTCCAAGGCCTCCCTCTACTCACTTTTGCTGTGGTCGTTAGGCCACCCTCAGTGGGCTGCTGTTTGCACCAGCTGGGTTCAATGGTGGTGGTTCTCTTCTTTTTTCGTTGAGTTTCCCGTTTTTTGTTGTTGTTTTTTTTAGATCCCAGTCTTCGTCGCCATTGTAATGATGCAGGTTCCCCCCAATAACGACAGTGTACCGTTTATGGGTCGAGGGTATTTATTTTATGTTATACGCTAGGAGAGCGCCGAGCCGGGGACTCTATCCTCGGCGTTCGCGCTTCTCTCTCCTGGATGCGCGCGCAGCGCTCCCAAAAAGGCGGCCGCTGCGTTGTGTCATCACGCAACGCGGAACAACTAGAACGCAAACACTACAGTAATCACATCTATATCCAAACATATTCATCCATTTGAAAACCTATCCATCATGTATCCTTCCTTCCATACATCCCTCCATCCACACTTTCACTCATCCATCCGTCCACCCTTTCACCCTATCCATCCGTACACTCATCCATCCAGTCTACCACCCATCTATCCAGTCATCCATTCAGCCATTTACTCTTTCACCCATCCAGCCATCCTTTCACGTATTCATCCATCCACCCAGTCACTCATCCTTCCACCCATTTACCTTTTCAGTCATTCATCCATCCTCCCTTTCTCTCTCCATTGACCCTTTCACTTAGCCATCCTTCCTTCCATCCATCTACCCATCCTTCTACTAATCCACTCATGAATCCATCCATTGACCCTAACACTCATCCATCCTTTCACTCATCTATTCACCCATTCACTCGCCCATCATCCACCCGTTCACTCATCCATCCATCCTTTTGCTCATTATCCATCCATTCACCCTTTCATTCATCCATTCACCCATTCACCCATTCACTAATCCATCCAGCCGTCCTCCCATCCCTTCACTCACTCACTCACCCACCTTTTCATATTACTTATGAGCTGAGTCTTTATTTGCAGATTTGCATACAGAAGAGTCCCATCAAGAATTTCACCCTTGTTATAGTTCCTAAGGCAAGTTCTAGGATAGGCCATGGAAAGGACATACCCCTCACCCTCAATCTAAAATGGCGAGCTTCTTCTCCGGATATCGATAAATGCAGAAATTGAGCAGGGAGGTTGAGTTCAGTAACTTGCGGGCAATAAACACGACCCCTTAATCGGTCACAATGGACCGAGGGACTCCTAAAGTTGCAACCAGGCACAGGCTGCTGGCCGCCTTCAGTACACGCCGAGGTCCGCCTCAGATGCTTACCTCGTTCTTGACCAGTGAAAGTCGAGGTGGAGAGCCATAAGGAGTCCTTAGGCAAAGGTATGGGTGCCGGTTGCACAGCAGACTTCTCTATGTATGCAGTGGGGTAGTAGCAACGCAACCGCCTTAGTAGTGCTTCCGAAGACCTGCTAAAGCAGGGAAATGTAATCAAAAGTGATCCCAAGCCCTGGAGCCTAAGCGCGGCTCGACCTTCTGTTGGCCATTCCTTGCACAGTGTATATACATGACTAGCTATAAATTAAATACATGTGAGAGAGGGGCTAAGGAGAGATGAGGGGCACCATGGTGGGTGGTAGTCAGGGAATACATAAAGAAGGTCATGGAACTGGTACCAACAAAGATTGTCCTCCTGGGCGCCACTAATACACATAGTTTAGAGTTCGGAAGTTCTTCCAGAGCCTTTGCAGCAACCGCCTATAACGTTTTTGTCCTGTTTTAGTGGTACACAGTTACACGAAAGCTACGCCACATTGTTTAAAATAAGTTTATCCTTTTGTAAACAAATACAGAGCAGAGACGTTTTAAGGCAAGGGCAAAGTGTGCAACTTCCAAGGACCCCAAGCTAAACAGCCCCCTCCCTCCTCTAGGAAGATGATCTATTTCTATATTATTTATGTCTATTTATTTCAACGCACCCCCCTCTCCTATGTAGTTTTAAGGCGTGTTGGGCCCCATGGGAAGACATATATCAGCTGTTTCTGCATGATTCAGTTTCTAAAACTTTAACATAGTTTAACATTTTTGTGCATTATGTAAGCTTCAGGTTTCAGAAAATGATTAATAAAATTCACAAATGTTCCGAACAGGAGGCCTCTAAATATGTCATGCACAGGGCCCCGAAAATCATTAAGATGACAATGATACAGGGCGGTGGAGAAGGAGCATCAACACCGGATCCATTGCACCCCAATTACTGTTGCCTTTCACTGTGCAGACAGACAGCGGGGGACATTATCATTGCTTGCGCTGGGGCCCAGTGCTCTCGTGTTACACCACCGCACAGAGACCATATTTTATCTGTCATTTTACCTGTTTAATATGCCGTGCGATGAGAATTTCCTGAAGAATAGGCAGAACTGCAGGAAGACTCCAAAAATGCATTAGGCTCGGATTCTGACTAATAACAGTTCCCCAGCATCCAATCCAGCCAATAGCGCCTTGAGGTCTCGTCCCTTTATAACGCGTTTTACTGAGTTTACAGGCCAGGGGTCGAATGAGGGTCCCGGAAAATTTAAAAGGGGAAAGGCTCAACACGTGCTCTGTACGTCCAAAAGAGCCGTGGCTGGCTACCCTAAAGCTGTTTTCATTGGCCTTGAATCAGGGCCAATGAGAACAGCACTCCAGCAGTGTACCAGCGAGTTCTAGGATTGGCTGATGGCGTTAAAGCCAATCCTATATCGTTTTGTTTGGTCTCCACAGCAAACGGTTGGCCGTCTCCCAACAGCTGTTAAAAGTACGGACAAATGGCGTCCGTTAAAGAAACCTTCACGGACTACGGACAGACGGCCGAAATTACGGACTGTCTGTGAAATTTACAGACGGTTGGTCACCCTACATCAAAGACATCTATGCACGAGGTGGCATCAAAGGCATCTATACACGAGGTGGCATCAAAGACATCTATGCACGAGGTGGCATCAAAGACATCTATGCATGAGGTGGCATCAAAGACATCTACGCACGAGGTGGCATCAAAGACATCAATGACTTGGGTTAGCATTTCTTTGTGATTCGTGTCCCAATAAAAAACCCTCATTCACGTGCAGGTGGTCGATGTGGCGGTATATCTTGATTCTCCGCCCTACTTTTAATCACGTGACAGCATCATCATAGGGTTAGTTTTAATGCTTCCTCCACCCGGAGGTATATCCCTGGTTAGTGCAGTAGTGATCAAGAATACTAGTGCCTAAGGTTAAAAAATACTCGTACAGCCAGGTTAGGATTTTAATAGGTCTGGTTTCGAGATATTTATTAAAAAGTTATATACAGTGCGCACTGAGATTGAGTTACTGATCTCTCGCACTTAGAAATTGGGTTAAAAAAGAATAGTCGAAATGTTTCAGCCCTTGTGTTGCCTCTATGGGTCAGGTGGGTTTTCTTCAGGACCAAGGTGGTTAAGTGTGATTGAGACTGTGGATGTCTCTGTGATAGGGTTTTCCACAAGAACAATGCTTCTTGAAGAATGTGAGGATTTTAGATATATTAATCTGTATCCGGTGGGGTCCAGTAGTCCCTGTGTAAATAGTAATAGAGGGTGGGGAATATAAAAAACACAGCTAGATAGTGAAGGGTGATAGTGGTCAGTTCTCTATCAATGCTGTCTTGAGTGCGTGTATTTATATGAAGCAACAACATTAAAATAGGCAATTCTTTATCTGGGAACTCAATAGTCCATTTGGCAAAATAATTCTCTCTCATTCTAAATCATAGCACAGAATTTAGTATGTAAATGGCAAATTCTCTCTCTATGTTTTGCAGTAGTATTATGAAATCTACTGTGTTTGTTAACATATGTGGGTCGTTCTTTAACTGTTGTTTGTTAGACTATATCTAATAACAGTCTTGGTGACTAATGTTACTTCTTAGTCACTTGAAGTTTTTTTTGTTAACAATTTGCAATGTTAATAAAGTTTGGCTATGGAGCTTAATGTGGCGCATTTTGTGACTTAATGCTTGGCTTGTCAAAAGGGTGCACCTATTTCTAACGGTGGTTTTTACAGGGGTGCGGCTCTCACACTGATACATTGTGTTGTTGTAGGGCGTGACTTAGATGTGCATGGCGACGCGTTCCTGCGTGCCCGGCGTGCCATTACACTCTCTCAACATGCTCTTAAGTTTCGAAATTTACACTAAAATATTTACACTAAAATATCGGGCTCGTTGTTTATGTACTGATACACTGAAGTCTTTTGTGGCTGTAGAGCTTTGCTGTCATGCTCGAGGTGGCGCGTTGTCGGGCTATGCGCTTTGTGAGCCAGGCCGACAGTTGCTCATGAAGTGACAGTTAATTAAAAGACACGTGAGTTAAAAGAGACCACAGTTAACAGAAACCACTCTCGCATTCATACTCATACGATTGCCGTCGAGCGTGATAGAAGAGCTCAGTTTGGCGCGTAAAGTGACTGCGATCTCAGCGTACCTCATCAATCATACCAACATACCTTTTGTCATTAATACGGTTACTTCAACGGGTGGCCATCGAGTCTCTTGTCCTACTGGGTGAAGGACAAGACTCTGGTTACATACCGTTCAGGCACTGAATACTTTACAGATATGTTTGGATTGCTTCTCCACGTCTCCTTCTACCTTTGGCTCTGTGAGGTCTCGACTTGTGCTGACTCTTCCGATCAGGCCCCGGATGCATTGATGCAGTCTCGGGTCATAGTTTAGTAGTCCATAGAGCTTATGGAAAGTGAAAAAAGACTCTGAGCACGGTGATGTTCTTCATTGGAAGAGAATTGTTGCTACAAGTTACAGTCCGAATTTAATAAATTTTTTAATTTGACAACAATATATATCGAAAATTTGAGGATGTTTTGTATTTTTTTAGGTTGAGTATGTACAATGCGAGGGGTAAATTTGATGGTTTTGTCAATTCATCATTTCTAATTGATTCCCATCTTAGATATCTTTCAAATGTTATTAATTTAGTGACTAGCGTTCTTTGTTCTTTGTCAGATAGGTGATACTGTTTGAATGAGTGGTACAGTTGGCGTTCCATAGAGTGTTTCTTAGATGGAAAGGAAACCTTGTTATTGTGTTTCTTAGATGGAAAGGAAACCTTGTTTTTGATATCATACTGTTTCAATAGTTAAGGCTCAGCCACAGGATGTAATCGTTTTGTCCTTGATTGTCAGTTTTCAGCCTGTGCACACATCTTTGTTCTTTTTCGTAGAGAATTCTCTCTGAGTTGTGGCTTTTTGTTGTCAAGGTTTCTAGGACTATCCATTGGTTGAGGATGAAAACTTTGGTATGACAATAAGCTGTTTTTTGCTGTTGGTTTGTAGAAGGTTTTTGTTTGCAGGGTATTGTTCTCGGCGTATATTGTAATGTCTAGGAAGTCCAGTTTCTCCTGATCTGCAGTATATGTAAATTTTAACCACTCAAGGTGGTATCAAAGACATCTATGCACGAGGTGGCATCAAAGACATCTATGCATGAGGTGGCATCAAAGACATCTACGCACGAGGTGGCATCAAAGACATCAACCCATGAGGTGGCACCAAAGACATCTACCCATGAGGTGGCATCAAAGACATCTACCCATGAGGTGGCATCAAAGACATCAATGCATGAGGTGGCATCAAAGACATCTATGCATGAGGTGGCATCAAAGCCATCTATGCATGAGTTGGCATCAAAGACATCTATGCACGGCATCAAAGACATCTACGCATGAGATGGCATCAATGCATGAGGTGGCATCAAAGACATCTACGCATGAGGTGGCATCTATGCATGAGGTGGCATCAAAGACATCTATGCACGAGGTGGCATCTACGCATGAGGTGGCATCTATGCATGAGCTGGCATCAGAGACATCTATGCACAAGGTGGCGTTCAGAAGGTCAGAGTTACTGTCAGCACTCCTGGCCTTAGATAAAAGCGAGAAAGGAGCTTCTCTGAAGGAGATGCTAACTGTGAGAGGCTCGAGGCCTGGGCTGCAGGCTTTATACTGCTGGTGAGGCTCAGGCTGAAACACAGAGACAGACACTAAGTACTTTGGTCTGGGTAGGTCTTCAAACGATCCACCACCGCTTTATTTATCTCCTCAGCCCTGCCTGGCCTTGGTGTGCTTGGTATCTTTATGACATAGAGGCCATGTATCCCTCTATGCCCCTTCCCACATTGGTTAGCAAGTCATTTACTTGGCAGACATAGTCTTTGTCACTGTTGCGGGATTGAATGGGGCCACAGATTGTACCACTGTACCTTGGCAACTCTTCCGAAGAACTTCTCTGGCTGCCGTTGGTTTGGCATCCTTGATCACTGAGAAGGGTTTGTTGATCATTGCTGGATGGGGCAGCCACCATCAGCGGGTTCCGGGCCATCTTGATCACTCTCTGTTGGCATCACTACTTCCGGAATGATTTCAGTGTCTGGCCCCTCACTAAAATACTCTGGAGACCCATCATCCAAGGTAGACCCTCCTGGCACATTCTGGAACCAAGACACATTTTTTGTCACTCTCTCTGGTCCCTGTGCCGCCATCACCATGGTGCCACATCTGTTTTGCGCCTGCCACTACCCTCTCTCAAACGCTGTGCGAATTCCCATCCGGGATGTTTGTCCCAGTTCACAACTAAGGCTCCCGGTTTTATGGTATTTATTCACTCATGAAACATCCTATGGCGAATGTACTGTTTTATGTATAAAAAAAGGAAAGAAATAAATATTTGGAGAGAGGAGTTAGCCTAATGGCTAGGGCTGTCACCCTTGAATCTTTGGAACTAGGTTGGAGTTTTGGCAATGACAGCTGAACATCCTGTGATTCTGGGCAAATCATTTAATCTCCCCGTGCCTAACAAAAATGAATGTGTCCTCGTGTAATGAAACTGGTGCTATGTAAAGCGCTCGGATACTTGATTCGGGTCAAGTTTGCGCTATATAAAACTCTGCTCAGGTGCATGTGACTTGTGTATTTTCATATGTGTTCCACACTCTTTTGCTGGAATGTTCATGTTGTACGGTTCCACTAGGTTGGGTCATTTGCATCTGGACACCAACTTAGGGGATCCCTTATTGCCATGCTGTAAATAAATCTCCTACTTTTTATTCATCAGACTCAAGGAATTCTTAATATTGGCGATGAGCTGGACCATTCACTCCTGCATAGCCACAGCACGGGAGCGAAGTCTCAATTCCGTATGTTTAAAAATGTTACTTTCCGGAAGATTTTGGCTGTACCATATGCTTTGGATTTTATTTTGCAACTAAGTGGATTTTTATTTCCAAGATGCTTCCAACATCGTCTTCGAATATTTTTTTATTGGAGTGGAGATTTGCTTTCTATGTTTGGCGCATCCTTCAAAGTTTTCAGCTTCACGCATCATCTCTTACCTGACGTAGAATCTACCACCGTCATCCATTATCCTGGCCCATTTCCCTCTCCCGGAACTCTACTGAAGGAAGATTCCATGAACATGCAGTCAGGCAAGCGTTAGATGTCATTGCACTGATCCCTGCGTGCAACGTGTATAGCGGCCACACTCCCCACCCCCAAGCACATAGCATGCATGTAAATAAATACACACCACACAAATTTTGTTCTGGGAAAAACTGCTGCAGGTTTATTACATACAACGTTATGCAATATGGTGGGTTATCTTACGGGCGATCCAAGGGCAGGCAGCATTCCCGCCACCTGCCCGCCTGATGAGCCAAGCAGCACTGGGGCGAACTCCGTCTGTGCTGCCCCTTCTGGTGATCCTCCTCCCAGATCACATGACACTTCTTACTCACGTCCCTTTCAGGGCGGAGCGTAACAAGGCAAACCCCCGGTTGTTCAGGCCCACAACCGCCCAAAGGATAAACGGGGCGCCGACGCGGTTTCCAGGAACCTGCCATGAGGCTACTGGGCTCTGGCACCCCTATGTGCCGTGCAGAGGTACCCTTCTGTACCCATTTGCTTCCAGATCGCCCTGTAACTCCGCCTGCAATGAAGAAAGTACAAGATTACAACATTCTCACCATGCTTCCTACCTCCGCCCACGCCGGGTAAGCGGTAGGGTGGGAGACGGCGAGTCCCGCGAGGCAGTGGCCGCACGTGTCCGGTACGATGACAAAGAGGTTGTCAGCGTGGTGAGGGGGACATATATACCCCTCACCCCCCCTCACGCACCGGACATGATGCGGCACCACCCGCGCCCAGGAGGGGACTCCTCGAGAGTCCCTGCCCATGTGGAAGGATAGGGGTGTGTGGAATGCCCGATGGCACTAGAGGGCCACCCTCTTGAGTGGCCTCCTGTGGTGTCCTCGGGCAGCCGCATAGTACCATCATGGCGACACTCCCCACCCCCAAGCACATAGCATGCATGCAAATAAATACACACCACACAAATTTTGTTATGGGAAAAACTGCTGCATGTTTATTACATACAACGTTATGTAATATGGTGGGTTATCTTACGGGCGATCCAAGGGTAGGCAGCATTCTCGCCACCTGCCCGCCTGATGAGCCAAGCAGCACTGGGGCGGACCCCGTCTGTGCTGCCCTTTCTGGTGATCCTCCTCCCAGATCATATGACACTTCTTACTCACGCCCCTTTCAGGGTGGAGCGTAGCAAGGCAAGCCCCCGGTTGTTCAGGCCCACAACCGCCTGAAGGACAAACGGGGCACCGACACAGTTTCTAGGAACCCGCCATGAGGCTCCTGGGCTCTGGCACCCCTATGTGCCGTGCAGAGGTACCCTTCTGTACCCGTTTGCTTCCAGATCACCCTGTAACTCCGCCACAGCTCTGGCTGCGGCCACCGTCGCCGACAGAGCCCCCCACCAAAACAGCTCCATTATCCCTGCAACTTCTCATATACGGGCCCCCTGCCAACATGGGCAGGAGACGCCATCTATATCCCATTGACCCTTTACGTTAGACCGCCAGAGTCTCATGACGAAGGCCTTTCTGACAAGTGAACTTGTGCCAAGAACTAATTCTCCCATGGGAAAGTTCCATCGCTTTACATGACTCTGCCCCGTGCCACTCGGGCGAAGCGGATTCAGGCACTATGGTTCACATGGCCCCCTGAATTTGCTGGTCGCAACAGGCTGCACCGAGTGTCTTGCACACATGTGCCCCACATCTTAAGGGGCAGCAGCCCACTTGTTAGCTGACCGCTCCCACACCCACCTGCCCACTTAGGCTGTTAGGGTGAAAATGAATATACTTTAGCTTTTGCAGTCATTCTGCTTTTTAAATCATGCCGCACATGGTTGTCCATAACTATAAGTATGTGACAAAGAGCAAGGGATCGCCAACTCAGCTCCCTCTGTGGTGAATCCCCCTGGGCCTACGGACTCACAGAATGTCTGAATTATGCCGTGCCCCCTGCTGGTCAAATGGTGCCTACTTTTAAGGACTGACTAAGTCCTGCTTACACCCTCCCTAGCATATTCATGAATAGGGAGTCGGGGGGCTTCACCTGTCCAGACTGCGTAGCCCGAGGGGTGGAATATAACCTGCCCTGCTGATATAAATTCTTGTAGCACACTGAACGTGCCACATGCTCTATTACATAGTCTTTCGTGCTTGACACCTTGTAATCCCCATTTATTGGGATGGCAGCACAGGATGACCTTTGACAGTCCGCTTGGTGTGCCGCAATAAACCACAATGGTCATGAGGACCTAACAAGCACCCACTTCCCACCTTGACGTACCTCAAACTTGAGGATGACTTCCCACAGCTGTAAGGCCATAGAGCTACATCTTAACTCTTTACTGGTTGTTGCCACTTGTCACTTTTCCGGTTGCAGTACTGTGTTTAGTGAAGCGCGCAAGCCCCCGGGGCCCTCTGTCGCTGAATAGACATTATATGTTACCCATTTGCCGAATCACCATACAACACTGCCTGCCTTAATGTGCTACATTGTAAGCGATTGGGTGCCTCACTTCTCTTCCCCCTGAAAAGATATCAACCGCAAGACCAAAGGCACCCATGGATTAACCTATTTACTGGGTCTTGCCCCCTGGCACCCTTCACGATGGTGATGTGAAACTTCAAAACCCAGTCTAGCGTTGCCAACACACCATTTGTGTCCCCTGAATCACCCTCCATCCTCCTGTACAATAGTCATGCTGCTATGGGGGGGCACTCACTTACACATCCATCCTATCCTGCCATACTGTTGCCTGTTCAGTTCAATCTGTGTGGACCGCACCCAGCTTTCCCAGGCAGCTTGCTGGCAATGTGAGCTGGTGCTGGCATTGGTGGTATCTCACGCGTGCGGCTCGTGCCTACCGCGAATGTTAAACTAACATGAAACTGGGTATCAGAAATTACTATGCACAGGTAATAGGAACTCTAACATGTGTGGTTGTTGCAAACAACAAGGGGATGAACAGGATGATTTGGGGGGCCTCCCCCTACCAGTCTTTCCTGTAGTTTGAGGTGTAGGCTGAAAATGTTCTTATGAAGCCTCAAGCATAGAGCTTAAAGAGCAATGGCACTTAGCAGGGATCCGGAAGGTCCCTCAAATGGAGGACCCCAAATGCCTGAACTATGCCCTTACCGGACCAGTATGTGTGTACTATCAGGTACCTAAAGCTTTCTTCTATCTCAAGCAAGGAATGGCCCCGCAGCTCTCAATCGCTCCAGATTAGCACTGTCTTCCTTGCAAGTTTAGCAAGTCTAACTTATTACTTGATTTCGAGTATGGGTCCTGCCCAGCACTTGATAGACATTTTTGCTTCCTTGGTGTAGGTGATGCAGCCAGCATATACTACGCTAAGGGATCCTGCTCTGTGGACCTGTGGCTGCTTACCTGGCCTTCCTTTTTCGAATTCGAGAATCAAGTAGGATGCCGCCTCTGGTCTACGTAAACTGCTTATGGCAATAGCTGCACGTATTTGAAAAATTTCCCTCACATCAGGAGGATATTTCTATCAAACTATTAGCGTGCAGAGTATCTTGTCCCTTATTGAATCAACCAGGAGGCGAGTTACGTTATCATTATATTTCAGATCTTTACAGTTTTTAATCAAGTCTCGATAGTTACATTTACATCGTCATCATAAAAATAAGTCTTCGGTGATCACACGCTAACTTTTTTAGATAACCGTAAACTCCATACGGACGGATATCCTCACCGTTGATTGTTAGTCAAAGTTATCTGCTTTTAAACCAAAGATTGCTGGCTCCTGTATATGGCTGAGCTTCCAATTTTCGTTGATTGTGTAGTACGTGGCTACTCCTGAGGAAGGCGCTGGTTGCCGAAACGCGCATCGATACTGTTTATTTTGCCACTTTTTAAACTAATTTTCATGTATATGTAATATCGCTTGTTCATTACTCATGTGAACGGTTTTAATTTTCAATTTTTTATGAAGAATGTATTTTCCTTGATTATGTTAATAAATATGAGATTTTGATCTTAATTAGTTCTTTCCCTCTCTATTAATATCCATGATAAGCCAGTGCTAATTGCCTAGGTTGTTATCTTTCATATATACCTGGCCTTCCTATACGCCCAAGGATAACTCAGGAAACGCTTTAATTCCAAATTGGTGGGACTGGGCAGGAACTGTCTTGAGTCTTCACCTGCACAAGGGACCCAACAGGCAGGTTGGCCCTGACTAACCTTGTGTTCAGGTGCCAGATTTGGGAAAGTGTTACTCATGTTCTGTGAACTACTATGCTGTTGGAATGCTAAATGTAAGGAGGGGATGCTAACCTGCCCCAAACTCTGTGGCCATAACAGCCTGCGCAAGCTTGCAAGAACATCGAGAAGCTTTGACAAAATCAAACCGCCCGCGAAACCCAGGGGCTATGGCACCATTCTTTGGCCTGTAACTATGCACAGACAATGGAAAACTCCTACACATTCAGTAATTGTGATATATTTGGACCTGTCCCTCAACGTTAGGCCAAGCACCCCTGGGTGAGGTCTGGGTCTCCCAAACTCCTGCTAATGATTACCAGGGAGCAGACAAGTCAGTGGGAACGAAGGAGGGGGAACAGTATGACTGCTACCTGCCCATTCTTGGATACTGGGAATGCGTGGTGTTCCTTACTACACCGTTGCCCCTTGTACTCTAAACCAGTGTTTACCCCAACCTCTTAAGTACGGCGCACTTTTAATGGTGACAACTCCCACACTTGCCATGCTGCCAAGGCTAAAGGGCAGGTGCTTCTAGCTTAACTGAAGCCACAAGCCCATGCTTGCGGCCTCGTCCAGACATTTTGGAGCTAAACTACGGCAGCAGTTGAATGGTGTCAATCTGGTTCGCGCATGTCTGTATTTATCCCCCTGACTCGCTTGCCATGGCTATTTTCCCTTTAGCATATGTTCTTATTGTTTGTCTCGACCGACATGTAGTTATGCTCTAATACTGTATCCTTTGTAACGATGTAACCTGCAACTATGGTCTACTACTCATGTGAAGCGCTCTGATGCATCCGGTTCTAGCCAGCGCTATATAAAACCATTCAAGTATAAAAACTTTCAAATATAAAACCTTTCCAATAAGTATGTCTATTGTGCATCTGACACAAGGGGGCCCTGCTCTTTCGGCTGGGTATAACCCGTTGCCGCCCCCCTTATGGCCTATGGAAATTGGGCAAAACTCTCGCTTAAGTTCCTACACGGCTGACTGTGCCTACAGCATTTACACAACATTCCTATAGAATTTCCATCTCCAACTAATTGTGAATATGTTCACCCAATGGTACCTTGGCGCTGAACAACATGGTTATTGTTGCCAAATACGATGGTACAGTATCATTGACCTCAGAAGGATGCAGTGCTGAGTCCCTGCAGTGCCCCAGGACCTCATTGATTCCAGATGTTGCGTGCTAGAATGGGGAACCATTCCAGGCAGACATCAGTGCATTTCGCACCCCATGTTGCTCCTACCATGCTGCCAATCATACATCACAACTACTAACCATGACACATTTTGTATGAAAGGACACCCGAACATGCAAGCAGCAAGCCGCCCTGTGGCTGTTTGCAGCAGACACATTTCTTCTGGTGCACATGACCAGGAGCATGCTTCAGCCTTAAGGTTCATCCTCCAAAATTATTTGACAAGCACCTATCATGGTGATCGCCCCTTCTACCTGCAACAAGTACTTAATTAAAACAAGCATGTTCGTCTATTGGGCAGATCCTCCCCATTTGACAGGCCAAATGAAGCTGAAATATTTCTTTGCATAGTCCGTGTCTTCGGTCATGCAAGTGTTCAACACAAACTAATTATACGCAACTCGGGTGCCATGGGGCTGTTGCGATAAGAGGTGCCTTATCCCTTCTCAACAGACCTGAGTAAACACAAAATTGCATTTCCCTGTAAAATTTGGATGTCTGCATCCTCACTAATTGTAGAAAAGAGGCATTGAACTTAGGAAAGCGGCAATGCCAACAGCCAAAGTGACCGCCAGTCGTTACCCCCATGACGCACTTTTTTTTTGCGGTATTATACCTCTACTTGTCTTTGTCAGCTTTTGTAACTTGCACACATGTCACTTATTTTCCCCTGTAATGCACCGTTTGCTACTTCTCGTATTTTGTTTGCTCACTGTTGTCATTATAGCCTCATGTCACGTTACGTTTGCAACATGTACACGTGTAATTTCTCCTCGTGTATCATTACTGTTTCTATTGTGAAGCGCTCTGACACCTTCGGGGCCCGAACCCTGGTCTGCAGGGCTACCGCGGCAGAGCAAAGCCCCGGTGGACCATGGAGCCTCAACCGCCTAAATGCTGCCATGGATACCGGCTATAGCTGTCCGAGCGTTGGGAGGGAGAGGCGAGGGGGGGGTGAGCAGACCACCAGAACAAGAATATGTGTGTGAAAAAGGCCGCTTTATTGAAACAGGTGCACATTAACAAATTAAAAACCTCGGCCAATGCCTTACAAAACTAAACCTCACTAAATAATAATAACTTCCTTAATTTCCACCATCCCACCCACACCCTTAAAACGTCATTGACCCCGCCCCCACCCAAGCATTACATCATTACAAATCCAAAAATGCAAAACCCCGCATAAACATTTCAACTTATCAAACCCTCCAAACCATAAAACAAACTCCACAGTTTGCCCTCAAACCCCTCTTGGTCCCCCAACGTATGCAACCATCCCAAACCGTCAACATGCCCAAATCCCCCAGCCGAATGTGCCAACCAAGTAAAAACCAACCACAAACTTACCAAGCCTGACAAAAACAACTAAACCCCGCACAGCACCTGTTGCAAGCGACAAATATAACAAAATAGAGCCCATGTCCACCTGTTCCAAATATAAACGCCTAAAAAGAAAATACAAAAGGTAGAAAAAATCCCAGAAGAAAAAACATACCGAAAAAGAGGGAGGGAGGGAGGGGAAAAAATTCTCACAGCTAACTCCCGGCCACCAGGTCACCAAACCTAAAATGGTGGCCGGGAGGAGGAGCCAACAGCATTTATACTTGGGCTCCCCTAGTAGGAAAAGAAAGCCCAAAATATAAAAAACGACCGGGGCCTGAACACCCACCCCCCCGCCTAACCCTCCCAAACTGCCCGGGGGGGACCTCCCCGGGGTCGGCAGCCCCCCCCCAAGCCCCCTTTGGGAGGGAGAGGCGAGGGGTGGGTGAGCAGACCACCAGAACAAGAATATGTGTGTGAAAAAGGCCGCTTTATTGAAACAGGTGCACATTAACACATTAAAAACCTCGGCCAATGCCTTACAAAACTAAACCTCACTAAATAATAATAACTTCCTTAATTTCCACCATCCCACCCCCACCCCTAAAACGTCATTGACCCCGCACCCACCCAAGCATTACATCATTACAAATCCAACAATGCAAAACCCCGCATAAACATTTCAACTTATCAAACCCTCCAAACCATAAAACAAACTCCACAGTTTGCCCTCAAACCCCTCTTGGTCCCCCAACGTATGCAACCATCCCAAACCGTCAACATGCCCAAATCCCCCAGCCGAATGTGCCAACCAAGTAAAAACCAACCACAAACTTACCAAGCCTGACAAAAACAACGAAACCCCGCCACCCAGAAAGTGGGGGGGAGAAATACACCCCCCTTTCTGCCCCCCAAAAATCGCAAATACACTAAAGGAATAAAAAGAAGAGGAAAATTAACCAGAAAACTCCTGAACCTTCAAACAACGAGACAAAACTTCGCGCAATTCCAAAAGGTACAAATCCATACCTAAACGAGAGAGGTGAACACCATCATCACGAAAAAACTCCACCGTATCGTAACGAATGTCACCATGCGACACACGGTCAAAACCCAACTCCCTGCAAAACTTGGAAACCTCTGAGTTAATCTTTTTTCGAGCCTTATCAATTGCTTTGGGCTTATTAGCTCCTCTCCAAGATCTTCTCGGGACCAATTCAGTCCAAAAAACGTGACAACCCGCCCACTGCTGCTTCAATAGAGAAAGATCCTTCTTTATAGCACGTAAGAGAACAACTCCCTTTACCTTGCACAGATCATTTTCCCCCAGGTGTATAACTAAAACATCAGGACAATGGCCCACACCCAAACAGGAATTCAGAGCAGGAATCAATTCCTTCCAACACATCCCCCCCTACCCCTCCAAATAACATTGAAAAGACGTTCATTAAAACCAAGCAATGGACCAAAATAACTATTTCGTGCTTGAATCTGTGCCCACTACACGAATGAGTGCCCAACAATCCAAATGGTCAGAGCCGTTGACCGGGGACCAGCCACCGAACCTGGAATGAGAAAAGCAGCATCAAATTTCAAGACAAAGAGGATGACGCAAGCGCCTTGCCCGCTTCAGGTCGAACATAGCGCTGAAAACACTTGGATGACCAACGCCCTAAGCGCATAATATCTTGCTCAGACCAGCTCCGATTATGTGCCTCAGTGGCCGCCCCAATTCGGAAGGAGTGAGTGCCATATTTCCTTTCATCCAGACCAATGCTCCTTAACGCTTTGCGTAGCACCATGCGCAATTGATAATCAGTAACCCTGGCACCATTAGCGTGTTGAAAAACGCCAGCTTCCATAGCTCCCCCAGAAACAGAACACCATCTTCTGGCCCACTGCAGGGGAGGGGGAGGATGCTTCCAACCAGACCCCTTTTCCTTTACCTCTTTGATCAGTTTTTGAACGATGCAGCCATACATGAACACCTCTCTCGGACAAATGAACATCCCCCCACCCAACACCCACATTAAACTTAGACCCCAGCAACTCAGAAACCCGGAATGCTCCAAAGAACATCCACACCATAAGTGTGGAGAACAGACAAACCTCAAAATCATCAGTACAAACGGAAGGAAGTGCCTCCACCACCCGGGCCAGGGACTGCCAAGACAAGGGGTTACGGACTGACTGCTGTGCACTGTGTTCACGGGCCCACCCTTCCAACAATCTCCTCCCAACTTCGCCTGCCGAAGGAGAGTAACCCCAAAGGAGTTTACCCATGAAAGAGATGCCCGCCAACTTACCAGCAATAGTAACCCTAGATAACCCCTTATCTATCAAGTACAGAATAAATTGAACCACATCATCCAAACGCCTCCAGCCAGGTTCACGCCTGAGAGCTCCAGATGCCAAAAATTCTCTCCAAGCCAAGTCATATGCGGCTTGAGTAGATGAAGACAAAGAACCTACCACCAACTGTAGGACCCTGTGTTGCCGACCTCCCATAGGTGCTCCGGCATGCGTGTCGGTACTCTGTCCGCCTCCAAGGCAAGCCCATGGAACCTCTCCCACTGCGAACGAGACAAAGCATCCGCAATGTCATTGTCCACACCAGGAATGTGTAGAGCCCTAAAGCTGATGTCATACCTAAGGCACCCCAACACAAAGACTCACAGCAATTTCAGAACCTGGGAATCCCTGTCAGACTGCTTGTTAATGATGTCCACCACAGCCTGATTGTCGATTCGAAAAAGAACCTTCTTGTGAGCAAAATCCTGCCCCCACAGCGTCAAAGCAACAACCACTGGAAACAGTTCCAAAAAAGCAATGCTTCTGCCACCATTCATCCACAGTTCCGGCCACTTCTCCGCACACCATCTGCCTTGCCAATACACACCAAAACCAACACTGCCTGCTGCGTCTGAAAAAATTTGAACCTCCCACAGCCAGTCCTCCTCACGAGTCAAAGGAACCCCGTTAAAGGCATGCAAAAAGGTGGACCACATCCGCAAATCCTCTTTCACTCCAGCAGTCAATCGCACACGATGATGGGGTAAATGATGTCCCGACAGAGCCCTGCCTAGACGCCTACAGAAAGATCTGCCAGCTCTCACCACCCTGCAGGCAAAATTCAAATGACCCAACAACACCTGTACCTCTTTCACAGTAACCTTTGGTTTCGCCAACATCGTTTGTAGAAGATCCAACATTTTCACCTTCTTATCCTGTGGCAAACGAGCCTGCATGGCTCCGGAATCAAGCTCAATTCCTAAAAAAGACATGGTCGCGCATGGACCCATGGTCTTTTCCGGAGCCAAAGCACTCCTAAATAATCCATCAGTTGTTGAAATGTGTCCAATGCTGCCTGACACTCAGATGATCCCTGAGGCCCCACAAAAAAGAAGTTGTCTAGATAGTGTGTGACAAGCTTATGACCAGATTGGTGAGTGAAAAACCACTGCAGGAAGGTGCTGAAGGTTTAAAAAAGGGCACAGGAGATCGAACAACCCATTGGCAGAGCTTTGTCCACGTACCATTTACCATGGAAATGGATACCCAAAAGACACCAGTCTTCAGGATGGACTGGAAGCAGTCTAAATGCAGATTTGATGTTGCATTTTGCCATTTCTGCCAAGGGACCCGCTGCTACCACCAAGGACATGGCCACATCAACAGAAGAATAGGACACTGAAGCTGACTCCTCATCAATAAAATCATTCACTGATGCTCCTTCTGGCCACGATAAGTGTTGAATCAATCTATATTGACCAGGCTCCTTTTTAGGAACAACTCCTATAGGTGAAATTATCAAATTTTCCAAAGGCCAATTGTCAAAAGGGCCTGCCATTCTTCCTTCAAAAACCTCTTTATTCAATTTGTCCTGTACCACTGTTGGAAGCTCATCAGCCGATTTTAAATTCCTGGACCAACGGCGCACACGAGGGCCTGTATATCCTAATCTGAAACCTTCACGAAAACCAGTTAACAAAATTTTCTGAGCTCGCACATCACTATACTCCGACAGACTGGCAGCCAACTGGACCAATCTAACCGGAGTACGAGCCTTTGGGCCCAACCCCAGAAGCACTTTCCCCCCCTCTTTTTGCCTGGGATTGTTGAGAGGATCCGGACGTGCTACCACCCTGCTGCACCCACTGTTGCCCCCCTGTCGGTCTAGGCCCCCAGCATTTGACTGAAGGGTGTTTCCTACCATATTGGGAGCATTCATGTCGAAATCTGCAGAATTTCCTTGAACAGAACCCTTTGTTAAAATCCCAACAAGCACCTCCTCCTGATTGTGTGCCTGCCGAGCTTCCCACCCCTCCCCTGGTGGGTTTTCCTTGAAAGGGCCGGTAAACTAACGGTAAGCCACTAGTTGTGAAAATGGTCTTACCACCCGCTGAAACACCCATTGTGTGTTGACAAAGATCAGTGTCCAATTCGCCCCACTTGGCGTCAGGGTCCTATGCCATACGAGCCATGAACTCCTCATCATATTGTGCCCAAGCAAAACCACTACCAGTAATCTGAGCTTTCCTGATAACATCCATGTATTTAAATAATGCAACGCAGCGCTCTGGAAACTTTTCGCAGTACACACTAGCATAGATTAAGATGGCTGACGTCCAGTTCTCAATGGTCAGCGGTACCTTAGGGCGCTTAGCTAGCTCATACTCTTCCTCCTTTGAGCCTTCCTTAGAACGCACCTCCCTATGTAGCAGCTTCAAAAGCTCCACATACTCACCTTTCCAAATCCTTTCTTTAGTGGAAAGCATCAAATGTGCCCCTAAAGGCTTAGTGATACCCATGTAGGGCAATTTCTTAATTTTCAGTTCCTTACTATGCAAAGGATCTTTCCCTTCCCCTACGGGCTCAGTGCACGTGCCACTGTCAACCTTAGCGGCCGTCTTCTCATCATCACCTGTACTTACCCCTTGATCTTTAAAATAGCGGCCCTCAAACAATTTACCTCCTGACTCACCCTCTAAAGGCTCACCCCCGATCCCCACTGACACCATTTTTGGTTTGGCCTGTGGTTCACGAAGCTCACCTGGATTCAACACGGGGGCTTGCCCTGGCCCCGACCTCCATGTCCTTTGGTCCACGTTGTCCACCATCCGAGGAACCCTTCCCGCGGGGCCGCGCTCTCGAGCTGGTCCGGACACCACCACTTTCTTTGCTTGCACCGCCACCGGTGCCTGTAAAATACTAGGAGGAGCATGAGAATGCCCCCCCCCCCCAGACACAGTATCACGTATTTCCCCTTCCTCGGGGCTCTCCTCATCATAATCCAATACTAAAGATTCCTCCATGCGGGGAGGGCTTGGCGCCAGCAACCTTTTATGAGCTTTACCAGGCTCTACCACACTATATTGGGCCTTACCAACCCTCTGTTGAACACTCAAAGGGGGAGCCGACTGTACGCGCCGGTACTCCTCTGACTTTCTACTACTCCTGTAAATATTTGCAGCAGAAAAATCCATCTGTCGTGAGTGAAGATATGTAGGGGCCAACGAGGTCGCGCTGGACCTGCATCTGCTGACCGCGCCGGGATCCCCCGATGGTACGGAATGTGCCGCGCCGGGCTCCACCCTCACTTCTCCTCGGCGAAAATGGGCTGGACTCCGCCCTACCGAGTCTGCCGTCCCACGCCGGTCCCTAACCTGAAAAGAAAAAGGCTGGACTGATGTGCCGGGACCCTGACTACGAACCACACCAGGAACAGCCCCCGTACAACATCTACCTGCATGAACCCTTTATCTTTGAACACCACATCACCGGACGGTAAACAAGCCCTAATGGGAGGGGGGGAAGGATCCACAACCTCTTCCCCACTGCTCCAATCTAATACAGCCTGTAATACAGCTGACGCAGGACCCATAGCCTGGCCCCCAGACTCCACCTGTTTCTGCACCACTACCTCAGGAACCTCCTTCACTTGACTCCCTAACTTAGGGTTATGCAATTGAATACACCGCCCCAACTGTTCCTGAGAGCCAACACTAACTCCCCTCCTGTCCCTACCAGAATCACGAACACCCTCAGACCATGAAGGAAAAACATCGCGACCCTCCCAGGACCCTGCCCCCACACTAGCCCCTTATTCACCAAATCTTCCGAAGAAAAAGAGCCTGCCTGTAACAGATTCATAGGGACCAACCTACTGGACCCCAAAGAATAAACAGGGGATGTTAAATTGCCTGTTTCCTGACCCATCGAACCAAAAGACACATCCATCCAACCCCCAGTCTGAGCCCACTCCCCCTCCCCTACTGACCCACTCTGAACCGAAAAAACTTCCTCTCTATTGGAAGCTGCAGGTGAAAACAACAAAGGGCTGAATTGCCCCATTGCCCCTTGATCCAAAACCTCCTCTGCTGAATGAACCTGTAAATGCTGTTGCCTCACCAAGACTTCCTGTCCCCTCGAATACGAGGGAACAGGTGACAAAAGGCTCGCTTTATTCCCCAAATTCGAACTTGGCCCAGAGACACTCGCAGCTGCCGCAGAAACACACTGCCCCTCTCCCTCCAACGCAAACGTATTCAATTGAGGGAGCGACGGGGAGAACGTAACACGCACTCGCTCCTCCACCCCTCCCCGAGTAACCATTGCTGAGACAAGCGTGGAGGCCGAAGCAGAGCGCTTCGGACCACCGCGCTGCGCATCTCTCTTCCCCCGCTGGGCCGAAACAGAGCCAGCCCTCCCCAAAGCCGCCGGAGCAGGAAACAGCTCCTGCGGCCCCCCCGCAATCAAAGCCCCCACCTGCGCAGATCTTACCGGGACAAAAGACCGCTGGGCATCTCCAGACCCCGCCAACTCCGTCTTCCGCTGGGCCGTTTTCTTAACACGATAGCGGCCACACTCGCTTAACGCCCCCGAGCGAGAGCGCTTGGGGGTGACACAGGCTGCCACCACAGCCGCAACACCGTCGGAAGATTCACGGTGAGGCCGCGACGGGCCCACAGTATTGCCTATAAATAAATCCAGCCTCCCAGCTTCACTGAGAAGCCGAATAGCCTCAAGAACCCTATAGTCTTCTGCCGCCATAATAGCAGAGAAAAATAACGTCGAAAAAAGACAAGTTAAAACGAAATAAATCACCTCAGGGAAAAAATTCTCACAGCTAACTCCCGGCCACCAGGTCACCAAACCTAAAATGGTGGCCGGGAGGAGGAGCAAACAGCATTTATGCTTGGGCTCCCCTAGTAGGAAAAGAAAGCCCAAAATATAAAAAACGACCGGGGCCTGAACACCCACCCCCCCGCCTAACCCTCCCAAACTGCCCGGGGGGGGGACCTCCCCGGGGTTGGCTGCCCCCCCCAAACCCCCCTTCCTCAAAAGAACACAAATCGGCCATCGGACCCCGTATCGGCTCACAGCTACAAATGATTTTGCCGCACATTGCACAAATGAAAACCCCCGCATTGCTGCCCCGAATGCACACCACTCTTGAATATCGAGCGGGGGCCCGGCCTGAGGCGCGTCCCCACCCGCGCCAGGGCCATATCCCTCTAACTGCGAGTGGAGAACGGGCGGGGGACTTCGCGGCACAGCGTCATGCAGCTGAGGGGGCACCCCTGCATTGCCTCGTATACCCTGAAGAGGCCAGATCCTAGAGGAGAATGCCTGCCAACATTGGCAGCACATGGCCACGAAGCTGAGCGCTCGCTCCATACCCCCCTAGATGGCGCGTAGTGTGCCCCTCCCACTGGCAGCAGAGGGTTCCAAGGGCGGAAGTGCACTGCATTGCTAGTGTTCACTGCAGTGCACTACTGGACGCCCTCACCATATTGCCCCTCCCCCCCGGCGAGACGCGCAACCTAATTCCCGCATGCCGCTAACTTGGGTCAAAGGGGGGGTGGGAGGGGGGAAGGTGAGCCTCGGCGACTCCAAGGGCTGCATCGGCCCTGTGAGGGTCGGTCAGACCACCGTGGAGGTCGATGTCCTGCACGGTAGCCACCGTTGCCCAGGACTAGGACTCAATTTCAATTTCAAAGCTTTATTCGATTTCCACGTATTAAAATCATAAAAGCAGTTCATACAAAAAAAAGTATATCTATACAAACATACAAAACATTTTTAAAAAAAAGTATTAAATCAATTAGAGTGATTCAATCGAATAGTTAATAGGTCATCATGAAATCCATCATTTTAAAACACTTTTTAGAAAACATTTTCGTAGTCATTATACATAACATGGGGATCCCTTCCCAACAGATGGGTATAGTCCACCTTGAACCTTGTTGACAGGATATGTGGGGTGCTTTGGATAAAAATCATGTAGATCCCATACAGATATTGGGCCATCTCCTATTTGGGGCGGTTTAGATCGTAGATAGGGGACAATGTTCCTATTTCTAAATTTCACAAGGATCAGGTCCCCACTGATGTTTTTGGTTAAAGACCCTAGCCAGCCCACCCTTCTAACACAGAGGATTCCGCCGTCGTAATTAGGTGCAAGAGGTCTATTTTTAGATAGCCAAAATATGACCTTATTTAAAAGCTCCTGGCGACTTTCGGGTTTTCCGTGGGAGGGTGCCGGTATTCCTGAGAGGACAAGAACAAATGGGGCGGCTTCAGGGGGTAAGTGTATGGATGCTACTCTTTTTGGAACCACTCTAGCAGCAGTATACTTAGTGAACCCGAGTTTAGGGGCGACTTTAGGGTCAGTTGTAACATTTTTATTAGGAGGATGTGAGGAAGTTTTGGGATGTTTACTTATGTTGATGGTTAAAGGAGCATTGGGGGCAGTGAGTAGATCAGACCCATTCAAGGTTACCTTCTTCGAAGTGAATGGAAAGTTGGCTTTAGTGATTGTCTCTTTTGTTATAGTAGTAGCCGGCGGGGCTCTTCCCCCATTAGAAGAGTCATTAGTGAGTGATGAAGAATTAGCTAAAATGATTTTCTCAATTCCTGTTAATCTATCACCCAGGGCATTGACTTTTTCTACCAGTGGTAGTACGATAGAGTTTAACAGTAACTCTAACTGAGAAAGTAAAGGGAAATAGGGAGAAGGTACTTGGTCATCGTATTTTCTGGTCTCCACCGTAGTTAAGATGGGGTTAGAGACTGGCGATGTAGGACCGACGCATAGTTTAGGTGTTTTAGAATGGTTCCCACTCTCATTTATCCCATCATGCTTCCTTTTAATATTTGGGTCCTGAGATGAAGCGATACCTTGTGTATTGTTTGTTAGGGATGGTGGAATTAAGTCACCGGGTTTGCTAGTTGGAGTGATAGTACTAATGCTTTTAGCGGGAAATGGGGATGCCACTGGGGCGTAATTAGTTCCGCATAAGGCATTAAATTCCTCCCAAAAAGGCAAAATCTGCGAACTATCAAATATCACATGGGGAGATAGTCCAGTTACTAACGTTTGGCGCAGCTCATTCGTATCTTCACTGGAAGTGGGCAGTGTACTACTGGTCACGGTGTAATTTAGGACCCCCTGACCTGAGTCGCGTAAGAAAGGAGATTTCTTATTTGTCCCCTTGGGTGACATAGTTCAGTACAGTAGTATATAAATGGTGCTGATGGCTTTCAGGAGAAAGTACACTGTCCAAAGAGTGTCAATATGTAGCTCTAGCACGTGTACCTCCTCTTGTCCCCGAGTCAAGGGGGCTGCCCCGTCCCGTCCTTGTCGGTCCTCTGAGGGCCACAGAGGGCCCGCCCTTTGCCCGGGCTTAGCCCGGCTGCACCCGCGCGCGTCCCGCGACGCGGAGGAAGCGCCGCTGTTAAATGCGCCTCCGGGCGCCAAAGATCGTATGTCGGAGGGAGTGGCGATCACGCCAAGGATTATGGGGACTGTGGTCCTCCCGCTCCGCGGCCGCTGATGGAGTGCTTTGCGGCGGCGGTGAGGTCCAGCTGTGGCTACAACAGAGTCCTTGGGCAGCAAGTGTCCACCCCCTCAGCCTGGGAAGCAGCAGTCGCCTCCAGGCAACTAACGGATGTGGCAAGTGAGTCCCCGCTCTGCCGAGGAAGCGCCGCTGTTAAATGCGCCTCCGGGCGCCAAAGATCGCGTGTCGGTGGGCGTGGCGATCACGCCAAGGATTATGGGGACTGTGGTCCTCCCGCTCCGCGGCCGCTGATGGAGTGCTTTGCGGCGGCGGTGAGGTCCAGCTGTGGCTACAACAGAGTCCTTGGGCAGCAAGTGTCCACCCCCTCAGCCTGGGAAGCAGCAGTCGCCTCCAGGCAACTAACGGATGTGGCAAGTGAGTCCCCTAGGACTCGAAACGCAAGCTCATCCTTCCAGCCAGGGCCTGGCACCCACAAAAAGAACGCCTCTGAGCCCTTTCACCCTTGGGCAGTTCTCCAGTGACCAGGGGCAACCAACATCCCCCCCACAGATGTCCTGGCACCTTCAGTGCTCCCATTAGGGGGGAAACCTGTCACACACGGGCCCTAGTAGCGGGCCTTCGCAGTCTGCCCGGAAGGTTAGCAGCTTGTGGCGGGAGTCACCGAGGATGCACAAGGGGGAGGGGTGTGGGGGGGCAAACAGTCGGGCACAAGATGTCGCGTGGGACTCATTCACACAGATTTTACATGGATTACTCTAGATTTTCTCCAGACGTGTTACTGAATGCCCAGTTTTACGTGACACCTACCCGTGGCAGCAAACCTGCAAATCTGTCCTAGGAGAGCTCAAGGTAGCTAGCGACTAAACTGTGGTACTCTTCTCTTTGCCACACGCCAGGTTGACGGCCTCATAGCAGAATCAGAGTTCTCGTAGCTATGTTTCCTTTCCGCCACCAACACTGTTAGATGTGCTGGAAAGTAGAGCATGGGAATGCAGGTTACTTTGATATGCCAACGGAAGTCATTTTGGACTCCAGTGAGGGCACCGACCTGTTCGCCCACAGAAAATTGTGGGCCCTCAGCCGCACCTCTACTGGAGCTGTGATAGCCCCTACACCCCCCCCCCCCCATGGCAGACTGTCACCTACGGCGGCTGCAGGGCATACAACACCCTTGTAGTGCCTGCTGGGGTAGGAGGGGTTCGCACTCACTGTGCTTAGTTACCAGCCGCTCCAGGAGGAGCACTGGCGGATCCTAGTCCTGGAGAGACAGGGGGCTGGAAGTGCCCGAATTCTCACAACGAGTTGCCCCCCCCATGAACCTCTCTGCCGCACCGTCAGCGTCTGCTCCGAAGGAGCCTGCCGCTGCGCTGGGGGAGCTGCATACCCCCCTCCCCTCCGGCGGACACCAGCCCAGACTACGGCCGGTAGGTGAAAACGATTCACCGCAATAGCAGCTCCGGCCAGCAATGTCCCGACGGCGCCTCAGGCACACCAAAGACGGCGTGTCCCCGAGGCAGCAGCCGCGTGTGTCCAGTGCGATGACAAAGAGGTCGTCAGTGTGGTGAAGGGGACATATATACCCCTCACCCCACCTCGCGCACTGGACATGACGCGGCACTGCTCGCGCCCAGGAGGGGACTCCTCGAGAGTTCCTGCCCCTTTGGAAGGAAAGGGGGTGTGGAATGCCTGATGGCACTAGAGGGCCGCCCTCATGAGTGGCCTCCTGTGGTGGCCTCGGGCAGCCGCATTTTCATCGCTTCCTTGGCAACATCCACCACACATTGGGAAGTGTGTTCATAAAGATATTGACACACTAGTATGCATGTTTATTGTGAAAATGGCTACTTCTCATCTTAAAGTGGGTAAAATTAATTGGAAAATGTTTGCTGCGCATCCTAAAGCGTTTACTGCGCATCTTAAAGTGTGTATATCTCAATATTGGCATAGTATTGGCACACTAATAGGCAAGTGTTCTAATTCAAGTGGAACATTGACTATCACATTTTGGACTTCGACTGAGCCACGCTGGTACAAGTGAGTTATAAAAAAAAATTGTTTTGTTATTTTTTTTGGTTCATCATTTTATAGTTATTAGTTGCATTTGTTTACAGCCATATACTTCCATATAGTGGTCAACTAGAAATATTAGACCCCTTTGCTACAAACTTACACTACAGTTTATATTTTCTGAAATTTTTATAATATTTAAAAAAAAAAATCTTTGACTGTTCGTCTCATACTCTTACAAAATGCAATTTAAACCACCTGCAAAATTTCTTCATAATAAAGATGATCCACCTATATCATGACCTAGATGGGAAGCAGAGTTTATTACCTATATAAAGGCCATAAGACAAAAATTGTTTTGCTTCACAGTCTTGGTTCTGAGGGACTAGTAATTTTCAGAGCTTTACCTCAGATTACGCCACAAAGTGGAGAAGGTGATAACATGAATGTATATGTTGAAGCACTAACCAGGTTGGAAAAGAGATTCAAACCTACATCCAATATCGTGGTAAACAGATTTAAATTGGACTCAAACAGCTTGTCACAATCCCCACCCACACCGCCGGCCACACGCTCGACCCCATCCTCTCCGCCAGCATCAACGTCTCCTTCAGCCACACCACCGAACTCAACTGGACCGACCATTGCTGCATCCACTTCAGCTTCAAGAAAACCACTGCGCACCACCACACACAACGGATCCCCTACCGCAGCTGGAACAAGGTCACCGAAGACCAGCTCATCACCGCCCTTGCCTGAGGAGACGCCCCAACAGACACCACCAACACCGACGCAGCACCCCCCAACCTCAGGCAATGGATCAATGCCTGCGCCAACACTCTCACCCCAATCAAAAAACCCTCAAACAGATGCACCGACAGAAAGGCCAGTTGGTTCACCACTTTCCTCTAGGAATCCAAACGGACTTGCCGAAGACTCAAGAAGAAGTGGCGCCATGAACTGACTCGGGTCAACCACACAGCCCTAAAGAACGCCAGCCGCAAGCACCACCAACTCATTTGAGCCACTAAAAGGACCTCCTTCAAGGAACGCATCAACAATAATGCACACAGCAGCAAAGAGCACTTCAATATCGTGAAAGAACTCTCCAAACCCAGCGCCAACGACATCCCCGTCCCAAGACCTATGCGACTCCCTAGCCACTTTCTTTCACCGCAAGGTTGCAGACACCCACGACAGCTTCAATGCCCAGACCCTCCCTACAGCCACCAACACCGCAGACTCACCATCCCCCAGCCTCTCCAACCGCCTGCTCTCCTGGACCCGCATCAACAATGACGACACCATCAAGACCATGAGCACCATCCACTCCGGCTCACCATCCGACCCCTGCCCCCACCATGTCTTCAACAAAGCAAACCGAATCATCACACCCCAACTCTGGAATCTCATCAACAGCTACTTCGAGACCGCCACCTTCCCGGAAAGCTGGAAGGACACCTAGATCAATGCCCTGCTCCCTAGTCATGGGAAGCATCAACAATCGTACATGAGGTAATAGGCGTGCTGATCAGCTGCATCCTAGGTACTTCTAGTGTTATTAGGCAATTCCTATACCCCTGGTGATTCCGAGTGTGTTGTGTATGTTATCCCTAACTACGCTGCTGAATTATAGGTGTAGTAAAGCACAGAGCACTGTGCTCTGGAATTTTACGGTGATTGATGCGGGAACTAACAGCTGCAGGTTCATGCCTTGCAGTAACACCAAGATAAATGCTGTAAATTTCAGAAACTGCATAATACAAACAGTGATGGTGTAAGGTGTTATTTTCATAATGTTTGATGACAGGTGCCACTTAGAAGTATTGCTTTATGGCACTAAATGTAATGTTTATGAAAATTGCCTTATGACAAAGTGATTTATGACTAGGGGCTCCCGGTTTTATGGTATTTATTTTTCTGACATTTCGGTCTGTACTTATCCATATTTATTTTTTGCCAACTTTATCTGTATTTATCCATATATATTATGGGTTTTGTGAAAAAATAGAGCTGAAACTGGTATTTTTCCAGATTAATTTAACCAATAAATATGCAGTCATGCTTGAATGCCTGCCAGGTTTCAGTATTATGAACACCCGCAGAAGATAAATCAATGCACTTAAATGAAAATATGCACATTTCAGTGTCAGCCTTGTGCATATCTCCTGCTGTTTAATACTTTTTACTAAAATTCTTTCTTTATAACCCCCTTACCTATCAATCCACACAGTTATTGTCCTGGCAGTCATGGCAAAGTGTACTTAGAATCACTCAAAAAGCACCCAATTTTCGTTTTTATCCACATTTAAAAATGTATACATACAACAAAATAAATGGTTTTCTGTCTGTATTTATCTGTAAAAATCCTTAAAAATGGAAAACAGGGAGCCTTATTTTTGACCTATGTGATGTGATGACAATTGGTTAGTTGGCAATGTGATTTATGTGAATGTCGTCTAATGTTATTTATGTATAATAAAAAGGATAGTTTTATATAACCTTGTGTGGAGTCTCTTTTTGTGGTGTGCCTAGTGTGTCACTGGTGTTTGTGTGTGTGTTGCGCAAACACTTTACACATTGCCTCTGGGATAAGCCTGACAGCTCTGCCAAGCTAGTAAGGGGGTGAGCAGGGGTTATCTTTGGTGTGTAACTCCCTTATCCTAACTAGAGTGGTGGGTGCTTCCTGGCTTAGGTGCATACCCAAGCCAATGAGAAATCCCATTTCTAACAGGGACCAATCCACAAGACTCTTCTGACCAATAGAATGTGATCAATTTTACAACATTAAATTTCAAGTGCACTACTTTGGAGTCTATTAGGATGGCTGACGGACTTTCGTTCGCCCGCCACCCTAGCGGTGCTGGTACCAGCTGCCAGTGATGTGGTGGTCCCGCACCAGCAATTAGGATGCCACTACCACGGTGGTGGTAGCATCACCCATCCACAACATTGTGGCAGGCGGTGCTCACAGCATCGCCCGCCACAATGCTGTGAATGCACCTTGTGCATTTGCAAGCACAACATGGTAGGCACCGCGCGGTGCCTGCCACGATATGAATGCAAATGCAGGGGGGTACCATAAGTACCCCCCATGTGCACTCTCCAACCCCCCAACACCCTGGGGGCCCGCAACGGGCCCCCACATTCAGAAAACACATGCCTTTCCATGGCGGCAATGCCGCTATGGAAAGGCACTTCTCCACCTCTATTGTAATATGGATGGCGGTGTCTTGCAGATGCCACCCCCATATCAGCCTCTTTTCCACCCGGTCGACTCGTTGACGGGAGGAAAACTGGCAGACAGTGTTTTCCGTCCACCGGGGTGCCCCCGTTATCGTAAAATGGCGGGGGGAAATGGGCGGCGGGCGGTAGGTAATGGCGGGCAGATCGCCACTGCCATATGAGCAGTGGCGATCCACCCGCTGTTATAATAGATCCCTTTGTTTTTAAGTTGGCCAGATTCCTCAAATGCCTCAGGCAGTGGCACAAACTAGGCACATTTGAGCAGATGCTGGCGGCAAACTAAGATTACTCAATGCACAACAATGAGACGAAGCTGATGATGAAGCAATTGGAGAACGATATTATGAGTTGTCCTAAGGTCAGTCAAGTCATCATAGTTCGTCTCCATCGCAACTGATCGCTTCGTTAATGGGGCAGAAGAAGGACATTTGTTGAAGTCAAAGACCGTGCATTGGTCTGTAGTGAAGTAGCCACTGAGAGTCCTGTAAAAGAATTACGAGTCATGGCAAGATGTGAAATTTCATAATTTAAAACCTTGCTCAGGCGCTCCACAATAATGTTATATATGCTCAGCAAATGGCTGTTCCAGTTTCTCTAGCATGAGAAACAGTTGGCTGTGGAGGTGTGAGTTGCTTATAATTCGGCTCTTTTATTACGAGCAACATGCATGAAAAAAAGATGTAGTCTCCCACAGTGACGTGGTGTGCAAACTGTTGCAGACATTCTGTGTGTCAGTTTTGACTCGAGTGATAAAATAAACATGCCATTCTGACAAGGAAATCTAATAATAGGTGAAAACATTCCTATATCCTTCTCAGAGCAAAGCCCAGGATAGCCAGAGGGGATCTGGAATGCCTAATGGGAATGCTCTTAAATGGGGCAACAGTGATCTATGCTAATAAGAGAGAACAAAGGCAATATACATTTCTGTTTTCTTGTCAAAATAACGATTTATTTTGTACATTATAAGATATCAGTATTTTACAAAAAAGATCATAGTACCACCTTTTTTGTGATAAGCATGGTGTTGGACAGGGAACTCTGCCTGCTGGCGGAATGCCGTGGAGTTTTTCGGTATCTCCAAGGAATTCCGTAGAGTCAAACTCTGTGAGCTCTGCCCAGGACTAATTCTGATGTGGCTCCTGGGCTGGGAGGGTTGGAAGGGGCTCACACCCCACTTGAATAGGTAGTGTCCTGCTCACACACAAGGTACTGATAACCTCCACTGATAGCCTGACAGGCAAGGTTGGGTTGAAAGGGATACTTGTGCACTTCAAAGACTTCTTTGAAGTCACCCCCAACATTAAAGGCACTTTTGGGTATAAATACTTGGGCTCTGATGCCCTAAAAACAGGCACTGCATGGGACTTGTTACCAGGCTTTGCTGGCTATACATCTGTACATTGCCAGAAGGACAGCTGTGATGTCAGGAGGGACTGCTACCGGGGCCGGACTGGGAACAGCAACCAGCCCTGGGGATTGCAGCCCAACCGACCCTGGGAGTAGATGGGGAGGAGGGGTGGGTGCTAGCGAAACGCAACACTCCCACTTTTGCTACAGGGGGGCAATAATACATCACTGCTGCAAACCCAGCCCCCTGTGGGAAAACAGGCCCAACTGACACAAAACCGGCCCCCACCCCTCCGACCAACCCGGAGAATGCCTGGCACCCGCTACGGCCAGTCCGGCCCTGACTGCTACATTTCTAACTGCTTTGCTGTCTTGGCCTGCTGTTTGCTGAGTGCTGTGCTGCAGAAGGGACTGGAAGAGGGAAAGAACACTCTGCGACCTGCTTTTGTGGGCTGGCCAGCTGCCTGCTACCTTTTGTTGTGCTGTGAGTGTTCTCCAAGGGATTGTTGGCTTGCCCCCTGTTCCTAAAACTCTCAGGGTCTTCAAACATGTGTTTGCTATTCAGGGTTACCGTGGAACTCTGAGTCCGGCAGCTGAAACCTCCTCCGACTCCATGCCTTACTCCTCTAAAGACAAGCTCTCCAACTTGGTAGGCCAATGCTCATGCCTGCCACATCTACGCTCTGCAAGCGGAAACCCCAGGTGAGAGTGGCGCCTCTGCCTGGGTGCCGAGCGTATCAGTACAGCGATTATGTCATCCCCTCCCCAGCTGCCTTGAGTCACTCAACGCCAGAGGCCCGCTTCCCTTGTTCTCAGTCCCCCTAGCAAGTATGGATTCACAGCATACCTTGGAGGTCCCGGCAGCATCCATGCTACCACTAACCGGTGGCATAGTCTGCCTCAGTAGTGCAGCAGTGTTGTCCCAACTCCCATGTTTGTGCCTGGTAGTGTAAACTAGTCAGCGATACCATAACTGCCCGATCCAACGTGAGTGTTCTTTCGACATTCCAGAGATTGCTAATCTTGCAACTTTACCTACTTTAAACAAAACACTTTGAATCTGAGTGTTCCTTCGGAACATCAGAGTTTGCTAATCCTGCATCTTTGTCTTCTGTAAACAAAACGCTTTGAAGGCTAGTGTCCCTTCAACACTCACAACAACTATATTTATAAACCTGTGTGGAGTCATTTTGTGATGTATTCGTTGTGTTACTGTGTGTGTATGTGTGCGTTGCAGAAATACTTTACACATTGCCTCTTTAGATAAGCCTGACTGCTCTGTGCCAAGCTACCAGAGGGTGGACACAGGTTATTTGTTTAGTGTGTACTTATCTTACCCTGACAAGAGTGGTGGTTCCTGCCTTGCTTGGTTCCATACATCAGCCAAGCAGGAACTCTATTTCTAACACTTACTGATTACCTTCAGTTTTAAATCTGGAAATTTAAAACCTTCAGAATCTACTAAAACCCCCTTAAATTCCAACCTTTTTGAGGGGCCATGAGCGGAGGTAATAACAGTTTGGTGAATGGCCAGGCAGTGGAAGAAAGATGAAATGATAGTGACTTAAACCTGTACACCTGCCTCTGTCAGAGGAACTGCAGATAGTTTCTATGCTGCAAATTTGGCACTGTTAGATAAGCTTCACTCAAATCCAAGCAGAACATCCAGGGAACTGGATAAAGAATATCTCTGAGACTGATAATTGTTCTTTTTTTTTAACTAAAACGTTAGGGCTTTAAGATCAAAAGATAGGACAATCCTATCTTTTTATGAGCTGATACTCCGCAGACGTAAAGATATTATTAGTAAAATACCTTTGTAAATGGCAAAGAATTTTAAACTTACACAAACGTGTACATTTATCTTTGTGAATCAGGCCCATGTTGCTTAAAAGCCTCTTGGGGTGTACCAAACAAGGTGCTATAGCCCCCTTCTGGAGAAAGTCCTACACCTCCAGTAAAATTAAATCTACCCCCTCCTGAAAGCTGGATAGTAATAGGAAATATAGTCTGCACTGCTGTGGAATAATATTATATTTGAAACCCCCGGACTATTTGAAAAACCTAACGGTCATTTGAAATCATCACCCTGTTTTGTGAAAAAAGGTCTCACCTGCCCCAAACTTTCACAATAGGAAAGAAGAAAATGTGCGACTTGAACTCCCTCGCCCCTTGCTTGTCCTCTATCAGCATCCTTCCCTTTCTTTGTGAGAAGAACATCAGCCAGATGTAGCTGTACTGTTGGCAGCTGAAGTCCTGCTCAAAGTAGGTGGTACAACCAGCGAAGTGACCCCTGTATCCGCCAGCCCTGGGAAAGAACCTGGCAAACACCCTCATCACTGAGGAGTGAGCTTCATTCAGTGAGGATAAAGCTTGTGTGTAATGTCCAAACTCCTTAAGAAAGTCATTTCCAAATAGAGGTCTCTGGTTTTTCATTCCAATCTCAGAACCAGCAGGTTTCTCCAGTTTTGACTCCCTGCTCAGTAAGAGTCTGTTGTGCCCTTACTATGACAGATTGGCATTTGGATCCTCCAAATGCAGACTGCTTTTTGGGCCTACCTGGAGACTTCCTCTTGTCCCAGAGGTTGACCTGTATTTTTTGCTTGCCCAGCCAGGCACACAATTCTTGTTATTGGACCCAAGGTGCCCAACAATCAACTTTTGAAGCAATAGTGGCACCTGCACTTTAGCTTACGGTGTCTAAAGCTAAAGCTAAAGCGTGGGTGCCGCAATTGTAGTAAAGTTAGAGAAATAGAAAAATGGCTGTTGCAAGCTTTTTAGGTTTTGCCCTGGGCGTTGGCAACTAGTTGCCCCGCCCACGGCGAAACCTCATGATTCTACATATGTACTTTGGTTCAGCCTCTGTCTACCATTGGCTAGCTCCATAAATGGAGGCTAGCCATTGGGAGACAGAGGCTGCCAATCACGCTTTCTCGTGAAAACGCGATTCGGGGGCGTTTCTGGGACTTTTTTTGAGTCCCGCCCCTTTGTCCCGGGCCGCGCTGTCATTGGCTGCCGGCCCGGGACACCCCCGTGACGTCATCCCCGGGCCGCGCTGTGATTGGCTGGCCGGCCCGGGACCTGACTTGTTATTAGTAGATGTCCACAATTGTCCCATAAACAAGGAACGTAATTGCACAGCGTTCGATGTAACCGAGCCCAAGGGCCCCATCCTACAAGTATTTGCTTTAATTTGTAGGAGTAGGTTTGTGCCAAGGGCCCGATGAAAGTATTTTTTATATTGAAAAAGCATTATCTTCCTTCCAAAATGTGCGTTTAATTTAAAGCAGAGTGAAGGCGGGGGGGGGGGGGAGCGCGGTGGGAAGTGAGCCTGCTGTGTTTCGAGTGATTTATGCACGTTCAGACAGGCTAATTAAAGACATTCTCAGCATGTCACATAACCCTCCTGTAATAGGTGGGTACAGCAGCGCGTCCTCCATAGATGCTGACTGAGACCTCCTTCCCAGGGTCATGGACGGCTGCTGAGGAGAGGCCTCTCCAGGCCCGCGCGCTCTCAGACAAGACTGCCTATGATGGGTCACACATGCTGGTCGAGCTGCCTTTGCTTACGGCCTCAGCCGGCGCCCTGAGCGGCTCCCGCGCGCGCCTCTGCCCACGGGTTCAGTGTCCCCGAGGGCTGCAGCTTGTACTAAATAACACGTTTTCCATTGCTGCTATTTTAACCCCCCTTTTTTGGCCTGCACCATTCTGAAATCGCCGGAATTGAATGCAGGCTGAACGGCGGTGCTCGAAGTAAGGCCTCTCCTGCCGTGACGTCCACGTCTCGCGCATGACGTTTAGGAGTCGCGGTGCGTGTTAGGGCACGCGCAACGCTCCAAGGAGGGTTAAGCATAGGGTGACCAGGCTTCCCGGATTTGCCCGGACAGTCCCCGGTTTTCACCAGCTGTCCCGGCAAATTTCGGAAATTTTTACTAATGTCCCGGTTTTAGAGGGGGTTGGATGACACCAGTGAGAGGCACTTATTGGCTGTCCTAAAGCTGTACTAGTTAGCAGTTGTTCAAAGGAAGCAATGTAATTAACAGGTATGCTGCTGGTTTTAGGAATTACTTTTTTTTTTCTTTTCTTGGGGCTTCTTCTGTGTTCCTATCTTGATAAGAGTTGTCATTCTGCGCAGCAACATTGATGTAAAATTGTAGTCCTTCTGTTCTGTTTTTGCAAAATGTCCCGTTTTTTGGTTCTCAAGAGCTGGTCACCCTAGTTAAGCGTGGTATTTAATCATGCCTTACAGATTTAAGTCTTAAGCCCATGGAACCCATCAGTAAACCTGCTGGGATGACCACGGGGCCTGCGAAACGTTGAGCTCCGCTCTCTCCGTTATCAGTTGCACGAGATGGTTGGATGGAGAAAGGGAGCGGGGACAGCGCGTGACCTGGGTCGGCGGTTTCAGCTCGTGCGCACCAGGGGACTTCTTTTCATCAAATGACTGACAGGGAGCGTGCGAGAGAATGACAGAAAGCGGGAACCAGAGACTACAGCAGCCGGGATATAAGCAGGACAGATAAGATCCTGCAAGTGTGGGGGAAATGGTTCAATATGTTACCACCATGATTTTCTGTTGCTCCTATGTCTCCGGCTCTGTTGACACCGCCATGCTAGTTTTGCTGTTGGACTGGACTGAGCTAACCCTACCTGTGCCTTTTATTGCTTCAGACACTACATATGTTGATTGAGCTGCAATCACTGATTTTTGTTTGTTTATGTGCAATCAATAAAGTTGATTATCAACAAAAAAAAAATCCTGCAAGTGCACGGAATATTATTTGAAAGAGGCAGAAAATAGAAGCTGGTGGAATATAGAGGCTCGAGTTGGAATTAAAACTAGACGTAGCTGGTTGCAGCAACCTCTCGTGTTCGCAGTGGACAGGTACTCGGGCCCTCACATCCTTCAATTGAAAGGGAGAGTGCCTGCGCTTCCTAGCCGGGATGCAGTACATTAAAATGGAGAGAAGCCAACAGGTTGTCTGGGATACGGAGTACCTACTCCTTTTTTTTTAATATTTCCATTTCAAGCCCTCGCATTCGGCCACTTCTGTGCCATGCCAGTGAAAATAAACATGTCGCTGTGACACGGTTATAATGCAAATATAGTTAGTTATTCACACAGTAGAGCGAATGCTACACGAGAAAACACTTTCCTGCTGTCCATCTATACAGTAACTTAAAAAGGGGACCACGTTATGCCAAATTTAGTCTCTTTGCATTGACTGCATGTAAATAAGCAGTTCTTTTAAGTTTATCTACTTGATGCACAAGCAGTTTGTCATCTCTGCAGCATAGATTTAAGTGGTACGCTCCTGGCTGCTGAGATATAAGAACATGTTTATCTTAAAAATTCCCAAATACCGGTTGAAGAACTGAGGTGGCAAGTTTTTTTGTTTTGTTTGTTTTTATGGCGGAGGCATCTAGATGGAATTCTATGCCACTGCATACACGCCAGCAATAGGACTTGCTGACCTTTTAAAAACCAACAAAATGCTTGGATATCTCCTACCTCCTAGTTTTATCTCCTAGTTCCGTTTGGCATTGTGACATTTTTATCAGTAAGGTCTGATTTGTTTTGTTCTTTCAGTACCAGTGCACTTTAGTCAGGGTAGATGGCATGCTTTATCAATACTAAATACAAATACAACGGCCCTTTCAATAGTTACTAGACCTCTTCAAAGTGATTTTACTAACCTGAAAGTATGATTTATTTTTTTAACAAATACACATGATAAATCCCATGGTATAAACAATGTTTACAGACGCCCAGAGTACATTACTATTTTTGATGAAGGGGAGGGGCCTTAGGACCAACTGGCTGCATCCCCTCTGGTGAGTTATGGCGCCTGCACAAACTCAACAATGGTAATAAACAGCATCATGCACAGGGTTCATATGAATATTTAATATATCTGTTAAACAAATTAACCACTGGGGATCCACTGCACATTGAGAGGAAAAATTAGATGTCCTACGGTGTGAAAGTAGGTATGGACAGAGGCTCTTTGAAGGCCATTCATCCATAATCCATTTTTCACAAGTTCTCCAAAGTCACTTGAGCCCTTTTGTTTTTAAGCCGAAGCCAAAAAAAGGCGTAGCTGTCGAATTATAAAGACATAGTGGGGAAATGCTGAAAGCTTCTCTAGAAATACATACCATGCCATTGCTTACCATTGGCATTCTGTTTTATAACTCAAATTGGCTTGCTTTCTATTCACTGGATTTATTTGTTTTAGGCTGTCCAGCACGCCTTTGGCTCTCCCGTGGAGTATAGCCTGTTTACCACCTCTCTGATTGGCTACTTGTATACTTCCATGAGTGCTAGCTTTCTGGGAACTTTTTTTTGGGTTCCTTTTTTGGAAGGCAGACAATGAGTCCATGTGTTGCCCTTGTACGCTAATTCATGAAGCAGCTACTGCATTAAATGTGCTGTATTTCTGTGAAAAGGTTTCCTGTGTCCTGTTTTACTGCATGACATTCTACTTATTCTTCAATCAGGCATATGTGTGAGGAACAATGTTCTTCTAGGATCTTTGTAATATATTTGCAACAATGCTCTCTACCACTAGCTGCATAGCACATCCTTACCATTCTTCTGCAGAATACATTTGCTACACTTCTTCTCTGTGCACACATGGATTTTTCACAATTCTGATGACTTCAGACATGTAATATTAATGCACCCACTCTGAATATTGTCCCAGCACCACTGGTGCATGCCAATTGTCAAATGTAATTCATGTTCGGGTCCTTGTTGGTACACTAATTTTCAACAATCGGACACACAATTCTCAACTTGTACTTCAGCACTGAGTGTTAACACAACAGGTGCTGAAAAAGACTAGTTTTCATCAATGAAGAAAATATGCAGATTACTGTATTATCAGTAATTCATATTTCAAAAACAGAAGCTAAAGGGATCCACTGATAGTGCAGGAACACATTCAGAGGACTTTTCACGGGAATCTAAAACTATACGGTGATGAACTCAAAAGCAATCAAGAAAAAGTGTGTGCGGACATTATAAACAACAATTGTATTCTTCACCACATTGTGCAGTCTCCTTATTCAATTAATATGGACTGGTTTGCAACCCTGCATCCGCTGGGAGGTCCTCACTCTCCCCGTATGAACGTGGTGGCCTTGGTGTCCTCGATTTTTGACTTTGACTTTATTTTTATGTTGCTCAAGCTCACTATGCTTTTTTACTGGTATCATCTGACCTCGGGTTGCCATTTCTAAAACTTGAAGGATCCCAATGATCGCAATTGTCGATGTCCACTATATTACCTCATTGTGTGTCACAATACCCCAATGCTATACACACTCTTGCCACTTCTAGTTGGCCCTGGAGCAAACTGCTCCGATATTTGGATGGCAACAGCCTTTATTCCCCACGTCTCCCTCTGTCTGGCGATCCCTGGCTTCCACACACTTTAGAACAGCTGGTACAGCGTGAACTGAGTGCCCATGGCTTGGGGACAATGGGTGACTTGTTTGAAGATGGTACATTTGAATCCACCTCCGCACTAGCTCGAGGGGGGTGGGGAACAATCCACCGCAATGGAGACCTTTGTGTCTCACCATTTGCATAGCACGCTTTGCGATGTGTTGCCTGCAAACCTATCTGAGTGGGCTGATTTTCCTCTACTTTCTCTTGCGATTACTGCCCCTGGCAATGGTCACCTATTCTCTAAAATGTATTGTGCATCTTTGCAATCAAGGCCTACCGGGATGGAGAAATCTAGATCAGAATGGGTGCGGGATTAAGGCATTTCAATTTCTGATAACATGTGGTACTATTGCGCACGTGGTACTATTGACCAAATTCATTTCGTGCAACCATCAATCGAAGTACCTACATAGGGCCTACACCACTCTGAATGCCCTTCTTAAATTTGACCCTACCAGATCTTTTTGCTGCCCTAGGTGCCTAGAGGATCATGCCAATGTGTTTTTTCCTTCCACCTGATGATTGGTCAGACCTTTGCACCTAATCTGCTAACTGCTTTATTGGGTTATGTTAGGCCGCTGCCATTGGGATTAAACTGCTTCACTGCTATTGCTTTATTACTTGCCAGGAGGCAATCTTACTACATTGGGGAGCTTCCAAATCCCTTGCGAAGAGGACATGGTTAAAAGATGTATCCTACTGTGGCACCACTTCTGAACTATATGCCTCTTTGCAACCAGTTACTTCTAGACCCAGGGATATTTGGCAACTATCAAGGAACTATCTATTGCGGGTGACTTTGATGAAGATTTGACGAGCTATTTGGACTATTTAATGGAGGTGCTCCTTTTTATGAGTGGTAGTGCAGAACTGTACCCCCTGAAGTGATGCCTTGTCGCATGTTTATATGGGATTTTATGTAAAATGTGTCTTGAAATTCAATTTTGCTTTTCTTTCTCCTCTTCGTGTGTCTCTATTCTCTTCCTCTAGAGACCTATTGTACCACCTAGGTGAAAATTTAAAAATAATAAACGACAATTGTTCATTATAAATCAAATCTACTCTTTTAGCTCCAACACTTATAGTGTCTCAACAAAGCAGGTGTTCTGCTGCTTAGCATTCCTAATATTCACAGATTAGACATTAAGGGAATACAGAGATTGTGAGGTCTAAGATTCCCTTTCCATCTAGTTCAATAATGAAGTTGCTTCCTTTTCATACTTGACCAGCTAAAGTTAAAGGTAGTACGCAGATAAGTCTTACCTCAGGGTGTGGTAGAGGGACAGAGATTCAGATATAGCATAGCATAGCATAGTACTCCCTAGCACTCCATAGTCACTCTTCACTCCCTAGCACTCCCTAGCACTCCCTAGTACTCTGCAGTCACTCTTCACTCCCTAGCACTCCCTAGTACTCTGCAGTCACTCTGGAGTGCTAGGGAGTGCAGAGTGACTGCAGAGTGCAGAGTGACTGCAGAGTGACTGCAAAGTGCAGAGTGACTGCAGAGTGACTGCAGAGTGCAGAGTGACTGCAGAGTGCAGAGTGACTGCAGAGTGCAGAGTGACTGCAGAGTGACTGCAGAGTGCAGAGTGACTGCAGAGTGACTGCAGAGTGACTGCAGAGTGACTGCAGAGTGCCTAGGGAGAGGGGAGAGCCTAGGGAGTGACTGCAGAGTGCCTAGGGAGTGACTGCAGAGTGCCTAGGGAGAGGGGAGTGCCTAGGGAGTGACTGCAGAGTGCCTAGGGAGAGGGGAGTGCCTAGGGAGAGCCTAGGGAGTGACTGCAGAGTGCCTAGGGAGAGGGGAGTGCCTAGGGAGAGCCTAGGGAGTGACTGCAGAGTGCCTAGGGAGAGGGGAGTGCCTAGGGAGAGCCTAGGGAGAGGGGAGTGCCTAGGGAGTGCAGAGTGACTAGAGAGTGACTAGGGAGTGACTAGGGAGGGCAGAGGCTAATGGCAATGTAAATGACCATGCCGTTTATTTATCTGTTTTCAAAACCAACACATAAATACATTTTTTTTCATTTACAATGCCAATAGCTCTAACTTTTCCAAAGGCGAAACCATTGCATTGTAAATGCTTGTTTTCTATTTATTTGCTTTCGTTAAAATGATGGCACCCGCACTTTAGCTTAAACATCTTAAGCTAGAGCACGGGTGCCGCGATTGCTTAAAAAGTAAAGAAATTGAAAGACAAATATCCTTTTTTTATTTCTTTACTTTTGAAGCAATCGTGGTACCCACGTTTTCGCTTAAGATCTTTAAAGGAAAAGCATGTGTGCCATCATTATAAAAACAGAAGTAAACAAATAGCACAAAGGCATGTGGCAAAACGAAAGTGTGGCAGCCATTATTAATACTGAGGTGTGCAGTGCTGGTCAAATAAAAAAAATAAACTGTTGCGGGAGAGTGTGTCCTGCCTGCAAAAAGCAGGCAGGAGAAAGTCATTTAAGAAAATAGTGCTGGAGGCTGTAAGTAAAACAAACCGAATAACAACATATGTAACAGAGGTGGGGTCCTATTGGGGGGTTATAAGAAGAGAAAAGGCGGTACTAAGGAGGAACTACTAAGCCTATTAAACAATGAAATGACACCATTTACAAAGGACAGGGACAGGGGCCAATGAAAAAGATGAGCGGAAAGTGAGCGGAACTTTATGCCTGTATTCTGAATACAGCATTCTCTAAAACACAGCGCAAATGCTGCCTAGGCAAGACCTAAAAACATGAGTGCGGATACAGAGAAAGACCTGTTTGTAGCAACAATGTTCCAGCTATAAATTGATCGACTTCTGAACACCTGCGCAAACAAAGAAACAAAATGTCAATTACCATGTGTTCAGTCACACGCGACGCCTGGCCTGCAAGCCACCAGCGAGGAAACAATTACTCAAGTAAACAGAGGCAAAGACAGCCACATTTGCCTCAATTTGGGCTGCCTCTAACAGTACATACAGTCTATACAAAAAGACAATAGAAAAACGTTCAAAGCACGCCTAATCTTAACAATATGGTGCATAGGTCTGACGTGTACTAAACTCAAGCAGCAAGAAAAGAGGATGTGGGTTATAGACCAAAAAACAACTTGTACATTAGAGTAGAATATTAACTCGAAAATGTGTTTTTGAGGAGATTTAGCTGCTTCTCTAGAAGACAATCCGCTCAAGGTGAAGCCGTAGTCTCTTGTGGGAATCACAAAAAAGTCTCCGCCGTGGCCAGAAGCCAAATCTCATGCGTGTACATTAGTGACTGGCAAGTCTGGTGGGGCTCGTTGACAAATGCCAACACAAGTCTTGTGTGTGCCAACAGAAAAAATACACCACGCTCTGAATGCCAGGATTTATCGGGAACCCGCACTACACGCGGAGTATCCAAACTTCGTGAACTGAATGTATTTTTGCTCCCACCACTAGTACTGACCCAGATTGATGAGAGCAGAAACTGAACTGTTCAATTAAAAATAGTTCCAGTCTGTGGCAGGGGCAGGGCTTTAGAGAGGGTGGGGCCCAGTGCAGAGAACTACCTATGAGGCACTTCTGACCCACCCTGCCACCAATCTCCCAGCTCCCTAATTTTTTTTTTTTTAATTTGGGGAGACTGGCACACATTTACTGAAGAGTTTTCATTCCCCTAAATGGACACTGGCTATTCAAAGCCTTGGGAGAAGAGCTGGGTAACACTCTTTGTGCAGTGGTTCCCAGCTCATCATCCCTACCACCATGTGATATCAGTTCCTCACCAGGTGACTATGTGAAGGGAGACAATATTGTGTGACACTGTGGCACTGTGTTTGTTGACAGGTCTTCATAAATAATTTGCATACAGAAGGCACCGTGCCACCTCTGGTATACTGATGAAAGTAGAAAAAGACCTCATATTGTGTCATGCACAGTATGATGTGTGGAATCATGATAAGTGCAGATACAGAGCTCCCATACAGAAGAAGATACTGAATCATCATTGGTCCTTGGGAGAAGTAGAATCAGATCGCACAAACAGCCATGCTTATATGTAGGTAATTGTCTGTGGAAGTAGGTGCATGTTTCTAATAAAAAGTGCTACTCTGTCTGCCTTTGTAGTTGTACCTAAGAATTTGGCTGGTTATGCCTGTCTTTGTTGGACAATATATTTGTGTCTATATTGTAAATTGCAGAACCTTCAGTCTGTGTGGTAGTATATATTCTTCTCTACAGGTGTGATTACATTCCTATCACTAGGATGCACTTAAATCATCTCTGTATATGAGAGAACAACTGAAGAGGTTTCGCAATTCTTTTATGTGAAGTAAGAAAGTGTAGTAGGGTCAAAAGTGTAGGGACAGTTGCTAGAAATGTGAAGTATTAACAGGTATTCTTTACATGTTTTCTTCTGGTCTCAGGTGGAGGACCTTTCACATTTTAGCAGGAGTGAAATATAGAAAATATCTGCAAGATTCAGTGAATGGGAGGAAAATATGCAGCTGCCTCTCTAACTTAGTGCAGGCAGTGGGAGCAGCGCTGCAAATACGGCCAATCTCACTGTGTTCTGCTCAAGAGCGCGTGTCATTTTGAGTTGATTGTGCTGCCCCTTGAGTAGAAAATTTACACAAGTGTTAGAACTGTCATCTTTTGGTGTGTTTCCCCTGTTTCTTTGCTTTCTGAACTCCTGTTTTTGATAATATGCTGGACTTTGCTTTTGCTGGTTTAGTGTCTGCGCACTTATTCACTGCTATTCAGTGTTAAGGAGCAAGTGCTCGTACTGTAAATTGCTTTATGATTGGTTTTCCATGATTGACATATTTGGTTTACAGGTAAGTCCCCTAGTTAAGTGCACTGTGTATGCCCAGGGCCTGCTAATCAAATGTTACTAGTGGGCCTGCAGCACTGATTGTGCCACCCACACAAGCAGCCTTACAAAGGTGTCTGAGACCTTGCACTGCAGTGTCTGCACACAGTTTTAAACTGCCACCCTGACCTTGCAAGTGTTCCCACTTGCCAGGCCTAACCATTCCAATTTTAGTACATATAAATCACCCCTACCGTAGGCCCAAGGTATAGCCATGGGCAGGGTGCAGTGTATGTGAAAGGTAGGACATGTGCTGGTGTGTTATACATGTCCTGATAGTGAAATACTATGCATTTCGTGTTTCACTATTGAAAGGCTGTCATTCATATAGGGGATCATTGGAGCTGCCCTGTAACAGTTTACAAGTGTGCCTTTCAATTGGGAAAAGATATAGAAATGGAGTTTAGCTTCCCTGAGGCCAGAATTTAATAACACATCTTTCAGTAAAAGTGGTTTTTAAATTGTGTGCTTGAAAATGCCACTTTTGGAAAGTGGGCCTTTTCTTGCTTAACCATCTGGTGTGCCTCTGCCTGCTTGGGGATTCACCATCTGTTTTTTTGACTGACAGGGGCTGCTTGTGCATTCACTCCAGACACTAACACAAAGGAAGCTGATGTGTCCTGCAAATGCTAATGGGCCATCCTGAGCTACAGTGGTGGGAGGAGTTGTCACAGGCACCTGAATGTGACTGCTCTGAGCAATGCTGTCACCACCCTTTGTAGTGTGGCTGACCAAGGAACACAGCACTGGTTTTGCTGGGCCAGAGAGACTTACTGAACTCTTTTGGACTAAGGGACCTGCCGAGAAGAGCTGGAAGAGCTGCCAGGAGGAGTACTGCCCCTTTGCTGTGTATTTCTTTTGTTGGGTTGGCCTGCAGTTGCTGCTTCTGTCTTGGACAGTGAAAGGACTGGACTGAACTTTCTACAACTTATTGCATGAGTTTCTGCAAGGGCTTAAAGTAGAGTTTGCCTCCTGTTGGAAGTCTCAGAAACATCAATGACTTCAAGCTTATCTGCCCACAGCACTGGGAATTGTGTTTTGTGCTGCAAAAGAAGAAATGTCATTACAATGCTGTCAACCAAATTGCTGCTCACCGTAAGACACCACAGAGAGCATCGCCCCACTTCGCCCCGCAACCCTGGTCTCTCCGATGTCTCTGCCTGATGCCAGCGAGCCGCAACGTGCACCATGAACTGAGGGCAACGCACTTCTCATTGCCTCTCTTCACTTCATCGCCTGGCCTCACCGACCACAATGCTCTGCGCTGACATCAATGCCACTGCCTGCACTGTGGCCTGTGAACACCGCTCATGAGGTACACAAAGCATCGTCCCATCCCACACCACAGCCCTGGTCCACCGATGTTGGTGCCATTGACTCCAATGTCATCAACCACCACCTATGTACACTGAACGAAGCATCACCCTGCTTTGCAGCGCAACCTTGGGTCTACCGATGGCAGCGCTTCAGCAATGGCAGCGACGCTGCCTGCCTCATGACCTTTGCACACAAAAGGTCACATCGCCCCACTTCAGCCCACAGCTCTGGTCTCACTGACGCCTCCACCGAGCCGCTGCCTGCACCATGACCTATGGTCTCTGTACTTCACATCGTCCTGCTTCACATCGCAGCTCCGACGTCATCAATGCCAGCGCTCCAGAGTTCAGCCTCACCAAGTTCGATCCGCAGCCGTGTAACTTCAAGAGCCCGATGACTCATGCACAAACCTCCATAATGACACCTACTGATGCCTCTTTGAAGCTCCTCACCAGATCCACACCGCCCTGCATTTTCCAAAGTACTGCTTGTGGGCCCTTCCGACCAGTAGGTGGCCCACGACCTCGCATGGCAGCCCCGGACTGAGCTTTCCACTTTAAGGAACTGTGTTTTAAGTAGATTCTTGCAATATTCATATCTTTATTACTGTATGCTTGATTTGTATCGTTTTGATCGTTTACAAAGATAAATATTGGCTAGTCTTCTACTGGTGTGGTGTCTTTTTGTGGTGTGTTCACTGTATTACTGTGGGGTATGTGCAAATGCATTACGCATTGCCTCTGAGATAAGCCTGACTGCTAATGCAAAGCTACCAAGGGGGTGAGCAAGGGTTATTTTAGAGCTGTAAATACCCTTACCCTGACTAGAATTAAGGGTCCCTACTTGGACAGGTTAGAAACCTGCCTACTAGACACTTCCATTTCTAACATTGGTTGTCAGCTGTGAGGATAGGACTTGTGCTTGCACTTGACCTACAGTGATTGGATTACACTACTACCATATCGCAAACCACTACGTGCCACATACTGTTTTTCTTTTGCTTTATTTTTGCCTTTCCATTTTGCTTGAGCTTGAACTTCCTACTGCATCATGTCTCAGTCAAGAGCATCGTAGTGTGCATCCCTGAAATTGGGTTTTGTGGAGGATAGGTTGGAAACCTACACCATCAAGGAACTGAGGGACATTTGCAAAAACCTCAAAGTCCAAGGTAGAGGCCTCACCAAAAAGGAGGAGCTACAAAAGGTGCAGAGGTAGTAGCAAAAGATGCCAGTGGGAAGTCTGGAGATCTTAGTGTGGAGGCTGAGGATCCAATTCAAAGGGTTGATGTGCTTTTGAGAGGGAAGGGACCCTCCAGGTCAGGCAGCAGTTGGCTGTCCCCAGAGGAGCTGGAGGGCAGGAGAAAAGCTAGAAGGCATCATATAGAGCTTGAGGTGTTCAAGATGGAGTCACACAAGAGGATCTTAGACCATGAGCGTGGTATAAAGGAGCTGGAGTTAAATAGTAAATCTAGCACAGATGGTGGCAGCAATTTCTCATTGCACTCAGACAGAGTAGTGCGCATTCCGAAGAATGTAGGAAAAGAGTATAAGAAGGAGATGACATACAGAGGTGATTTGAAGGCTATATGAAATCTACCTACACAAATGGGGTCCCCTTGAGAAACTGGGGTTAGGATTGTGGAACCACTTCACAGAGGAGAGGAGGGACACATTGTTAATGTTATGAAAGGGGTTCAATCTCGCCTATCCTGAAATGAAGGAGGCTCTTCTCACCCAGTTTGGTCGCACTCCAGACCAGTACAGGGATCAGCTTAGGTCCAGTAGGAAAATGTATTCCCACACCTGCTTAGAATGTGTACATTCTTTTTGCAGGTCACTGGATGTTTGGGTGAGGAGCGATAATGTTACAGATTTGCAGGAACTGTACAATCTGATGGTGTGTGTCCACTTGTCTAGTCTGTGTTTTACAGAGATGCACCATCACCTGACAGATAGTAAGCTGACTGACCCCAGAAATCTTGCTATGGAGGCTGAACGCTGGGTGAGTACCAGGGTCTACAAGAAGGTGTATGGGGGAGACTCCACAGCAGAAGAGTGGGGGACTAGGGTAAAGCGCAGGAGTTCTCAAATGGATTCCACTCTAGTACTCAGAGTGAGGATTCCTCCCCCCCAGGAGGTAAGGAAACATGGATCTCTTCAGGGAAGCCTGCAGAGACGGGATCCCATAAGTGCTTTGCATGTGACCAGGTGGGCCACATGGATCCCAAATGCCCCAAATGCACACAGCCATCCATTAGTGAGCAGTTCAAAGTGTTGAGCAGTATAATAATGGGGAGGTGCTGGTCTCAAGAGAGGATGGGGACTCCACAGAAATTACCCTTGTCTCAGTAGGGGCCAGTGATATGCTCCAGCAAAGCCTACTGCCTGCCAATGCTAAGAAATACAGGCAGTGGGTGACCAGCAATGGGCAAAGGGTAGAGGCTCTCAGAGATACTAAAACTTGTGTGACCTCGGTCTGATGTCATCTAATATCTGGGGAACAAGGAGTCCCCAGTGCATTCCACCAAGTAGTTGCTGTGGACAACTCAGATAGCCAGTGTAAAGTGGCACAGGTTTCATTTGAATGAGGGGATCTCAGGTCAATTGAGCGTCAGTAACGAAACTTGAGGCCCCCCCCCAGCAAAGCACATGGAGGGGCACCCCCTCCGGTGGCCCGGCCCACCACATATCACTTTGACCCACTACCCAAAAATCTGGTATATTTTGATTTGAAACCTCCAGTAATTAATGAAATACCTCTATATTATATTGAATCAAAGTTCTAATAAGAAATTGGGAAGCTCTTTTAACATATAAACTACACCATGTGTAACAATACTGTCAAAATCAGATTATTTAACAGAGGCAGCAATCGATACAATGCCAAGGAGCAATCCTATTGTCTCAGGAACTGCCTGTGGCTGAAGAACAAAGAACAACTATGAAGGGTCTAAATTAGAATTGACATTTATTGACAATAACTTGAAACTTTGAAAGACAACCCCAAACCTGCAGTTCCCTAAAATCTAAACTGACAATATACATGAGAAGTACACAATATACAACTCAGTATCCTGTGAAAGTCAAGAGAAAAAGACTGGTGAACTATCTGCATGCCACACACTAGCGACTGTCAAGGGTTCTGCATGATAATAACGTTAATTGAGGAAGCAATTTCAATGTTTACCATCACGTCTTTATTAGTAAGCATTACAAAACAGGCAGACAAATGAGGCTGTGGATGAAAACTGTTTGGATGTTTCAAAACATTGATGCAGATATTTTGTCTGAATTAATCATTTCTGTAGTGTAAACAGGGGTAAATACAAGAATTAAGGCACATATATTACAGGCAAATGCAAGCAACACCTTAAATAACACCACATGTAGAATACAAACAAACCATATCAGCAAGTAACTAATGACAGAAAAGAAAAGTGCAAATTCTTCCAAAGTGCCTAATAAAGAAATCACCAGTCCAGCAATATACAAAAATCAAGCATGTTTTGTAACACAATCCAACTTTCTTGCATCAAGGTGAAAATAGTTTCAAAGTGCATGATAAAAACAAGTCCAGCCGTATGCAAAAACGGAGCCAGGTTGGTCAAACAATTCTCTGTTCAGTGTGTGCCTAAAGGCACATATATTTCAAAGCAACTGGTAAACAATAACAACTACAGCACCATTCAATAATCAAATCACTTTAGATTAACAATTCCCTTTTTGAAGGCTCAAATATTTCAAAGTGATTGGCACAACAGTAACAAGTACAGCAGGCAGCAGCATACAAAAATCAAACCACTTTAGTCAACAAATGCCATTTTGGTTTTGTGCACAAAGGTGCCACTATTTCAAAGTGACTGGTAAAACAATAACAAGTACAGCAAGCAACAGCATACCTAAATCAAACCTATTTAGACAAAATAATTCCCCTTTTCTTTGTGCATGAAATCATAAATATTTTAAAGTGCCTGGTAAAGCAATAACAATTTAGTAGCATAAACATCAAAACCATCCAGTCAAACAATGCCCTTTTTATTTGTGTGTATTTGTGTGCAAAGGTGTCGGAGCCCACTTTGTCCATGCCTTAAAATGTCTCTGGATGGCATCTGACTTTAATGGATGCAACAATCTCCCATCCAGTAATGGCAGCTTAAGAGGCAGCAATTGTGACATGGGAAAGTAAAGGAGGCCCTGGCAAGAGGTGATCCCAAAGATATGGCTTGACAAACATGATATGTGGCAGAGCACTTAGAATAAGCCCTAGGCCCTGGCATGGAACAGGAGCTGAGAATTTACTGTGCATGAAAGGCAGTGTGAGGAAAGATAGCAGCAAGAAATGGTGGGCATGTAAATGGAAGTAACAGGGTGGCCAGAGACAGTCCTGCACGCAAATGGGTACCAAAACACATGCACCTAAATAATTTGAAAAGATGTCTTTCAACCCCTCACATTGGTTTTCAACTTGGAAAAGGCATGTACATTTTAGTTTGAAGCATCCAAATATGCTCAATCTGTAAATGATTTCAAACAAATAGTAGCTAGTTAAAAGCTTGCTTTTAAAATATGTGCACCCATGTTTTTCCAATACACTTTATTCCCATATAACAGCTCTCCCTCTGAGCAAGTTTATGTTGAAGTGTTTTAGGATGTTCAGAGTAAAGATGGAGATGATAACATGGCTAGTTGTTAAAAGGAAAAGGAAAATTCCAATCACCTTCCTTTCTCTTTTGCCGATGAATGCAATAGAATTTTATAAGGGAGTAAAGCAAACTATATTGAGGGATTGGTAATGCAGAGTGATGGACACATCCTTTTTTCCACAGAGAGGTTTTTGTGAAAATGAATCCCTGTTCTTCAAAAATTGGGATGAATATTGCACATTCAGTGAATAATTAACATCAATACTGGGAGTCAAAAAGTGCTAATATTTTAATAATTAAGTTGAAATATAAAACATCGAAACAGGAATTAAAGGTGATATATTTAATTAATGTCTATATTCAGCCAACAGGCCCAAGTAGGGTGTCAACTTGTGGTATACTGTATAACCTTCTCGTGGATTTAATGCTGTCAGAGCCTCTAGCGGATTTTATTGTGTCTGGGGACTTTAACCTTAACTTAATGCCATCCTTCACAAGGGATGACACCTCTCAAACACAGGATTATCAATGGTCTATCCCACAACAGGACTTAGGAAGAGAAAGCTTGCCGTATAGTAATAAAATCGCAACATCCTTTGTCAAAGATATGGAAGCGATGGGCCTGCGTATACTAAATGGTCGATTTAAAGAAGATTCACCTCCAGCGTATACATATTTTAAGAACAAGTCAAGGTCAAGGATTGACTACACAATGATATCTCTTAATGCCTTCCATAATATCATTGCATATCAGATAAGGGAAGTTAGGGATAGTGATCGCTGCCAGCAGATAACAACGATTAATCTAATGAATAAGACAAATCAACCATATGAAACTGTTCCGGGTCATATTGGAACAGTAAACTATAAAAAACTAATTTGGACTATTAAGAACAAAGATGTGATGAACGATCATGTTAGCCAAATAATAGAATTATGCTTCAATGAAAGATCATCTGAAAACTTGATAGAACAATGGGTAAAATTTACCATGATGCTGGTTAAACCCCAACCTCAGCTGAGACAGGATAAAAGTAATCAAAATGATGATCAAAAGGAAAACAAATCATACATAAACCTGCCATATACCATTACTAAACTAAAAAGAGCACGGAATAGGATGATAAGGCAAATCAAGAAAACTATTCCTAACGAGGAAACATCAGGCAAACTGAAAGCTGCGAATCAAAAACTAAGGAAATTAATATGGGATGAGAAAAATCAGGCAAAACAAGCACTCTGGGCAAAAATATACCACGCAAGCAAACAGATAAACACAAGAGAGTTCTGGAAAATTATAAATGGTCTGGCTAGACCAAATAAAAGGGTTGTTTCCTCCGTTCTAACTGAGCAGGAATGGGTGACATTTCTTAAAAAACATTTAAACCAAAATAGTATGACAATAGAGAAAATTGAATCCCAACCGACAGATACACACGATGGAGATATGGAAACCCCAATTGTAGTAACAAAGGATCAACTAAGAAAACTAATTATAAAACAGAAAGATGGAGCACCAGGACCCAACGGCATCCCGTTCGCCCTATTCAAAGAGAATCCAGATCTATGGGCAGCACATTTAGAAAAAGTATTTAATGAAGTTATTAAAAAAGGCGTTATCCCGGAGTCATGGCGAGGATCATTAATAACGCCAATTTACAAAAAAGGAAACTGGGCGCTTGCAGAAAATTACAGGCTCATCACACTTCAAGATACAGATGCCAAGTTGTTTGCTAGGATCTTACTGAATGAGTTGAGTGACTGGGCAACAGAAAGTAAGATCCTACCACTGAATCAAACGGGATTTATTAAAGGATTGGGGACATCAACAAACCTCTTGGCTTTATCTCTAATAATGGACAAGTCAATTAGTCTTAAACAGCCCTTGTATCTTTGTTTCGTTGATTTTAAATCAGCCTTCGATTGTGTTCAAAGGAACTTACTGTGGAAAAAGCTCAGAGAAAAGAACATTCCAATGGCCCTTCTGAAAATGATCCAGCTATTGTATAGCAAAACTTGGGTTAGGGTAAGGATGGGGGATGGGCAAACGCTGTCGAAGGAAATCCCAGCCAACGAAGGATTAAAACAAGGCTGTGTACTGGCCCCCCTTCTTTTTAATATATTCTTGGCAGATCTGTCAGGGACTTTAAATGAATTAAATGCTCACCCCCCGAAATTAGCGGATAGGCATATTTCAAACCTATTGTATGCTGACGATGCCATCCTCCTCAGCCAAACAAAAATTGGGCTGCAGCGACTAATTTCTGGAACATGTACCTACGCAAGGGAAAATGGGATGGTGATCAACTAAACCAAAACAAAGGTCATGATTGTCGCAAAGAGCAAAAAGTTAAGAAAAAAATGTAATTGGTATATGGAAAATACCAAACTAGAACAGGTTGAAGTATATAAGTACCTGGGCGTACTTTTCGATGAGAAGGGTAGTTACCAGCCCCAAATAAAAGATATTCAGAGGAAGTCCAACTCCCTAACAGCTGCATTTAGAATCTTGCAGAGATCGCTGGGCAACCTCACATATGGGCCATTTTTAAAGGTTATAGCGGCAAGATTACAACCAACAATCACATATGGCAGTGAGTCGTTAATGGGAAGGGATACGGAAACAATCAATAATGCTGTATCTAAAACATACAAATTACTATTTTATCTCCCAACAAATGCCTCACCAGCCCAAATTAGACTTGAGTTTGGTTTAACCAACCAATATTATGCGAGGAAGGGACACTTTATTAAAACCTGGAACCGGATTAAAAACGATCAAGATAACCAAATCTCTCAGCTATTATGGAAGGAGATAAGTAATAATACAAAGGCCACACCATGGATTTTTCTTAAAGAGGCTATAGAAGAGTTTGCAGTCACCGCAATTTGGAATAATACCATAACTAACGCTTCCTTTAAGAAAATAATTAATAGAACGTCAAATCAACTATCAATTTTAAATGATAAAGATAGTCTGACAAAAAGAAAACATGCCTGGACAATAATAAATGGATATAAAACAAAGAAGGTTCAAGACTATTTAGAAATACCATGGTCAGGAAACAACAAACAAATCCTTCTAAAAGCAAGATTTGGAATCCTTCCGGGAAACTGCCACCTCCCGCCTTGGAAAATCTCTGAAAGGAGTTTAATATGTAGACTATGTAACAACGGAAAGGAGAATATTGTCCACTTGCTCTGTATTTGTCCGGGACTACGAAATGAAAGGACAAAACTACTTAAAGACCCTTTTATTGTACGTGGAATACGATCATGTAGGCAAGCCCTGAAATTTTTTTCTTCCATCAAATGATATAGCCATGAATGCTACCTTTGTAAAATTTTTATTAATGGTAAAAACAAAATTAGTAGACTAAGTCCTAAATGAAGTATACTAAGGATATATTTTAATGAATTTTATGATGAAAGTTTTATTGGTTTTATACTAAAAGTATTTTTGTAACTGTATATTGTAGGATTTTAAATAATCAAACAATAAAGAAATTATTATTATTATTACTGGGAGGTGTAGGAGACGTATGTGCCTTCACATTATGCACACTGCTGTGTACAAAAAATTTACATTTTCGAACAACTCGTTATTTTCAACATAGTGGACAATTCTGTATTAGCGCAGCAGTATGCTTAAAAAAAACAAAGTCCATATTCAACTCCGTGAGCTTTTACTCATGCTTCAAAATGCGGGAAGTACCATTTAATGTCCAGAGATAGACATATCTATAGTATAGAGATCAAATGGATGTGGCACAAGGGGGGTGGCATACCTCTGCCCATTCATGGATTGGCTTTGCCCCTTGCTTCCCCAGGGGCCATCACCGACCTAAGCCTCAGATAACAATTCAGAGAAGTGAGAATGAAAGTCCTGAGTTGGCTGGGGGATTGAAACCAGGGATGCAACTAGACCCGAACTTCAGGGCTGGCTACCACTCCCAGCCAGGGCTGGCCCTAGCACTGGTCGCACATGGGGCAACAGTCTTTATTGGTGTCCTCTACCCCATATTTTGTCCTTATCCATGAATTCCGTCACTACCACTCACAAACAATGCGCCTCATCTCACTACAGCACCTTTCTGACAATTATTTCATTTTTTATAGCGCTACTCATAGTTACTCACGCTCAGTTCTGTGATCTGCATGGTACACGTTCTTTGTAGCAGGCACATTAACCCTCTGCACTTTGTGGGTGGCAGGAGTGCTCATTTGAGTGCACGGTTAGCGATGCAACAGTGTGAGAGTAGGGTATGAGGAGTGACTGCAGGGTGAGTGAGGTGACAATATGAATTTGGTTACGGATGTAAGTGAAGAGTGGCACAAAAGAATGCATGGTTAGTGATGGGCTTGTTTGAGTGAGATTGCAGACTGAACAGTGAGGGGGACAGGTGAGTGAAGGGTGAGTATTGTGCGTGTGTGACTGCAGGGTGAGGTACAGGGTGAACAGAGCAAGTACATTGTGAGTGCAGAGTGATCACTGGGAGCGCATGGTGAGTGGGTGAATGGTGTCAGTGCATTGAGATCAGCGTGAGTGCATTCTGATCGCTATGAGTGCATGGTGAGCATAAAAGTGAAGGGCAAGAATGAGGACTGAGGTGTCTGATTGCAGGGTGCATTCCCAGACCCTTGAAGTAATTCAGCATGTTATTGACGGCGGCGTAGGGTTTCAGATATAAGTTAAACTATTGCTATTATGGCATTAATAGGGATTGAGAGTGAAAAAAAAAAATAATGTGCTGATCTTGCAACAAGCTTCCAGTCTTATGATTAGGGATGCCAGCTCATTATTTTGATGTCCCAGACGGGACAAAAATAAGCAGTCAACTAAAGCCTTATTTTCAGCACTTATCTGTGCATACTTCGAACAGCAAATCTAAATAGAAAGCACTTTTAATTGTGCCCTAGGGCTTCCTGAATGATCAATAACTGACAATTAAAGGGAACAAAGACAGAAAAGTCATATTACAAATGAATATATACTTTTTTAAATATAACCCTATTTAGGGGGTCAATATGATGTTGTGTGGATCGCCATACCCCCGGGGCTGAGGTTCCTGGTGGGCTAGTTGGCCCCCAGGGACCCCCAGTATTCAAGGGGAATTCTTTCCCACTCTGTAAACACACCAGGGGGCACGTTCACAGAGTGGTGCAATGAGGGGGCGTGGCCTCCGGTGCGATGCTGGTCTTTTTTTATTTATTTGTAGCCCCCCTACTTTTTCAATTTTTTGGGCCTTGGGGACCCCATCCCCCAGGGCCTGCCCCCTAATTCATTTTTTTAAATAAAAAACTTAAGGAAGGATGCCGCGTGGCCCCCCTCCAGAGGCCATTATCGGACCCCATCCCCAGGGGCATGGCCTTTTTAAAAAAAAGTATTTTTATAGGAGGGGGGCCCCAGGGACCCATCCCCCGGGGCTGGCCTTTTTTTATTTTTATTTATTTTTGGGGAGGGGGGCCGCGTGGCCCCCCTCCCGGGCCTCTTCTGTCCCTAGAGACCCCATCCCCCGGGGCCTGGCCTCTCATTAGGGACCGTGGGGGGGTTCCCCAATCCCCCCACAGTCCCTGCCGGCTCCCTGCGTCCTGCGGGAGCCAGCATTGCTTTTCTACATGGGGAGCAGCTAACACGCTGCTCCCCATGTAGTAAAGCAATTGTCTTTGGTTTTTGGAAGAGAGAGCAGGTTTCCCAACGTATAAAAGCCCGTGGGTTGGTGGTCTCTGGGGTTGGGGGGTCCATCACGGACCCCCCAATTTAAAAATTTAGTGGTGGTCCCTGGGGCATGTGGGGGGGGCTTGAGCCCCCCACACAGGTTTTTTATTTTCCGGGGGAGGCGGTCCCCGGGGATGCGGGGGGCTGTGAGCCCCCCCGCATACATAATGTTAAAGCCCCGGGGGTGGAGGTCCCTGGTGCTGGGGGCCCCCGGGATTTGGCCCCCCGGGGGCTAATTTCAAATACAACAGGCTTCGGTTTGTTTGTTTTTCCCGCGATTTTATTTTTTTTTAAATACATTTTTTGGGGCCTTGGAGATTCTTGTGGGACCCCCTGAGCAGGCCTAGGGGGTCAGGGTGTTTCTACCCTGCCCCCTTTGCGTGTTTTGCACACTTGTTTTTCAGTTTTCTTGTGCCTCAGTTCTACCGAGACACAAGATGGCTGCCAACACTTCCTGGTTTGGAGTGTTGACAGCCAATTAGCATGGAGCTTGTGCTCGTAGGGGGACGCACATGATCCTCGGAGGATACGCGTACCCTACTTCGTCCATAGATATATCTATGATTTTACTTTTGATTTTCTCTGGAACTACTGCACAGATTTACACCATTTAACAACACGCATTTACAATGCAATAGGTCTCGCATTAGGAAAGTGTGAGCTATGGGTATTGTAAATGACACATTTTTTAAATATGTGTTGGCTTTGAAAATATATAAATTAATAGCATTGTCATTCACAAAGCCAATAGCTTACACTTTCCTAATGCGAGTCCTATTGGCTATGGCAATGCTTGTTGGTAGCAAGCAAGGACAGTGCTGTTGTGGTGCTGAGTGATGCTGTTGTGGTGCTGGGTGATTATGTGGTTGGGCTGAGTGATGTGGTGGTGTCCCTGAGTGATGTGGTGGGGCCCCTGAGTGATGTGGTGGTGTCCCCAAGTGATGTAGTGGTGCCCCTGAGTGATGTGGTGGTGCCCCTGAGTGATGTGGTGGTGTTCCTGAGTGATGTGGTGGTGTACCCGGGTGATGTGCTGGTGCCCCTAAGTGATGTGGTGGTGTCCCTGAGTGATGTGGTGGTGTCCCAGAGTGATGTGGTGGTGTCCCCGAGTGATGTGGTGGTGTCCCTGAGTGATGTGGTGGTGTCCCTGAGTGATGTGGTGGTGTCCCTGAGAGCTGTGGTGGTGTCCCTAAGTGGTGCCTCTGAGTGATGTGGTGGTGCCCCTGAGTGATGTGATGGTGTCCCTGAGTGATGTGGTGGTGTTCCTGAGTGATGTGGTGGTGCCCCCGAGTGATGTGGTTGTGTCCCCGAGTGATGTGGATGTGTCCCCGAGTGATGTGGTGGTGTTCCTGAGTGATGTGGTGGTGTCCCGAGTGATGTGGTTGTGTCCCCGAGTGATGTGGTGGTGTCCGCGAGTGATGTGGTGGTGTTCCTGAGTGATGTGGTGGTGTCACTGAGTGATGTGGTGGTGCCCGTGAGTCATGCCCCTGAGTGATGTGGTGGTGCCCCTGAGTGATATGGTGGTGTCCCCAAGTGATGTGGTGGTGTCCCCGAGTGATGTGGTGGTGTCCCCGAGTGATGTGGTGGTGTTCCTGAGTGATGTGGTGGTGTCCCTGAGGGATGTGTTGGTGCCCTTGAGTGATGTGGTGGTGCCCCTGAGTGGTGCCCCTGAGTGATGTGGTGGTGTCCCCGAGTGATGTGGTGGTGTCCCTGAGTGATGTGGTGGTGTCCCTGAGTGATGTGGTGGTGTCCCCAAGTGATGTAGTGGTGCCCCTGAGTGATGGTGTCCCTGAGTGATGTGGTGGTGTCCCCGAGTGATTTGGTGGTGTCCCTGAGTGATATGGTGGTGTCCCTGAGTGATGTGGTGGTGCCCGTGAGTCGTGCCCCTGAGTGATGTGGTGGTGCCCCTGAGTGATGTGGTGGTGTCCCCAAGTGATGTGGTGGTGTCCCCGAGTGATGTGGTGGTGTCCCCGAGTGATGCGGTGGTGTTCCTGAGTGATGTGGTGGTGTCCCTGAGAGCTGTGGTGGTGTCCCTAAGTGGTGCCTCTGAGTGATGTGGTGGTGCCCCTGAGTGATGTGATGGCGGCCCTGAGTGATGTGGTGGTGTTCCTGAGTGATGTGGTGGTGCCCCCGAGTGATGTGGTTGTGTCCCCGAGTGATGTGGTGGTGTCCCCGAGTGATGTGGTGGTGTTCCTGAGTGATGTGGTGGTGTCCCGAGTGATGTGGTTGTGTCTCCGAGTGATGTGGTGGTGTCCCCGAGTGATGTGGTGGTGTTCCTGAGTGATGTGGTGGTGTCACTGAGTGATGTGGTGGTGCCCGTGAGTCGTGCCCCTGAGTGATGTGGTGGTGCCCCTGAGTGATATGGTGGTGTCCCCAAGTGATGTGGTGGTGTCCCCGAGTGATGTGGTGGTGTCCCCGAGTGATGTGGTGGTGTTCCTGAGTGATGTGGTGGTGTCCCTGAGGGATGTGTTGGTGCCCCTGAGTGATGTGGTGGTGCCCCTGAGTGGTGCCCCTGAGTGATGTGGGGGTGTCCCCGAGTGATGTGGTGGTGTCCCTGAGTGATGTGGTAGTGTCCCCAAGTGATGTAGTGGTGCCCCTGAGTGATGTGGTTGTGCCCCTGAGTGATGTGGTGGTGTTCCTGAGTGATGTGGTGGTGTCCCCGAGTGATTTGGTGGTGTCCTTGAGTGATATGGTGGTGTCCCTGAGTGATGTGGTGGTGCCCGTGAGTCGTGCCCCTGAGTGATGTGGTGGTGCCCCTGAGTGATGTGGTGGTGTCCCCAAGTGATGTGGTGGTGTCCCCGAGTGATGTGGTGGTGTCCCCGAGTGATGCGGTGGTGTTCCTGAGAGATGTGGTGGTGTCCCTGAGGGATGTGTTGGTGCCCCTGAGTGATGTGGTGGGGCCCCTGAGTGGTGCCCCTGAGTGATGTGGTGGTGTCCCCGAGTGATGTAGTGGTGCCCCTGAGTGATGTGGTGGTGCCCCTGAGTGATGTGGTGGTGTCCCCGGGTGTCCCCGAGTGATGTGCCGGTGCCCCCGAGTGATGTGGTGGTGTCCCTGAGTGATGTGGTGGTGTCCCAGAGTGATGTGGTGCTGTCCCCGAGTGATGTGGTGGTGTCCCTGAGAGATGTGGTGGCGTTCCTGAGTGATGTGGTGGTGTCCCTGAGAGCTGGGGTGGTGTCCCTAAGTGGTGCCTCTGAGTGATGTGGTGGTGCCCCTGAGTGATGTGGTGGTGTCCCTGAGTGATGTGTGGTGTTCCTGAGTGATGTGGTGGTGCCCCCCAGTGATGTGGTTGTGTCCCCGAGTGATGTGGTGGTGTTCCCGAGTGATGTGGTGGTGATTCTGAGTGATGTGGTGGTGTCCCGAGTGATGTGGTTGTGTCCCCGAGTGATGTGGTGGTATGCCCGAGTGATTTGGTGGTGTTCCTGAGTGATGTGGTGGTGTCACTGAGTGATGTGGTGGTGTTCCTGAGTGATGTGGTGGTGTCCCCGAGTGATTTGGTGGTGTCCCTGAGTGATATGGTGGTGTCCCTGAGTGATGTGGTGGTGCCCGTGAGTCGTGCCCCTGAGTGATGTGGTGGTGCCCCTGAGTGATGTGGTGTATCCCCAAGTGATGTGGTGGTGTCCCCGAGTGATGTGCCGGTGCCCCCGAGTGATGTGGTGGTGTCCCTGAGTGATGTGGTGGTGTCCCAGAGTGATGTGGTGCTGTCCCCGAGTGATGTGGTGGTGTCCCTGAGAGATGTGGTGGCGTTCCTGAGTGATGTGGTGGTGTCCCTGAGAGCTGGGGTGGTGTCCCTAAGTGGTGCCTCTGAGTGATGTGGTGGTGCCCCTGAGTGATGTGGTGGTGTCCCTGAGTGATGTGTGGTGTTCCTGAGTGATGTGGTGGTGCCCCCCAGTGATGTGGTTGTGTCCCCGAGTGATGTGGTGGTGTCCCCGAGTGATGTGGTGGTGATTCTGAGTGATGTGGTGGTGTCCCGAGTGATGTGGTTGTGTCCCCGAGTGATGTGGTGGTGTCCCCGAGTGATTTGGTGGTGTTCCTGAGTGATGTGGTGGTGTCACTGAGTGATGTGGTGGTGTTCCTGAGTGATGTGGTGGTGTCCCCGAGTGATTTGGTGGTGTCCCTGAGTGATATGGTGGTGTCCCTGAGTGATGTGGTGGTGCCCGTGAGTCGTGCCCCTGAGTGATGTGGTGGTGCCCCTGAGTGATGTGGTGTATCCCCAAGTGATGTGGTGGTGTCCCCGAGTGATGTGGTGGTGTCCCCGAGTGATGTGGTGGTGTTCCTGAGTGATGTGGTGGTGTGCCTGAGGGATGTGGTGGTGTTCCTGAGTGATGTGGTGGTGTCCCCAAGTGATGTGCTGGTGCCCCCGAGTGATGTGGTGGTGTCCCTGAGTGATGTGGTGGTGTTCCTGAGTGATGTGGTGGTGTCCCCAAGTGATGTGCTGGTGCCCCCGAGTGATGTGGTGGTGTCCCTGAGTGATGTGGTGGTGTCCCAGGGTGATGTGGTGGTGTCCCGGAGTGATGTGGTGGTGTCCCTGAGTGATGTGGTGGTGTTCCTGAGGGATGTGGTGGTGTCCCCGAGTGATGTAGTGGTGCCCCTGAGTGATGTGGTGGTGCCCCTGAGTGATGTGGTGGTGTCCCCGGGTGTCCCCGAGTGATGTGCCGGTGCCCCCGAGTGATGTGGTGGTGTTCCTGAGTGATGTGGTGGTGCCCCTGAGTGATGTGGTGGTGTTCCTGAGTGATGTGGTGGTGTCCCCAAGTGATGTGCTGGTGCCCCCGAGTGATGTGGTGGTGTCCCTGAGTGATGTGGTGGTGTCCCAGGGTGATGTGGTGGTGTCCCGGAGTGATGTGGTGGTGTCCCTGAGTGATGTGGTGGTGTTCCTGAGGGATGTGGTGGTGTCCCCGAGTGATGTAGTGGTGCCCCTGAGTGATGTGGTGGTGCCCCTGAGTGATGTGGTGGTGTCCCCGGGTGTCCCCGAGTGATGTGCCGGTGCCCCCGAGTGATGTGGTGGTGTCCCTGAGTGATGTGGTGGTGTCCCAGAGTGATGTGGTGCTGTCCCCGAGTGATGTGGTGGTGTCCCTGAGGGATGTGGTGGCGTTCCTGAGTGATGTGGTGGTGTCCCTGAGAGCTGGGGTGGTGTCCCTAAGTGGTGCCTCTGAGTGATGTGGTGGTGCCCCTGAGTGATGTGGTGGTGTCCCTGAGTGATGTGTGGTGTTCCTGAGTGATGTGGTGGTGCCCCCGAGTGATGTGGTTGTGTCCCCGAGTGATGTGGTGGTGTCCCCGAGTGATGTGGTGGTGATCCTGAGTGATGTGGTGGTGTCCCGAGTGATGTGGTTGTGTCCCCGAGTGATGTGGTGGTGTCCCCGAGTGATGTGGTGGTGTTCCTGAGTGATGTGGTGGTGTCACTGAGTGATGTGGTGGTGTTCCTGAGTGATGTGGTGGTGTCCCGAGTGATTTGGTGGTGTCCCTGAGTGATATGGTGGTGTCCCTGAGTGATGTGGTGGTGCCCGTGAGTCGTGCCCCTGAGTGATGTGGTGGTGCCCCTGAGTGATGTGGTGGTATCCCCAAGTGATGTGGTGGTGTCCCCGAGTGATGTGGTGGTGTCCCCGAGTGATGTGGTGGTGTTCCTGAGTGATGTGGTGGTGTGCCTGAGGGATGTGTTGGTGCCCCTGAGTGATGTGGTGGTGCCCCTGAGTGGTGCCCCTGAGTGATGTGATGGTGTCCCCGAGTGATGTGGTGGTGTCCCTGAGTGATGTGGTGGTGTCCCCAAGTGATGTAGTGGTGCCCCTGAGTGATGTGGTGGTGTCCCCGGGTGATGTAGTGGTGCCCCTGAGTGATGTGGTGGTGCCCCTGAGTGATGTGGTGGTGTCCCCGGGTGTCCCCGAGTGATGTGCCGGTGCCCCCGAGTGATGTGGTGGTGTCCCTGAGTGATGTGGTGGTGTCCCAGAGTGATGTGGTGCTGTCCCCGAGTGATGTGGTGGTGTCCCTGAGAGATGTGGTGGCGTTCCTGAGTGATGTGTTGGTGCCCCTGAGTGATGTGGTGGGGCCCCTGAGTGGTGCCCCTGAGTGATGTGGTGGTGTCCCCGAGTGATGTAGTGGTGCCCCTGAGTGATGTGGTGGTGCCCCTGAGTGATGTGGTGGTGTCCCCGGGTGTCCCCGAGTGATGTGCCGGTGCCCCCGAGTGATGTGGTGGTGTCCCTGAGTGATGTGGTGGTGTCCCAGAGTGATGTGGTGCTGTCCCCGAGTGATGTGGTGGTGTCCCTGAGAGATGTGGTGGCGTTCCTGAGTGATGTGGTGGTGTCCCTGAGAGCTGGGGTGGTGTCCCTAAGTGGTGCCTCTGAGTGATGTGGTGGTGCCCCTGAGTGATGTGGTGGTGTCCCTGAGTGATGTGTGGTGTTCCTGAGTGATGTGGTGGTGCCCCCCAGTGATGTGGTTGTGTCCCCGAGTGATGTGGTGGTGTCCCCGAGTGATGTGGTGGTGATTCTGAGTGATGTGGTGGTGTCCCGAGTGATGTGGTTGTGTCCCCGAGTGATGTGGTGGTGTGCCCGAGTGATTTGGTGGTGTTCCTGAGTGATGTGGTGGTGTCACTGAGTGATGTGGTGGTGTTCCTGAGTGATGTGGTGGTGTCCCCGAGTGATTTGGTGGTGTCCCTGAGTGATATGGTGGTGTCCCTGAGTGATGTGGTGGTGCCCGTGAGTCGTGCCCCTGAGTGATGTGGTGGTGCCCCTGAGTGATGTGGTGTATCCCCAAGTGATGTGGTGGTGTCCCCGAGTGATGTGCCGGTGCCCCCGAGTGATGTGGTGGTGTCCCTGAGTGATGTGGTGGTGTCCCAGAGTGATGTGGTGCTGTCCCCGAGTGATGTGGTGGTGTCCCTGAGAGATGTGGTGGCGTTCCTGAGTGATGTGGTGGTGTCCCTGAGAGCTGGGGTGGTGTCCCTAAGTGGTGCCTCTGAGTGATGTGGTGGTGCCCCTGAGTGATGTGGTGGTGTCCCTGAGTGATGTGTGGTGTTCCTGAGTGATGTGGTGGTGCCCCCCAGTGATGTGGTTGTGTCCCCGAGTGATGTGGTGGTGTCCCCGAGTGATGTGGTGGTGATTCTGAGTGATGTGGTGGTGTCCCGAGTGATGTGGTTGTGTCCCCGAGTGATGTGGTGGTGTCCCCGAGTGATTTGGTGGTGTTCCTGAGTGATGTGGTGGTGTCACTGAGTGATGTGGTGGTGTTCCTGAGTGATGTGGTGGTGTCCCCGAGTGATTTGGTGGTGTCCCTGAGTGATATGGTGGTGTCCCTGAGTGATGTGGTGGTGCCCGTGAGTCGTGCCCCTGAGTGATGTGGTGGTGCCCCTGAGTGATGTGGTGTATCCCCAAGTGATGTGGTGGTGTCCCCGAGTGATGTGGTGGTGTCCCCGAGTGATGTGGTGGTGTTCCTGAGTGATGTGGTGGTGTGCCTGAGGGATGTGTTGGTGCCCCTGAGTGATGTGGTGGTGCCCCTTAGTGGTGCCCCTGAGTGATGTGATGGTGTCCCCGAGTGATGTGGTGGTGTCCCTGAGTGATGTGGTGGTGTCCCCAAGTGATGTAGTGGTGCCCCTGAGTGATGTGGTGGTGCCCCTGAGTGATGTGGTGGTGTTCCTGAGTGATGTGGTGGTGTCCCCAAGTGATGTGCTGGTGCCCCCGAGTGATGTGGTGGTGTCCCTGAGTGATGTGGTGGTGTCCCAGGGTGATGTGGTGGTGTCCCGGAGTGATGTGGTGGTGTCCCTGAGTGATGTGGTGGTGTTCCTGAGGGATGTGGTGGTGTCCCCGAGTGATGTAGTGGTGCCCCTGAGTGATGTGGTGGTGCCCCTGAGTGATGTGGTGGTGTCCCCGGGTGTCCCCGAGTGATGTGCCGGTGCCCCCGAGTGATGTGGTGGTGTCCCTGAGTGATGTGGTGGTGTCCCAGAGTGATGTGGTGCTGTCCCCGAGTGATGTGGTGGTGTCCCTGAGGGATGTGGTGGCGTTCCTGAGTGATGTGGTGGTGTCCCTGAGAGCTGGGGTGGTGTCCCTAAGTGGTGCCTCTGAGTGATGTGGTGGTGCCCCTGAGTGATGTGGTGGTGTCCCTGAGTGATGTGTGGTGTTCCTGAGTGATGTGGTGGTGCCCCCGAGTGATGTGGTTGTGTCCCCGAGTGATGTGGTGGTGTCCCCGAGTGATGTGGTGGTGATCCTGAGTGATGTGGTGGTGTCCCGAGTGATGTGGTTGTGTCCCCGAGTGATGTGGTGGTGTCCCCGAGTGATGTGGTGGTGTTCCTGAGTGATGTGGTGGTGTCACTGAGTGATGTGGGGTGTTCCTGAGTGATGTGGTGGTGTCCCGAGTGATTTGGTGGTGTCCCTGAGTGATATGGTGGTGTCCCTGAGTGATGTGGTGGTGCCCGTGAGTCGTGCCCCTGAGTGATGTGGTGGTGCCCCTGAGTGATGTGGTGGTATCCCCAAGTGATGTGGTGGTGTCCCCGAGTGATGTGGTGGTGTCCCCGAGTGATGTGGTGGTGTTCCTGAGTGATGTGGTGGTGTGCCTGAGGGATGTGTTGGTGCCCCTGAGTGATGTGGTGGTGCCCCTGAGTGGTGCCCCTGAGTGATGTGATGGTGTCCCCGAGTGATGTGGTGGTGTCCCTGAGTGATGTGGTGGTGTCCCCAAGTGATGTAGTGGTGCCCCTGAGTGATGTGGTGGTGCCCCTGAGTGATGTGGTGGTGTTCCTGAGTGATGTGGTGGTGTCCCCAAGTGATGTGCTGGTGCCCCCGAGTGATGTGGTGGTGTCCCTGAGTGATGTGGTGGTGTTCCTGAGGGATGTGGTGGTGTCCCTGAGAGCTGTGGTGGTGTCCCTAAGTGGTGCCTCTGAGTGATGTGGTGGTGCCCCTGAGTGATGTGGTGGTGTCCCTGAGTGATGTGGTGGTGCCCCCGATTGATGTGGTTGTGTCCCTGAGTGATGTGGTGGTGTCCCCGAGTGATGTGGTGGTGTTCCTGAGTGATGTGGTGGTGTCCCAAGTGATTTGATTGTGTCCCCGAGTGATGTGGTGGTGTCCCCGAGTGATGTGGTGGTGTTCCTGAGTGATGTGGTGGTGTCACTGAGTGATGTGGTGGTGTTCCTGAGTGATGTGGTGGTGTCCCCGAGTGATTTGGTGGTGTCCCTGAGTGATATGGTGGTGTCCCTGAGTGATGTGGTGGTGCCCATGAGTCGTGCCCCTGAGTGATGTGGTGGTGCCCCTGAGTGATGTGGTGGCGTCCCCAAGTGATGTGGTGGGGTCCCCGAGTGATGTGGTGGTGTCCCCGAGTGATGTGGTAGTGTTCCTGAGTGATGTGGTGGTGTCCCTGAGGGATGTGTTGGTGCCCCTGAGTGATGTGGTGGTGTTCCTGAGTGATGTAGTGGTGTCCCCGAGTGATGTGGTGGTGTCCCCGAGTGATTTGGTGGTGTCCCTGAGTGATATGGTGGTGTCCCTGAGTGATGTGGTGGTGCCCGTGAGTCGTGCCCCTGAGTGATGTGGTGGTGCCCCTGAGTGATGTGGTGGTGTCCCTGAGTGATGTGGTGGTGCCCGTGAGTCGTGCCCCTGAGTGATGTGGTGGTGCCCCTGAGTGATGTGGTGGTGTCCCCAAGTGATGTGGTGGTGTCCCCGAGTGATGTGGTGGTGCCCCTGAGTGATGTGATGGCGTCCCTGAGTGATGTGGTGGTGTTCCTGAGTGATGTGGTGGTGCCCCCGAGTGATGTGGTTGTGTCCCCGAGTGATGTGGTGGTGTCCCCGAGTGATGTGGTGGTGTTCCTGAGTGATGTGGTGGTGTCCCGAGTGATGTGGTTGTGTCCCCGAGTGATGTGGTGGTGTCCCCGAGTGATGTGGTGGTGTTCCTGAGTGATGTGGTGGTGCCCGTGAGTCGTGCCCCTGAGTGATGTGGTGGTGCCCCTGAGTGATATGGTGGTGTCCCCAAGTGATGTGGTGGTGTCCCCGAGTGATGTGGTGGTGTCCCCGAGTGATGTGGTGGTGTTCCTGAGTGATGTGGTGGTGTCCCTGAGGGATGTGTTGGTGCCCCTGAGTGATGTGGTGGTGCCCCTGAGTGGTGCCCCTGAGTGATGTGGTGGTGTCCCCGAGTGATGTGGTGGTGTCCCTGAGTGATGTGGTGGTGTCCCCAAGTGATGTAGTGGTGCCCTGAGTGATGTGGTGGTGCCCCTGAGTGATGTGGTGGTGTTCCTGAGTGATGTGGTGGTGTCCCCGAGTGATTTGGTGGTGTCCCTGAGTGATATGGTGGTGTCCCTGAGTGATGTGGTGGTGCCCGTGAGTCGTGCCCCTGAGTGATGTGGTGGTGCCCCTGAGTGATGTGGTGGTGTCCCCAAGTGATGTGGTGGTGTCCCCGAGTGATGTGGTGGTGTCCCCGAGTGATGCGGTGGTGTTCCTGAGAGATGTGGTGGTGTCCCTGAGGGATGTGTTGGTGCCCCTGAGTGATGTGGTGGGGCCCCTGAGTGGTGCCCCTGAATGATGTTGTGGTGTCCCCGAGTGATGTAGTGTTGCCCCTGAGTGATGTGGTGGTGCCCCTGAGTGATGTGGTGGTGTCCCCGGGTGTCCCCGAGTGATGTGCCGGTGCCCCCGAGTGATGTGGTGGTGTCCCTGAGTGATGTGGTGGTGTCCCAGAGTGATGTGGTGCTGTCCCCGAGTGATGTGGTGGTGTCCCTGAGGGATGTGGTGGCGTTCCTGAGTGATGTGGTGGTGTCCCTGAGAGCAGGGGTGGTGTCCCTAAGTGGTGCCTCTGAGTAATGTGGTGGTGCCCCTGAGTGATGTGGTGGTGTCCCTGAGTGATGTGGTGGTGTTCCTGAGTGATGTGGTGGTGCCCCCGAGTGATGTGGTTGTGTCCCCGAGTGATGTGGTGGTGTCCCCGAGTGATGTGGTGGTGATCCTGAGTGATGTGGTGGTGTCCCTGAGTGATGTGGTGGTGTCCCGAGTGATGTGGTTGTGTCCCTGAGTGATGTGGTGGTGTCCCCGAGTGATGTGGTGGTGTTCCTGAGTGATGTGGTGGTGTCACTGAGTGATGTGGTGGTGTTCCTGAGTGATGTGGTGGTGTCCCCGAGTGATTTGGTGGTGTCCCTGAGTGATATGGTGGTGTCCCTGAGTGATGTGGTGGTGCCCGTGAGTCGTGCCCCTGAGTGATATGGTGGTGCCCCTGAGTGATGTGGTGGTATCCCCAAGTGATGTGGTGGTGTCCCCGAGTGATGTGGTGGTGTCCCCGAGTGATGTGGTGGTGTTCCTGAGTGATGTGGTGGTGTGCCTGAGAGATGTGTTGGTGCCCCTGAGTGATGTGGTGGTGCCCCTGAGTGGTGCCCCTGAGTGATGTGATGGTGTCCCCGAGTGATGTGGTGGTGTCCATGAGTGATGTGGTGGTGTCCCCAAGTGATGTAGTGGTGCCCCTGAGTGATGTGGTGGTGCCCCTGAGTGATGTGGTGGTGTTCCTGAGTGATGTGGTGGTGTCCCCAAGTGATGTGCTGGTGCCCCCGAGTGATGTGGTGGTGTCCCTGAGTGATGTGGTGGTGTCCCAGGGTGATGTGGTGGTGTCCCCGAGTGATGTGGTGGTGTCCCTGAGTGATGTGGTGGTGTTCCTGAGGGATGTGGTGGTGTCCCCGAGTGATGTAGTGGTGCCCCTGAGTGATGTGGTGGTGCCCCGGAGTGTCGGGTATGTGTTTCGGCCTCCTGAAGATGCTACGGAGGTTTCTTCCCCTACTATCGGAGGAGCACAGGAGGCTGACTGTGCAGGCCCTGATAGGCTCCAGGTTGGATTATTCTAACGTTCTATACCTGGGCCTGCCAGAGTACCTGTTACAGCGGCTGCAAGTTGTGCAGAACGCTGCGGCGCGAGCAATCTACGGATTGAATAGACGTGCCAGTGCCTCGGCTCTGCTTCAGACCTTGCACTGGTTGCCAATCCGTAAGCGGATCGCCTTTAAGACCTTGACTCTGACTTATAAGGCGCTTCATGTGACGGGGGCTAAGTATCTCCAGAGGAGACTCACCTTTTACCAACCGGCGCGCTCCCTGAGGTCAGAATCTTTACTTCTGGCGACCGTTCCACGAGTGAAGCGAGCACGCCTGGGAGGCCGCTCCTTTGGTTTGCTGGCGCCCCAACTGTGGAACTCTTTGCCCCTGTCACTTCGGGGAGCTTCTAGTTTATTAGCCTTCAGAAAGGACCTTAAAACGTGGTTATTCTCCCAGTAGGCCCCCTGTGTCTTGTTTTGTTATTTTGTATCTGAAACTCTCTTCTTTTAATGTGTTATGTTAGTTTTACTGCAGCCTCGTTAATTAAAAGCGCCGGGACACTCTTTTTGAGTAGCCGTGCGCTCTACAAAAGCCACTATAACATAACATAACATAACATGTGGTGGTGTCCCCGGGTGTCCCCGAGTGATGTGCCGGTGCCCCCGAGTGATGTGGTGGTGTCCCTGAGTGATGTGGTGGTGTCCCAGAGTGATGTGGTGCTGTCCCCGAGTGATGTGGTGGTGTCCCTGAGGGATGTGGTGGTTTTCCTGAGTGATGTGGTTGTGTCCCTGAGAGCTGGGGTGGTGTCCCTAAGTGGTTCCCCTGAGTGATGTGGTGGTGTCCCTGAGTGATGTGTGGTGTTCCTGAGTGATGTGGTGGTGCCCCCGAGTGATGTGGTTGTGTCCCGAGTGATGTGGTGGTGTCCCCGAGTGATGTGGTGGTGATCCTGAGTGATGTGATGGTGTCCCTGAGAGCTGTGGTGGTGTCCCTAAGTGGTGCCTCTGAGTGATGTGGTGGTGCCCCTGAGTGATGTGATGGCGTCCCTGAGTGATGTGGTGGTGTTCCTGAGTGATGTGGTGGTGCCCCCGAGTGATGTGGTTGTGTCCCCGAGTGATGTGGTGGTGTCCCCGAGTGATGTGGTGGTGTTCCTGAGTGATGTGGTGGTGTCCCGAGTGATGTGGTTGTGTCCCCGAGTGATGTGGTGGTGTCCCCGAGTGATGTGGTGGTGTCCCTGAGAGCAGGGGTGGTGTCCCTAAGTGGTGCCTCTGAGTAATGTGGTGGTGCCCCTGAGTGATGTGGTGGTGTCCCTGAGTGATGTGGTGGTGTTCCTGAGTGATGTGGTGGTGCCCCCGAGTGATGTGGTTGTGTCCCCGAGTGATGTGGTGGTGTCCCCGAGTGATGTGGTGGTGATCCTGAGTGATGTGGTGGTGTCCCTGAGTGATGTGGTGGTGTCCCGAGTGATGTGGTTGTGTCCCCGAGTGATGTGGTGGTGTCCCCGAGTGATGTGGTGGTGTTCCTGAGTGATGTGGTGGTGTCACTGAGTGATGTGGTGGTGTTCCTGAGTGATGTGGTGGTGTCCCCGAGTGATTTGGTGGTGTCCCTGAGTGATATGGTGGTGTCCCTGAGTGATGTGGTGGTGCCCGTGAGTCGTGCCCCTGAGTGATATGGTGGTGCCCCTGAGTGATGTGGTGGTATCCCCAAGTGATGTGGTCGTGTCCCCGAGTGATGTGGTGGTGTCCCCGAGTGATGTGGTGGTGTTCCTGAGTGATGTGGTGGTGTGCCTGAGGGATGTGTTGGTGCCCCTGAGTGATGTGGTGGTGCCCCTGAGTGGTGCCCCTGAGTGATGTGATGGTGTCCCCGAGTGATGTGGTGGTGTCCATGAGTGATGTGGTGGTGTCCCCAAGTGATGTAGTGGTGCCCCTGAGTGATGTGGTGGTGCCCCTGAGTGATGTGGTGGTGTTCCTGAGTGATGTGGTGGTGTCCCCAAGTGATGTGCTGGTGCCCCCGAGTGATGTGGTGGTGTCCCTGAGTGATGTGGTGGTGTCCCAGGGTGATGTGGTGGTGTCCCCGAGTGATGTGGTGGTGTCCCTGAGTGATGTGGTGGTGTTCCTGAGGGATGTGGTGGTGTCCCCGAGTGATGTAGTGGTGCCCCTGAGTGATGTGGTGGTGCCCCTGAGTGATGTGGTGGTGTCCCCGGGTGTCCCCGAGTGATGTGCCGGTGCCCCCGAGTGATGTGGTGGTGTCCCTGAGTGATGTGGTGGTGTCCCAGAGTGATGTGGTGCTGTCCCCGAGTGATGTGGTGGTGTCCCTGAGGGATGTGGTGGTTTTCCTGAGTGATGTGGTTGTGTCCCTGAGAGCTGGGGTGGTGTCCCTAAGTGGTTCCCCTGAGTGATGTGGTGGTGTCCCTGAGTGATGTGTGGTGTTCCTGAGTGATTTGGTGGTGCCCCCGAGTGATGTGGTTGTGTCCCGAGTGATGTGGTGGTGTCCCCGAGTGATGTGGTGGTGATCCTGAGTGATGTGATGGTGTCCCTGAGAGCTGTGGTGGTGTCCCTAAGTGGTGCCTCTGAGTGATGTGGTGGTGCCCCTGAGTGATGTGATGGCGTCCCTGAGTGATGTGGTGGTGTTCCTGAGTGATGTGGTGGTGCCCCCGAGTGATGTGGTTGTGTCCCCGAGTGATGTGGTGGTGTCCCCGAGTGATGTGGTGGTGTTCCTGAGTGATGTGGTGGTGTCCCGAGTGATGTGGTTGTGTCCCCGAGTGATGTGGTGGTGTCCCCGAGTGATGTGGTGGTGTTCCTGAGTGATGTGGTGGTGCCCGTGAGTCGTGCCCCTGAGTGATGTGGTGGTGCCCCTGAGTGATATGGTGGTGTCCCCAAGTGATGTGGTGGTGTCCCCGAGTGATGTGGTGGTGTCCCCGAGTGATGTGGTGGTGTTCCTGAGTGATGTGGTGGTGTCCCTGAGGGATGTGTTGGTGCCCCTGAGTGATGTGGTGGTGCCCCTGAGTGGTGCCCCTGAGTGATGTGGTGGTGTCCCCGAGTGATGTGGTGGTGTCCCTGAGTGATGTGGTGGTGTCCCCAAGTGATGTAGTGGTGCCCTGAGTGATGTGGTGGTGCCCCTGAGTGATGTGGTGGTGTTCCTGAGTGATGTGGTGGTGTCCCCGAGTGATTTGGTGGTGTCCCTGAGTGATATGGTGGTGTCCCTGAGTGATGTGGTAGTGCCCGTGAGTCGTGCCCCTGAGTGATGTGGTGGTGCCCCTGAGTGATGTGGTGGTGTCCCCAAGTGATGTGGTGGTGTCCCCGAGTGATGTGGTGGTGTCCCCGAGTGATGCGGTGGTGTTCCTGAGAGATGTGGTGGTGTCCCTGAGGGATGTGTTGGTGCCCCTGAGTGATGTGGTGGGGCCCCTGAGTGGTGCCTCTGAATGATGTTGTGGTGTCCCCGAGTGATGTAGTGTTGCCCCTGAGTGATGTGGTGGTGCCCCTGAGTGATGTGGTGGTGTCCCCGGGTGTCCCCGAGTGATGTGCCGGTGCCCCCGAGTGATGTGGTGGTGTCCCTGAGTGATGTGGTGGTGTCCCAGAGTGATGTGGTGCTGTCCCCGAGTGATGTGGTGGTGTCCCTGAGGGATGTGGTGGCGTTCCTGAGTGATGTGGTGGTGTCCCTGAGAACAGGGGTGGTGTCCCTAAGTGGTGCCTCTGAGTAATGTGGTGGTGCCCCTGAGTGATCTGGTGGTGTCCCTGAGTGATGTGGTGGTGTTCCTGAGTGATGTGGTGGTGCCCCCGGGTGATGTGGTTGTGTCCCCGAGTGATGTGGTGGTGTCCCCGAGTGATGTGGTGGTGATCCTGAGTGATGTGGTGGTGTCCCTGAGTGATGTGGTGGTGTCCCGAGTGATGTGGTTGTGTCCCCGAGTGATGTGGTGGTGTCCCCGAGTGATGTGGTGGTGTTCCTGAGTGATGTGGTGGTGTCACTGAGTGATGTGGTGGTGTTCCTGAGTGATGTGGTGGTGTCCCCGAGTGATTTGGTGGTGTCCCTGAGTGATATGGTGGTGTCCCTGAGTGATGTGGTGGTGCCCGTGAGTCGTGCCCCTGAGTGATATGGTGGTGCCCCTGAGTGATGTGGTGGTATCCCCAAGTGATGTGGTGGTGTCCCCGAGTGATGTGGTGGTGTCCCCGAGTGATGTGGTGGTGTTCCTGAGTGATGTGGTGGTGTGCCTGAGGGATGTGTTGGTGCCCCTGAGTGATGTGGTGGTGCCCCTGAGTGGTGCCCCTGAGTGATGTGATGGTGTCCCCGAGTGATGTGGTGGTGTCCATGAGTGATGTGGTGGTGTCCCCAAGTGATGTAGTGGTGCCCCTGAGTGATGTGGTGGTGCCCATGAGTGATGTGGTGGTGTTCCTGAGTGATGTGGCGGTGTCCCCAAGTGATGTGCTGGTGCCCCCGAGTGATGTGGTGGTGTCCCTGAGTGATGTGGTGGTGTCCCAGGGTGATGTGGTGGTGTCCCCGAGTGATGTGGTGGTGTCCCTGAGTGATGTGGTGGTGTTCCTGAGGGATGTGGTGGTGTCCCCGAGTGATGTAGTTGTGCCCCAGAGTGATGTGGTGGTGCCCCTGAGTGATGTGGTGGTGTCCCCGGGTGTCCCCGAGTGATGTGCCGGTGCCCCCGAGTGATGTGGTGGTGTCCCTGAGTGATGTGGTGGTGTCCCAGAGTGATGTGGTGCTGTCCCCGAGTGATGTGGTGGTGTCCCTGAGGGATGTGGTGGTTTTCCTGAGTGATGTGGTTGTGTCCCTGAGAGCTGGGGTGGTGTCCCTAAGTGGTGCCCCTGAGTGATGTGGTGGTGTCCCTGAGTGATGTGTGGTGTTCCTGAGTGATGTGGTGGTGCCCCAGAGTGATGTGGTTGTGTCCCGAGTGATGTGGTGGTGTCCCCGAGTGATGTGGTGGTGATCCTGAGTGATGTGGTGGTGTCCCGAGTGATGTGGTTGTGTCCCTGAGTGATGTGGTGGTGTCCCCGAGTGATGTGGTGGTGTTCCTGAGTGATGTGGTGGTGTCACTGAGTGATGTGGTGGTGTTCCTGAGTGATGTGGCGGTGTCCCCGAGTGATTTGGTGGTGTCCCTGAGTGATATGGTGGTGTCCCTGAGTGATGTGGTGGTGCCCGTGAGTCGTGCCCCTGAGTGATGTGGTGGTGCCCCAGAGTGATGTGGTGGTATCCCCAAGTGATGTGGTGGTGTCCCCGAGTGATGTGGTGGTGTCCCCGAGTGATGTGGTGGTGTTCCTGAGTGATGTGGTGGTGTCCCCAAGTGATGTGCTGGTGCCCCCGAGTGATGTGGTGGTGTCCCTGAGTGATGTGGTGGTGTCCCAGGGTGATGTGGTGGTGTCCCCGAGTGATGTGGTGGTGTCCCTGAGTGATGTGGTGGTGTTCCTGAGGGATGTGGTGGTGTCCCTGAGAGCTGTGGTGGTGTCCCTAAGTGGTGCCTCTGAGTGATGTGGTGGTGCCCCTGAGTGATGTGGTGGTGTCCCTGAGTGATGTGGTGGTGCCCCCGATTGATGTGGTTGTGTCCCTGAGTGATGTGGTGGTGTCCCGAGTGATGTGGTGGTGTTCCTGAGTGATGTGGTGGTGTCCCGAGTGATTTGATTGTGTCCCCGAGTGATGTGGTGGTGTCCCCGAGTGATGTGGTGGTGTTCCTGAGTGATGTGGTGGTGTCACTGAGTGATGTGGTGGTGTTCCTGAGTGATGTGGTGGTGTCCCCGAGTGATTTGGTGGTGTCCCTGAGTGATATGGTGGTGTCCCTGAGTGATGTGGTGGTGCCCATGAGTCGTGCCCCTGAGTGATGTGGTGGTGCCCCTGAGTGATGTGGTGGCGTCCCCAAGTGATGTGGTGGGGTCCCCGAGTGATGTGGTGGTGTCCCCGAGTGATGTGGTAGTGTTCCTGAGTGATGTGGTGGTGTCCCTGAGGGATGTGTTGGTGCCCCTGAGTGATGTGGTGGTGTTCCTGAGTGATGTGGTGGTGTCCCCGAGTGATGTGGTGGTGTCCCCGAGTGATTTGGTGGTGTCCCTGAGTGATATGGTGGTGTCCCTGAGTGCTGTGGTGGTGCCCGTGAGTCGTGCCCCTGAGTGATGTGGTGGTGCCCCTGAGTGATGTGGTGGTGTCCCTGAGTGATGTGGTGGTGCCCGTGAGTCGTGCCCCTGAGTGATGTGGTGGTGCCCCTGAGTGATGTGGTGGTGTCCCCAAGTGATGTGGTGGTGTCCCCGAGTGATGTGGTGGTGTCCCCGAGTGATGCAGTGGTGTTCCTGAGTGATGTGGTGGTGTCCCTGAGAGCTGTGGTGGTGTCCCTAAGTGGTGCCTCTGAGTGATGTGGTGGTGCCCCTGAGTGATGTGATGGCGTCCCTGAGTGATGTGGTGGTGTTCCTGAGTGATGTGGTGGTGCCCCCGAGTGATGTGGTTGTGTCCCCGAGTGATGTGGTGGTGTCCCCGAGTGATGTGGTGGTGTTCCTGAGTGATGTGGTGGTGTCCCGAGTGATGTGGTTGTGTCCCCGAGTGATGTGGTGGTGTCCCCGAGTGATGTGGTGGTGTTCCTGAGTGATGTGGTGGTGTCACTGAGTGATGTGGTGGTGCCCATGAGTCGTGCCCCTGAGTGATGTGGTGGTGCCCCTGAGTGATATGGTGGTGTCCCCAAGTGATGTGGTGGTGTCCCCGAGTGATGTGGTGGTGTCCCCGAGTGATGTGGTGGTGTTCCTGAGTGATGTGGTGGTGTCCCTGAGGGATGTGTTGGTGCCCCTGAGTGATGTGGTGGTGCCCCTGAGTGGTGCCCCTGAGTGATGTGGGGGTGTCCCCGAGTGATGTGGTGGTGTCCCTGAGTGATGTGGTTGTGTCCCCAAGTGATGTAGTGGTGCCCCTGAGTGATGTGGTGGTGCCCCTGAGTGATGTGGTGGTGTTCCTAAGTGATGTGGTGGTGTCCCCGAGTGATTTGGTGGTGTCCCTGAGTGATATGGTGGTGTCCCTGAGTGATGTGGTGGTGCCCGTGAGTCGTGCCCCTGAGTGATGTGGTGGTGCCCCTGAGTGATGTGGTGGTGTCCCCAAGTGATGTGGTGGTGTCCCCGAGTGATGTGGTGGTGTCCCCGAGTGATGCGGTGGTGTTCCTGAGAGATGTGGTGGTGTCCCTGAGGGATGTGTTGGTGCCCCTGAGTGATGTGGTGGGG